>NC_046225.1:21374433-21675365 GCF_009819885.2 Catharus ustulatus | reverse complement strand
TATGGGGAGACTGTGATATGTAAGATGCCTTAATTTTGCAAGGGGATAACCATTTAAAAAAAATAAACTGGGAGAACACAAAAGTACAGGCAGCTATTCTCAAATGAAGTAGTAAAACAATTTCATTTGTAAAAGTGATTTCAAATTGCATGCAATTTTAAGGAATGGAAAATCTGGTAAAGCTGGTAGATACTCATTAAATATTTTCTTTCTAAAATAAAAATACATTTTAAGACGAGATGGAGCAGGTGGCTTCAAAGACAGTGCTACTATTTTTAGACTTTTAATTCTGTGATGAGAATTAATGGCAATAGAATTAAAGAGAGTTCCCATTATGCTTTTTTGGTCGACTCCTGAGTTTTAACTACAAGTTTGGTAATAAATTGTTTCTCTTAAGTCAGGCACTGTAATTATTGTGGAGAGAATTTTCAAAAGCTTCTAGTAGTTACTGGCTACTGTTAAAGTCAAAAGGGAAACTAGAGGGAATTGTGCCACAATTTGGTATGTTTGTGTATCCTGATTGTTGTGTGTCTTTTGCTTGGAGAGTTAAAACAGTGCAATTGTTTTGAACATTAAAAAAAATAGTTGTATTTCATGCTTTTAGATAGATAATAGATGCAGTGTCTTATGGGGACAGACAGCTTAGCCAGCAACCAAATCTAATCTTTCTTAGTCACTGAAACGCTGTGGAGTGTGGGCTTTCTCCTTCTGCTGCCTCTTTCACAACTCCAGCCTCCACATGGCCTCATGGCTGATCAGAAACTTTCTTTGTGCAGAAATGTGATTGTTGGTTGAGAGTGCAGGGGCTTGTGCATGCTACAAATTTGGGCTAGTAAGTTCCTGTAGCACAGCTTCAAACATCCGTATCTTGTAGGAATTGTGTAGGAGAGGCAGCAGTAGGAGCTCCAAGCAAGTCTGTGACAGACCATACTAACAGTATAGAAAACTGTGGATGGATTTGTTGTCCTGCATTGTTACATAAAAATCACATATATTGACTGTAATGGCAGGCAGGGCACCAACCCCACTGCTTAATTTGGGACATATCATTTCAACTCATACAGGATTTTTCCTTCTGCTCCGCCTGAGGCAAGAGCTGGTAGTGCTAATTACCGGATTAAGTGAAGGAGAGACAAAAAGCAATCGGTGCTGTCTCTGTCTTCACACACTCTCTTCCCCTTGCTTTCTCTTTTTAATGCCCTAAGGGTGCCTGCTGCAGAGTCTAATTGCTTGATTTGGTACATCGAGAGAGAGGATGTGACACACCACCCTGCACTTGTTTGTGCTCTGCCCATTTGGCAGTGACAGAAACCAAGCAGAGGTCATGTGAGGGCAGCCAGAAGAACGTGGCCATGTCGGGAACGCAGTTCCATTACACTGGGCTCCTTTCATGCCTTCTGTGTGAATAGAGGTCAGTGCTGTACCAAATGTCATGGAATTAAGCAGTGATTTTATACAGGCACATCTAAATGGGATGGACTGAGGAGCCCCACCCCACGCCGCAAACAGTGTGTTGTGCTTTCAGGGCAAGTAGGAAGGGCTAGCCATGGCTGGTTGAATGAATGGGAGTGACTTTGGAGCAAAGCAATTACGGGCCTGATCCTAGAAAACCCTCTTACATGTTGTTTGTGTGACACCAGCCTGATGTTTTACTAGGGAGACTAGGAGTTTAGCAGACACAGAAGGAGCTGTTGAAGACATGTTCCTTAATAAAAAACCCCTGTCATCTAAGGAGTTAGGAGGTGTAATCTTAAATGCAAACACACAAACAGAAGCATACAAGTCTACACTCTCTGGGCTGCCTTGTCTCACTAGCGTTGTTTAGGTTGAAGTGTAGTTAATGAAGGTGCAGTTTTATGCTGACATGTCCAGCCACTTATGAAATGTTACAGGTCCATTTACAAAAATCCTGAGAACCCAGATTCATTGGTGAATATTGATGGGGTGCAGTGGGGTCTCCTATAGGAGTGGTAATCCATATGCTTTTACTCCTACAGTTGAGCATTGCCAGTGGCAATGTGACGCTTGAAAGAAGAGCCCACGAACATTTAGTAAGCTGTATAGGGGGTACTGGCCATTTTACATCTTTGCAGAGAGAATGGAAGTGAGAGAAACTTATAGAAAGCAGTTACAGTAATTTCACGAATACAAGCCGCACGGACTATAAGCCGCATCTCAGGGTGTTGGCAAACATTTAGTTCTTTGTCCATAAATAAGCCGCACCTGATTATAAGCTGCTCTGTTGTTCACAGCGAGGACCCGCATGCAACAAAATTGTCAAATAGTAACAGAATGGCGGCATGGCGGGGTTTACTGGCTCGGCTCGAGCTGTGCAGGCTCGGCCCACTCAGGGCTGCCGACGGGGCCAGGTGGCCCAGCTCGGTGGGGCCGCTCGGGGCCAGCCGCTGCTGCCACTGGGCTCGCTCGCCCCGGCCTGGCGCTGCCCCATGGCGGCAGGCAGGGACGGAGCCCGCCGGCACCCGTGGTGGCGGGCGGGGACGGAGCACCCTCGCTTCCGCAGTGGCGAAGGCAGGAGGGGAAAGAGCACCCCCGCTTACCCCATGGGCCGTGGGGATGGCAGGATGGAGCACTCTGCCTCTCCCCCGCCTGAAGGAGGGAGCTCCGCTGCCTCCCTCCCCGCCCCGTGCTGCCGGCACTGAGCTGGCCCCACCTGCCGCACAACACAGTAACCAATTTGTAACAATCGTGAAATCCTGGGTTTTACTGGCAGGTGCTTGGCTCGGCACCCTGGCTGGCGCTTCCGGGGTTGTAAACGTCAGAAAATTATTCACATATTAGCCACTCCTGAGCGTAAGCCGCATTTCCGGGGTGGGAGCAAAATTTTAGTCAAAATGATGCGGCTTGTATTCGTGAAATTACTGTACATTCTTTCTGAGACTGTTCTATTAATGGAATTTCAAGGCTGTCTTCTGTTGTGTTTCCAGTGAATAAATTTTCAGCTTATAGCAGATATTTTCTTAGTCTTTAAGTATATGGCACTGTGTTAGATTGTTAGATTGCATTCCATCTGTATGTCCCATATGTTCAGCCCTCCTACTGTTCCAATTTGTTTGTGGTCACCTTTCCTCACTATGTGGGGGAAAGGACATGAGTAGCTTGAAAGGATTCTTGCTGATAGCTCCACAGTCATGGTCACAACTGGTACAGCTGTGTGTTGTTGAAGACCTCTTCCCTTACCCTGTCTCTGGGAAGCCCAGTGCAGGGTTAATTGCAGTGTTTGTGCAGTAGAAAAGGACCAGATTGAGAGGTCTCTTTCTGTTTCCTGATGTTTCAACTCAAATAAAGTATCTAAAAGTATGCAAGTAGTGTTAAAGGAAAACAATTCATGCTTTGAAAGGTTTCTAAAGTCCTTGTAGTGGATGTGTAACAGCACAGGTTAATGGGGAAATTTTCTAGGCTGAAGTGTTTTGAAATGGAAGAGAAGGCAGGCAGAGCATTCAGGACTTTTCTGGGCATGTTTGTCAATATACGAATAGTTCATTTGCTTCAAAGAGGATCAGTAAATGGAATTATTGAAAAACAGGAAAAATGTGTTTTATATTGCTTTTCCTTGCTCAGTTGAACTTTATTTTGTTCTGCTTGCATTTGCTTCTCAAATTTAGAATCAACTTCCAAATAGACTTGCTCTTAAACAAAAGCAAGGTTGAAAAGCAGGAGAAGCTATCTTAAGAGCAGTTTCCTTTCCAAACACTTCTCTGGGAAAACATGCCTTTCAAGTTGAATCCTTTCCTGTTGCTTGTGTTTGTCAGTTAGTGACTGAAAAGTGAAACTCTGACACTATTAACTTTGGTAAAACTTAAACATTATTTTTCAGCAAAGGAAAAAAAAAACCCAAGTTGTTTTTCTGTGTAGTGTTGTGCTTGCACTTTTGTGTTACAAAATGTGTGTTTTCTCTTCTAGCATGGATTGAAGTTACTGTGTAGGCAGTGAGAGGTGTCAAGATTGATTTAGCAGTTTGATGCTGTGCATGTTCTCCTTTATGCTCAAGTTTTTACCCTTCCTCTGCCAGGGTACCCTCTTGACATTGATGTTTTTAGCCGGAATTAATCGTATCCAGTTAGCAGCTGAGGTAGACCTTCTTTGCTGTATAAATACATTGTTAGAGTTATCTGTTAGTGAATGTATAGGATTATCTGTAGTGTGGAGTTGCACTTTAGAACATTAAGCCTTTTAAGCAAAGTCTTGGCTGGTGCTTTTGCCCTTGTTTCTATCACAAGTTGGTTAGAACACATTTCTTGATCTCTCTCTACCCTTAACTGTATTATTAGTGCTGAGAACTCTTCTATCGGGGTGATCAGGAGACTTTCTGAGCTCCTCAGTCTGATGGGGATCTGCTTGCCCTAACACACTGCTATTGTGTAATGTGCCTAAAGCATGACTATTCCAACAAGATTCTTTGGGATTCTTAAGGGCAGTGTGCTAGAAAATTGTGTTATCTTCCAATTGATCAAGCCGAGTCTAGTGTGTTTTGCCTGGAAGGCTGGAGTTGAGAGTCTGTGTATTGCAGATGTCCCTTTTGAGATTCTGTGGAAGAGTGACTGTTCCATGGGAAACAGCTGAAGTTTTTAAATGAGGTTTACTGATGGCACTCAGTAGTAAAAAATAAATGCTTTATTTTATTCACTTTTATAACAATGTCCAGCTGGGCATGTAAACTTACCCAGTATTCATATTTTTATAATTAAATAACTGCTTTGTGCTGCTGATATACCTGGTGCCTTGAAACCCTTCTGGGGCTGAGCAGAAAGAAAGAAACATTTACTATGAGGAGTAGCAGTTGCTGGACTAAGTTGAAGTGGTGGGTGAGGGCATGAAGTCAAACTAAATCCAGTCCTCTGTGCAGAGTTGTTGGGGGTTTTTTTGTTGAGATGTTGTTTTGAAAAAGTGGTAGGCAAAGACTGGCTGCAAGAGCACAGTTTTGCAGCACAAGGGTCTTAGTCACTTGCTTTTTATAGGTTTTCTCTTAGAGAGCCATCTGCATGTACTACAATTACATTTCCAGATCCCTCAAAACTCTTTTCTAGTCCTTGTTTTACTGCTAGGTGTCGGTGGAGGAATCAGCTATTAGGGTTTGTGCAAACAGTAAGTATGCTGGTGGATTCATCAGTAACTATAGTTTATGGACATAATGTAGTTCAAAGTGGGAATGAGATTGGGAATAAAAATTGAATTTACAAGCAAATGAGTATTTTATATGATGTAGGTGATACTACTCATACTGTTGGCTAAGCTGAAATTATGTGAGAAGAGTAGACTCTGTCATAGTAAACTGAAAATCATCCATTGTAGTTCTGTTTTTTCAATGCATTTATTCTTAACGCTAGTTTAACCCTCAAATTAAATTGATAGTGTTGTATTTGCGTCTTCAGCACGAGTCCAGCAAAGGTGTCAGCAGCAAAGCCATTCCAGGTTAAATAGTTGTGATGTGGAGGGGCATCTTAACAGTAGTGAAGAGGATTTTGCTGGCATGTTTAGTCAGGCCCCAAATACCTCATTTGAGAATGACAAATAATAGAGGTGCTTTTGGTGCTGTCTGCAAACCAGACAAAGGGTCAGCAGTCTGCTTCATTTTGACAAGCAGCTGTCTTATAGCTACCTTTTTAAATTTTTTTTTCCCTCTTTTCTCTCTTACTGGCCAAACTGTGGAACTTTTGCCCAGGAACAAACCTCTCAGGTAAACAGTGCTGTGACCATTTGTTGCCACCAGTTTGTTGCTTGTGTTTGAAAAGAAATTCAAATCAGTTTTGTTTACTTTGCCCCTGTGAAGTGTGCTGTTGCAGAAAGAACAGATTGATGTCAATCACTGTATATTTTACTTTTATTGGAAAATAGATAGTGTAAATATAGATACTAAAACATGGGTTAATATTGACATAATTAAAAATATAGCTTAATTTGGTGAATAGTCTCGTTTAATCTGTGTACAGTAACCTCAAGAATTAGTAAGAAGTAACACACTGAAAGACATAATGCAGAGGTGAGTTGCCTTCTGGAAAAGAATTTTTCAAGTTCTGGTTACCAGACCTCTTGTGTCTCTGGAAGCTGCATTCAGAAGTCCATAGAACCATTTCTAATACATAATCTGAATTTTTTACTTCTAGGCAGTTAGTATAACACATGGGAAATGTTGATATTGCTAAAAATACTACTCTATTCAAAACATTTCCCTCTTTTGCAATGACTGTATAGTGCAAAGTGATGAAGAATTTTGGTCAGTATTTACGCAACGTGTGTCTTGTAATTTGGCATTTGGATTGCTGATAGCAATTGTGTGTGGGTATTAGAAAATACGGTAAATTCACGAATACAAGCCACACTGAGCATAAGCCGCATCGCCAGGTGTTGGCAAACATTTTGTTCTTTGTCCATAAATAAGCCACACCTGAGTATAAGTCGCTCTGTTGTTCGCAGCGAGGACCCACATGCAACAAAGTTGCCAATTAGTAACAGAACCGCGGCAGGGCGGGGTTTACTGGCTCTGCTCAGGCCATGAGGGCTCGGGGCTGCCGACAGGGCTGGGTGGCCCAGCTCGGTGCTGCCACTTGGTGGGGCTGCTCGGGGCCGGCCGCTTCTGCCTCTGGGATCACTCGCCCCGGCCCGGCACCGCTCCGTGGCGGCAGGGGGGGCACAGAGCCCGCCGGCACCTGCGGCGGTGGTGGGAGGCAGGGATGTAGTCTGCCCGCTCCTGCGGCGGCGGCGTGCGGGGACGGGAGCCCCTCGAGCCACGGGGCCAAGCAGGAGAGAGCCCCTGCCTCCCCCAAGCCCCGGGCCCAGCAGGAGAGAGCTGCCCCACCTTCCCCACCCCCTGTGCTGCCTGCATGGAGCAGCTCCACCCACCGCGCAACAGAGTAACCAATTTGTAACAACCGCGTAAATGCCGGGTTTTACTGGCAGGTGCTCGACTTTTCGGTTTGCACTGGCTTGGTTTGCACTCCCAGGGTTGAAAATGTCAGAAAATTATTCACATATTGGTCGCTTCTGAATATTAGCTGCATTTCCGGTGTGGGAGCAAAATGTTGGTCAAAACAGTGCGGCTTGTATTTGTGAAATTACTGTAATTTGGATACCTGCCTTTTTAGCATTTGGCTTTACTTTTTCTCCCCTACGTCTCTCTGAAAAAGCAAGTTGTGCTCGGGTGTGACTTTTGAGGTTCTTTTATTTATTTTGACAAAATACTGCTGGCCTCTGTACATCTCGGTGCACCTTTGTAAAGTGAAACGTTGCTAGACTGTCAACTCTTGCTAAACCTACCACAGCCCTTCTGGTGTCTGCGTCTCTCCTGCATCGCCCCACACTCAGTGTTGTAGCTATTGGAAGTTGATTTATTTTATGCACTAACATATGCCATACATTTGGGCATTTGCCATTAGAGAATTTATAACTCTTGAGTCAGATTTGATCAAGGGAGAAGTGTGATAAGCTATACAAGCACATCATATCAGGGACAGGATTTTGGACACCTGAACTTGTTTTCTGGCATGTTATTGAATTCACTTCCTACCTTTTTAAGCTATAATTTCTTCATATGTGTGGTACCAGTTTCTTTGCAAATGGTTTTGAATAATTTACTGTGGAGGACTCCAGAAAGAGAACCAGGAATGAGCATTTGGTGGAGGGGAGAGGCAATAGAGCTATTGAGGAAGTTGCTAGGAAAAGTTTGGTGTGCATTTGCATTTTGGGGGTGTGTTCACCATTTGCTTGATGTTCACTCTTTTCTGTGCTGGTTGTTTTTTTCTTTAAGTAGAAGGAGGGCAAAGTTAAATTGTTTGGGTTGAGTTTTTCTGTAAAGGTGGTGTTGTTGACTTGCCTCTCTGCCCAGACTGCTTCAGTCTTCTCATTCCTCCCTCATCTTCCACAAGTGTTTGCTTCTCTACAAAGCGAAGAGAGCAAGTCTCTCATGTTTGAATCTCCTATGAAACTACCTGGGATGTGGTACCTTGTGTAGCTGGGATAGAAGATTTTGGGACTCCCTCTCTGTAGCATGCAAGCTCAACTAGGAGCTGAGACTACTTTCCCAAAAGGAAATGCTGAGCATTCAGAGAATCCTGCTTCATTGACAAGCCAACCTGTTTGTGTTTCCTGGCTCTGCATTCTTGATGTTCTCTGCTGTTCAATCAACTGTGTAGGCAATGTAATTGCCCATTTGTTACTAGGGAAAAAGACTAGCTCAGATTGTTTCTGTTTGCTGTATCAAATACCTGAATTGGATGTTATAGCTTTACTGCTTGCAACTGAAATAAGTGAGCACTGGTATATGAGTTTCCTAATGCAACTTTAATGTATTCTCTGGTTTTTGGTGTTTTTGTGGGTGTGGTGTTATTTTTCAAAATGTTAGTGGAACAGCAGCTTCAGGAAAAACATGAAGACTCCTGGTGGGGATGGAGCTAAATAGTCTGAAGCTCGGGTAGAGGGGTTTTGGTGAATAAGATTGGCGCAGCAGCAGTAAGAAGACAGAAGAGGTCTGGCTGTCCTCAGGGGCTGGAACCTGCTAACCCTGGGCAGCAAAACAGACCTGGAAAATGATGCATTTTCATTTTCACTTCTAAACCTTTTTCCTTCACCCTGGCTTGAAGCAAAACTTCCTTTCTTTGCCCCTATACCTCTTCTTATACCTCTTGTATGCCAGAATGAGAAGACTTTTATGTCTTTCCATTGTCAGACTGCCTAAGAGAAATGATGAGTGTAATGATAGAGGATGTCAAATTCAGGTTTAGTGTTTTTTCCCCAATTTTCTTATTTTATTTTACACTTGTCTTCTCCATGTGTTTTGTATTTAAAGCCCATACTGTTTATCTATGCTGCTACAGCACCACTTAGATAAGTTTTGGAAGGTTTTGCAAGTAGAAACTGACTTCAGTCATAGATGCTGCAGTGGAGAGGACTGAGCTAGAAATGGGATGGTATTGATGAGAACAAGGATGTGTAGCGCTTACTGTAGTTCGGAAGCGAAGGCAGGGAAGAGATCCTTGGAAAGGTGCGTACAGCAGAATTTCAGTCTTTCTACAATGTTTTTAGGGCTCAAGGAGAGCAGAGAAAGAGTGTGGTGAAAAAAAATTCCAGTAGAAGGAAGAGAAAGCATGGGATCTATGTGGGATGAGTGTACGAAAGCAGCTGTGGACGGGGATGCCTTGTTACTTCAACTCCGGTCTTTTTGAATGTTTGTGTGGTGGTGATGGGGTATTTACCTTAATTGTCTTTGACTTTCATATGGGGAAAAAAGGTACTAGTTTTAGGAAATAAGTTAGATCTCACAGAAACAAAAATGTTAAACTCCCAAAAGCTTTTATTGAAGAATTTTACAAAGTGACTGATATGTTAAAGTTTTTATCCTTTAAAATAAATCAACTCCAAATTATGTATTTTCTTTAGGCATCAGGACCTGAGTTTGAAGAGCCTCAGTGTGCATTTGAAAAGAGTTAAATTTATTTTGCCTAGGCTTGAGAGGAATTGTTCAAAAGTTGGAGCAGGGGAAATAGGGCATAATTCATTCTCCTTTTTGTGTTTTCCAGAATATCAATTTCTATGGACAAGAGGAGAGGGACTTCAGTCTTAAGGGACTCTTGCTCCAAGCTGATTGGCAGTGTATACAATTGCACCATCAGAAAGCTCTAAAATGAATGCTTAGAGCAACAGTAACAGAAAGCAGATGTCTTGCTTTTGCAATTAAAGAACTCGAAAAGACAGTAAGAAACTGATGGCAATAGACTCTGCATTGAGGGAAGTGTGTATGTGTATATATATCTTGCTTTCTTGTCAGACAAAATGGAAAACCCCGTACTGGTGAAAACAAAACATACATTAACAGCCATAGTATCTTGCTCTGAAAATTGGAGTCATGTGTGCTTAAAGGATCCTGCAAGATGGAGCAGGCAGCTTTTCTCTTGTGTTCTCAGGTCTGTTTTTCTCCTTTGGATTATTCTCTAAAAATCAGTCAAGTCTCTGATTTAGCTGAGAAAAATGTGTGGAAACTGGGAAATAGTTTTTTGTAAATTCCACATGTGTGGGTTTTGTCAGGCGGGAAAAAATTTTACCAAGACAGTTATCTGTGAGATATAATGTTTTTCCGAGACAGCACATAATGAAAATAGGTTTGACATCTTGTATTCTATGTTTGAGTGTCACCATGAGCTAAAATGGTAATTAGTCACCTACACATCATCTTCAATGACTTCATTACATCAGCACCTTCATTCACTAACTGTAGTACGTGGAGTTTTCTTGCTGCTCATCTCAAGGCAAACAAGAAATGGGCTTTAGAAGAAAACACTCTTTGTAAGCATTAGCACAGATGTGTAAATGTATAGGTGTGCTTTGAGCAGTTTGCCTCTCCTTTCGCCAGCACACTTTTTTAGCCACATGAAAATGAAATGCTTTAACAATTTATGTTGAGAATGGAAAAGTCATTGAAACTGGGACATACGGAAAAAAAAGTAAGAGCAGATTCTGGTACTTCCCCTTGCATGTGATACTGGTCCAGGTGAAAACTGTAGAGAGGATGTCCTATCTGTTCTACTTGAGAGAATGCTAAGTGACATATTTTAAGCAGAGTACACATCAGTGGCATGAAGAAGAGAAGAAAACTGTGTGAAATTTCATTTTGATTTCTACTTTGGTGCTCTTTCTCTGTCAGAGCTACTTAAAAACAAACAAGTGACAAAACCAACAACTAAATCCTTTTTTGACACAAACAAAATCTGACACACGCATTAAGCTCAATTTTTGCCCTGGCTTAAAAAGGAAAATAACTTATTTGGCATAAAATACTTTAAAAAAGCAGTGACTGTTGCAGCTAAAATAACTTTGAGTGAGTCTGAGCACAGACTGCTGCAGAGGAAGTTCTTTGGGAAAAATTGCCCATTTGGGGTTTTGGAACTTGTCAGTACTGCTTTATATATGTGCCAAGCTCAGAAGCCTTGTGTTTTCCTGACTGTATTTCAGGATGTGAAATGCTGTAGTTCATGTCGTCCTGATCACCACTGTGCTGTTGATAAAATACTGTACCTTGTGTTCTGTGCTGTGCTGCTTGAGTCACAGCAGGAAATCTTGCTCAGTGAATAACCTACAGCATACTGGCATGGAGGAAACACTGAAGTGCTTGTAGGAGTCATGGTAGTCTCCATGCTAATTAACACCATGCACAAAGTTCTTGGAAGGGTAGAGGGTAGTTTTTGACACTGCCAAAATACAGGACCTAAATACACACCCCTCAGCCTCCCCCGCCTCAATAAACCAGACAGTTTTGGCAGGCTTTGGCTGGTGTGTTTGTGTTGTCACAAGGAAGATGAAATCAGGTGCCTACACAAGACTTCCACCTCTTACAAGTATCTAATGTGTATTTAACCACACTTGAATGTACACTGGTTTATGCATGTGGTACATTAACCAATCTCCTGCTGCTGTGGCCTGCTGCTGTTGTCCTTTGGTTGAAAACTGCTACCAGGTTATTTAAGAATGTCAGCTGAGGCGAAAAATTCCCAATGTTTAGTAATTGCTGGTCACTCTACACTTAAGTGCCTCTCTAAGGTTTTTTGCTCTTTTTATTAGTGTTTGCCCCAATAGCCGTTCAGTTCAATGCTATGCTGTGTGATGCTGCATCACCACAGAAAAAGAATAATTTTCCTCCGTGCAAGAAAGAATGAGAATAAAATATGTACAGCTTGAAATGCTGGTCAATTCACTTTGGAAAACAGCATGTGAATTTCACAAACAGAGTAACAGTACAAGTACTGCTACACCTTCTACTTATAAATAAATTTAATCTTTGTAGAAGAGAAATGTGAAAACATTTGTGTTTGTTTGTGAATAGAAAACTTACGGCTGGGAAGATACTGCTATGCAATTTTTTGGCAAGGCTAATGTTCCAGGGAATTGTTTTAATGTTGTCCTGCAAATTATTGTATAAAAAAAGGAAATCAAGATTTTACATGCTCTGCAGAAGTGACCATTTATAGTTAGACCAGATAGTCTTGTTAGATGTCTATGCAGAAGTGAGGCTTTCTCTCTGTGAAGTGTTTTGTTGATAATGAGTTAAGCTTCCACCTTTTTATTGCTCTTTGGAATTGCTTCCAAATAATTTTAGGCTATGCAGGAGTTTCTTTCATAATTGTCAAGAAAATCCAAAGTTAATCCGGCTGTGAAGTGTTAGTCTTATCATGAACATCTGTTTTCTGCCAGTGGGGGCTACAGAGAGCATTCCTGTGTGCTTTATCCCCATAGCAGACTGTGTTTTTGCAAAGGTGGGCCTTTCCTAGGGTGTGACTGTAGGGGCTTAGGTGAGTGGTCTGCCTATCTCTGTATTTTGTCTCAAGTAGAGACAAATAAAGTTTCTCTAAGGCAAGAGGTATTTAACCAACAAAACACACATGTAGCAATCTTCTTCTGATTTCAATCTCCCAATGAGTGTCAGTGTAAAAGCCTCCTGAGCCAGGAGCTGCATCAGAGTCATGTTTCAGTAACTGTGAGCCATCTGTTAATTATCTGTTTTTTGGTTTTTTTCCCGAATGCCATTAAGCTTTTGATTTCCACAGCATCCTGTGATAGAGTTAACGATTCCATTCCAAATCTTTTTTCTCCTAATGGATCTTGCTCATTGTTCCTCATCTGTTCTTCTTCACCTGCTCAAAAAAACGTTTCTGGTTTAGGGTATGGAGAGGACTGAGCAGAATGTAATTCCCTTATCCTTTTGAAAACTCTGAGAACTGAGTTTTCTGGGTTTTTTTTTTCTTGACACAAACTAGACAACCTTGTTTTTTAGGTGCTTCAGTTTAGCACAGTGTGGTCTGATCACCTGGTCTGTAAACAGGGATGAGCTCAGCCTGGCTTGAGACCTGTGTAGTTTACTCTAAGTCACCTTTTGCAACACATGAGGTAATCTTATCCTTAAGTCTCAAGTTCTGGTGAAGGATCAGGACACTTGACTGGATTAAATTTATATAGAATCAGTGGAGCTGGGCCACAACTGAAGCTAATACATAGGAATGTAAAGTTACATTCATAGGCACTGATCAAATAGTTTCATTCTAGTTTTCCATGCTTGTTCTGTTCTAAACCATATTAACCTGTTCACAAAACATAATGTTTTGTGCCCCTTTATGAATAACAATTTGCCACTACCGAATGTAACTTAAGGGTTTTTATAATACATAGCTTCCCCCTCCACTCCTGTTCCTTCAACTTTAGTGCCTTTGGCTGTGTAAGAAAGAAGGAAAGGAACCTGTTACTGCAAAAAAGAGCTGCATTTGTCTGAGGGAGATTTGGAAACTTGAACAGCCTTATCTCAAGTTTCAAATCATCACGGGAGGCAGGAAGGTTACACGCAATCTTTTGGCAAGCTTTATAGCCATAAAAAAAGCAGTCAGTCTTGATACAGGTAAGATGACCTTTTTTTGGCTTTTTGGTGGTGTATCACAAGGGGCTGTACCGACTTTCTCAAATCCATGTCTTATTCTTTATAAATAATTAAGACTGTTGAAATATGACTTTCTTGACCAGCAGTCCTGCTTTCCATCTAAGAAAAATTTCAATTTATCTTCTTTTAAGATGCAACCAAGCCTGCAACAGTTTTCTTTGAAGAATGCTGACTTCTAGTATTGTTTAAATTTACAGTCATGACTCTTCAAGTCCAAAAGGAAAAGTTTCATTCCCAGTATGCATGATCCTTTGGTAACTGGCACAGCACACTTGGAGGAGAAAGTTACAGAAGTGCATGGGGTGTTTGGGAACTTCAGGGCATTGTAGCAAGTATATTCTGCTTGATAATGGGTTATACTTTGCAGATCCTTGTAATACAAAGCTAAAATTGCCCCTTTAAAAAAAGTGCATGTATGGAAGGAGAAGTGCATGTTTCTTTGTTTAAAACTGTTGAAATCACTTCTGGGAAAGGTTTGAAAGTTTATATTCCTGCCTCCTCCCACTTTTCAACAGAAAAACACTTTGGTTCTGTTTGCAAAAGAGAAATAATTAGAATTTTTCACTGTTTACACGGATCTTGAGATAGGGTATTTATGTACCAAAATAGGTCTGTACACTGCAGCGTGGAGAAATGATAAAACCAGTTTTATGTTTGAGCAACATTCTGTTATGTGCCCTGAAACTACAGTGAAAATAGTTTTCTTTTTGGTTGGCACTTTTAAAATCAGATATGCAAGTTGGACAGATGGACTTTAGAGATGTACTCAGACATCTACTAAATGTTTTTTAAACATTTTATGTGATTGATACTGTGTTGTGCCAAATGTGCAGTAATAATGCTGGGAGATGGAGTGCTTATTCTGCCTGTTTTGCTTGTTTCACTGATCATTAGTGTAGCTTTTGTATGGAATCCCTGTAGGTTTGGAGGGAAATGATGCATTTTAAATTATTCAGTGGAATGCAAATCACAGGGACACAAAAGGAAAGACAGTACTGCCTTTTTCATCATGAGGAAAAGACTATCTCTTGTGTTTGGTGCTGTTGAGTCCCTTGGAGGAGAAGGGGAATTGAACTTCCCTTATGAAGCAGTCAGTATTAGAAAAGTTATCAAATGTTAGCTGCAGGGCTTTTAAAAATTCTTAGTCTTTCAGACCAGTATTATTTTTGTTATTTTTTTTCTCTCAGAAATTATGGGTTATTTTATGTGGACAGCATTGCTAAAGCTGATAATAAATGTGTATTTAGGATTTTTTTAAAATAATTTTCTTACTGGGAGAGCCCTGCTAGGGCAATTGCTTTGTGCAGGCAGTGGTGATGCAATAGTAAAATAGCAAACAAAAGTGTTGATGTGGAGTGTTCTTTGAGCCCTACAAATTCAAAAAGAACCTTGCTTGCTCAGTACTGATAAAGTGACACCTATTGCACCTACTATTCCTGTGTGAGACAACCTTGAGTTGTGCAAGTTTTAAATTCTTCAACTTAAAATAGTTGAATTGTAAAATGAACCAGATACATATTGTAAAATTCACTGAGTGCCTCTCAGTCCTCATAAAATTATTATCCAACAGAGAGGATGAGTCAATATGTATCTTAAAAAAACTTAGACAAAAAACACCACAAATTTCTAATTCCTGCTTTTTTTTTTCATTTTCCTTTAGTTCCTTGGCATAGCATTTCTTGGGATTGGATTATGGGCATGGAATGAAAAGGTAAGTTGAATATAGCACCAAACTTAGTTTTTACTCTTCATCTCTGTTTTTCTGGTAAAATATTGCAACAGTAATAGGCTGCATATTTTATGTTCACACACAGTTTCTACTGAAAGAAAATCAAACCTCTCTGTCAAATAAAACCTTGAGTCCCTTGGAGGAACATCGTTGGAATCTTTCCCAAGAATACCTTGGCAAGAAATGGTGGCTGACACTTGCCCATAAAATAACCACTTCAATCCTTTCACCCTCAGACTGCAGCTCAGATACCAGAACACCCTGCTGTGGCAGTATGGGCAGTGTGTGCCCAGGAATGCAGGGGGAGCCTACATGCCTTAGAAGGCAGCTTCCTGAAAAATACCCAACTAGGCTTTCCCTTAACATAGCATGTCCATTACTGTTTCTCTTTAAAAAACAAACCCCAAAAATTGAGAATCAAGATGAACCCTGAAAACCAATGCAAACCTGAGGCAGAATAATGGTTGTTTTCTCTTGTGCAAATGAAACTGGCCACTTTGTTACACCCTTTGTTGCAAGACTCTAAAATCAACTTTGAAATGGGAAGTGTGTCTGGGGTGAGGGTCAGGAAAAGAGAAATAATTTCTGAACCAGAGCCTAATTTATAGTTTGCTTGCTGCAGAAATTGGGAAGAAGATAATATGTCAAGGAATAATTTACAAAACAAGTCAGTATGTCTTGGATTACTGGATAAAGAGTTTGGCTTGCTAAAACACAACAGCTGAAATTAAAGCCAGTATTTCCTGTTCTTTTTTGTTTAAGAGATTGAAAATAATAAAACCTGGTTGTTAACAATGGTGCTGTGTTGTTCAGTTACATAATTAGATTTTTCTTCTTTTAATTGAAAACACCAAGTAAATTATAAATTGATCTTCACTTAGGGCATAATAAGTGGTGCTTGCAGCAGAACAAATAGCACATTTGGAAGCTCTGGAGCTCTGCCCCTAAAAAATTCAGGACAAATTTTGAGTTGTTAACTTACATTGCAATTGGTCTATGTATATGTCTTGGTTGTAGATATTTACAAACAGTACACCTATGTAGATGTATATGTATATTTACATGCCATATGATACTGATGTTGGATAGTTCAGATAACTTAGAGGTGCTGTGACTTTTTTTTATTCAGCATACTCATATGAACATACTCTCAGAGCCTGTAGCTCTAAGCCCCAAAGAACTGCATTTTTTGGGAGTAGCTTTGTAGAAGACATTAGAAAATTTTTGTATCATTGCAGTATGTAGCACAAATGATTATACTTTATTGTGAATGAGCAAGTAAAGGGAAAACAACTATAATGTTTGAAGTCTAAAGTACACCAGTCTTAACAGTTAGAAGGTGTTCTGGTGCAATCCTGGTTTGTTAGAGTTTATGTATTTTCTGTATGTTGAAGCATGTACCCTTTCCTAGGGAAAATGCATTAAATTAATAATTGCTAGTAGTCAGAAGTCAAAGCTCTTCTTTTTTACTTAAGATTTGGACATCTGTTGTAAGTAATCTTAAGCCATTTTTAATCAGATTCTGAAAGTGGGAGAAAATGTTGTTTTAAGAGAAGCAAAAAAAACCCACCACAGTTTAATATGCATTAACTTAGGCTCAGTAGGTTTTTTAGATTTTTTTTTTTAATTAACAAGTAAAATAAGGTACTGTTTATTGGTTTAAAGTACAGGTTTTTCCTTGAAAAATGGTCATGTTTCCCCAACTTCTTGGGCTGTTTTATTCTGCAGTGCTTAATATGGAGTGGTTTAGTTCATGTTGTAACAATCAAAATGCTGTACAGGTATAGCTGAACTGGAGAGCTCTTTAGCAGAGACAAATTTGGATTTTGTAGAACTATGAAGAAATTTACTTGTGTCAAACTAATTTGTGTCCTTTATTTCACTCAGCTCTTTAGAAGACAGTCAGTGGCCAAAAGCTGCTGTCAGTAGGATCAAGTTCCAAGTACTCACAGGCCCTGTGTTATTTAGTGAGGGGCAGATCAGTTAGATCCCAGACAGCTATTCTTACTGCTGATGAGGAGTCGAAGATGAAAGCCAAGGAGTGAATCACAGGACTTGAGAGATCTGTAACACAACTGAAAAGCACTTCTTTAGCTAGGCTGCTGCTTGCCTAAGACTGGGATGGATATCCCTTAGGCATTGTGGGCTGTTGTATTGGTACACTGTATGCCAACAAAGCAGCTTGTCAGAGAAGGACCTGGGGGTCCTGGTGTACACAAAGTCATACCATGAGCCAGCACTGTGTCCTTGTGACAAAGAAGGCAAATGTGTCCTAGGCTGTACTGGGAGTGTTGCCAACAAGTTGTGGGAGGGAATTCTTTCCCTCTATTCTAGTGGTGGTGAGGCCACACCTGGGCCAGTTCTGGGCTCCCCAGTCCAAGAAGTATGCTGACATACTGGAGAATTCAGCAAAGGACTGAATAGATGATTAAGGTACTGGAGCTTCTCTCCTACAAGGAAAGGCTGAGAGAGCTAAGACTGTTTAGTCCAGAGAAGAGTAGGCTCAGGGAATCTTAATGGAAGTACCTGAACGAATAATGCGAAGAAAATGGAGTCAGGCTGTTTGTAGTGGTGCCCAGTAGCAAAGGCAATGGGCACAAAATGAAACACAGGTGGTGTTTCCCTTAAACACCAGGAAACACCTTTTTTTTATATTGTGAGGATGACCAAGTACTGCCACAGTTTGCCCAGAGGTGATTTAAATTAAGTCTCTGTTTATGGAGATTTTTCCAAAGCAATCAGGACATGGTTCTATGCAGCCAGAGCTAGGTGGCCAGATGACCTCAGCCATTCTGTGAAGACTTGCCACTGTCCCAATGAACTTGGCTTTATCAAACTTGAACCTGACACTGCTGTTGTGTAATGTGTAAATTTGTAAGGGGGTTTAAGGAACAGGTCTTTGGGACTCCTACCGTAAACTTCATTTGGTGATGGGAAGGATTTTTATAAACTTCTGTTTTGAGTTGTGTGGCTTTATATTCAGCTGTGTGGTTTTATAGCCTGGCCATCAACTTGAATGTACTTTTGTTTCATAACAGAATCTTTTTTTCAATGTAAAAGATAGTGTTTCAGGCCACATTAAAACTGCAGGATGTAAAAAAATAATTCAGGCTTCACAAGAGTCCTATTGGCTGCTGGTTAAAACCAGTTTGGGACAGATTTGTGGACTTGGCCCCTAGTTTCTCTTCTTTTGTGAAGTTGGCTTGAATTCTCCCCTTTAAACTTTCTTGAGAAGAAGAAAAGCACAATATCCAGTCTTGTGGCCTTCCCTAAGGCCTTTGCAGGGAGGCAAAAGAGCTCATTTGTCAAGTAGTCAATAGAATTGACTTGACAGCCAGTCAGCCAGCCCTAAACAAAAGCTGGGCAATTAGCATTCTGAGCCATGAACCTGAAAGAGAGCTGGGGGTGGGGGCAATAAATCTGGGCATGAATAAAGCTATCTATACATGGTGGTGCTGTATAGCTCACAGTCTCACAGTGTTTTCAGGCATGCAAGGCTTGGGCTTGTACCATTAAATAGCTCATCCATGCCAACTGATTTCCACCCTCCTCCTGCAACGGTGACATGAACATTGTTAACATACAAAGAGTCTGTGCAAAACCTCAGCAACTTTTACAGCATTTTTGCTCTGCAGCAGGGGAAAAATGTTTATATTTCATTGTTTTTCTTAACTACTTCAAGTCATGTCTTCTGTTGACTCTTTAAAAATAAACTAGAGTTGTAGAAAAATTGTTTCATTCCTTGGTTGTATATATTAGATATTGTGGTTTTATGACTGTTTGTGGTGTGATACCAGTAGATGCTTAGGAAAATAAGTTTCCTGGCTACCTGCAGGAGGTTTGTGTTCAAGAGTAGTGAACCTGTGATGAATTGCTTTTATGTCTTCAGAGACCCTGTAAGATTGTCCATGGAGAGGGACTTAAAAGGAAAGCACTGATGCTGCTGATGCTCCTAACTCTTGAGCAGGAGGTAGCAAAAATAAGAGATACTAAAGTAGGGAAGAAATCTTTCAAATTTTGTTGGTTGAATTTAGGTTGTATATAAAGTTAGCTGAAATTAAAAGGGAGAAATGGGAGAAGCTGACTATGTGCATGAGTTTGGCTTCTCAGCCTTTCCAGTTAAATCAGCATAGCAGTAAGTTACTTCAACTCAGCAGTCAAGTTGTGTGCAGCTTGGAGTACCAGTATGGTACCTCATAGTATCAGTGAGCAGGAGCTCTAAATCTGGATCTGAAATTTTGAGATAGACTTTGACTTGTCTAAGGTGATTTAGGTCTGCTTTGGGGTTCTTGGACAAGCTAAACTCTGAACATGGAAACAATCAAAATTGGTCAGATCAAATCTGTCTCTTCTTGCCCCAAAGTGCAAATTAAAGTTGTTCTCAAGAAAAAAAACAAAACTCACTTCTCTTATTGTCCCAGTGAGCAGCAGACATCAGGAAGGAGTGATACACTAGTCACTCCATAATTGTTGTGCATACTTGTCTATCACACAGTTCTTCAAAAAATTATTGCAACAAGAAAATTGCACATATCCTGTGTTCCTTATAGGCTGGAGGATACCCAAAGCTTCTATCTTGCCTCTAAGACAGGGCTGTGTTTGGGTTTTATGGGACTGGAGAAGAGAGGAGAGTAATCCACTATTACACTTCATTTAAATTTCAGTACATAAAGATGCATAATCTAAACAGACAGGCTCTTAAATGATTTACTAGTGTTCCAACACTGCATGATCATTAATCCCGAAAAGTCTACCAATCTGTATCTTGTATATATTTATGCTTGTTAATTCAGCTATTGAGCTCTGCTTTGTCAGGACAAAAAAAGCTAGACTAGTTCTTCTCCTCCATTAGACACTTGAAAAATAAAGTTCTGCTACTACTCTTTGCTGTGGGAAATGCAAAGCCAAAAAAAAATCAGGGAAATAAGATTTGTCAACATCCCCCACCTAGTTTCTTGCTTGCAGAGACAGAATTCTGGAGTAGAATTAATTTGGCATGTTTCAATGTGTATTGTTCTGTTCTCTATGTTCATTCAGATGCACAGCATGGAGGAATTGCTTGGAGTTTATGACTAACAAAGCAGAGAGGCATTTTTCTGTTTTAAAATAATGCATTTGAAAATACTTGTATTTACCATCACCTCCCAGATGTTACTGTTTGCCGGTGATACTAAGTCCTGCGGACAAGTCTGTGAAAAGGCTAAATCTCTCTTTGCAAAAATGGATGTTTTAGAAGATCTTGTATTGATATATCTTTTTTTGATCTTCTGCATTTCTTGGGTGTATGGTGGGGTTTTTGTTTGTTTGTAGTTTGGTTGGCTTTGTTTTTGTTTTGTCCTCCCAGTAATGAGATATTGCAGCAGAGAAGTTTTTTTTCCCGTCTTGGAGGAAATGGAAAATAAAAAATAGTGGATTTCTCTCACCCTCCTGTAGTGTTGAGATCTCCCCTTCTTGTATATGCATCCTGTGGGCCAAATTCCATATACACTCATTGTATCACCTCTTTGTTTCTTAGGCTGATGATTACTCTAAGTTGTCTCTGACTCATTATGCCTTGAATTTTCATTACTGGGTCAGCTTTTCACAATTGCTGCTGCCTGTAGTGTTTTCAGTTGGAACCATTCTCTCTTGTCCTGCAATTTGCTACTGTGCCTGTTACAGCAGCAGCTGTTCAGCAGCAGCTGGTTTGTTAGTGCACTTGTGACTCCTTTAGGAACCCAGAAATGCATCACATTGTATGGGTGTGACAACACTGGGTCACTGCTCCAGCCGAGATGTGTGTCTGGTTTTGGGCTCAGCCTGTGACGGCTGTTACTGCTAAATGCAGGCAGTGGGGACCAACAGGAGAGGAAGAGGTACTGAAGATCCAGCCTACAATTGCAGGTTTTGAAAAGTTTGAGTTCTTTTCTACCTAGTGATCTTGTGGACTGAATGCCTGCTAGTCATTGGTGCATGAGTTGTGTTCCAGGGACGCATCTCCATTGATAAGTAATCCAGTCTGTGTGCTCTGAGACTGTTCCTGGTGTGAACTGAAGCACAGCTTGTGTGTGATCACTTCAAAAGGACTACTGGATCTGTCCTGAAATATTAATGTAGATGTGTACCAAAGGCAGGAGCTGGAGTTAGAGTTCTGTCTCTGAAAAGTAGTATGAGCTGTTCTGATGATCTTAAAGAGTACAAGATGGTGAAGGGGTGAGATGTACACCCTTACTTCTTTTTTATATAACCATTGCTTCCTTATTCTTTATTAATGAGATAAAGGCAAACTATTGTGCAGCTATAATGTCAGGAGCAGCATTCATGAGCTCTTGTGATCAAGCTCAACATTTTCTCTTTGTCTTGTTCTCCCTTAAGCTATACACGCTATCCTACTTGTAGTGTGGAGGGCTCTGACCGTGAGGAAAATGTGACATGACAGCAGAGGACCTGTCAGGCATCTCTCAGGCTTTTTTCCTACCTGTGCTCACATGCCAGAAAGACTCCAGTTCTGCAGGAGTTTGTTGTGCTTGGCTTGGTTGTCTCGCATTTCTTGGTGGGTGGAATGCACCCACGTGTTGAAGAAAAGAGCCAGGGCCTAACCATTTCATTCAACTTCTCCTGAATTTGAGGTGGGGTAGAAATGTGGGTTCAGTCTTTCCTGTTCCATCTATGCATCATTGTACCTTAATGATTGAAGTACATTTCATAAAAAAAGGAACACTTTTTTCACAACTTTGTTACTTATTTTAGTTCACTTAGGGATGATGCTTCTGTTTTGCTACACCAAATAAATTTTGCCTTGGGTTAGATTAAAATACTATATAGCGGCTCATGGCCTGTAATGTACAACAGGCTGTGGAGGGTGGAGGAACAGAGTAAACAGATGAGCTGGATATCAGCCAGGGAACATGTCCTGCTGGCTCTCCTTGTGGGACTACAGCAGAGCCTTGGGTTGTCACTATTGTGAGATGTAAATTACTTGAGCATGTAGCTTTGTAAAAACAAAGCATTTCTTGCCAAATACAGATTGCACACATGCCTAAACTATTGAGAAAGTAATGTACATGTACCTCAAAAATGACCATACTTCAAAACAAGAATGCGTCCAGAGAAAAAAAATTTCTCCTCCTTTCAGATGTTAAACTATCAGAGTACTTGCAATGATTTAACAGTTGTGGTTGTAATGGGCAACTGCAGTAGTGTTGCCGAGGAAAAATATCTTGCATTTGTAGAAAGCCTTACTTCAGAGTATTTAAAGGTGGTTTGTTTAGGTTTTGCATTGATGCATGAGAGAAGTGGACAGTCACCATATAGCCGTGACTGATTGGCCTGAAGAGTCAGAGGATGTTGTGTGCAGGGTGCAGTGTTAGAATAGGAGATTACTGACCCTCTGCTCAAGCACCTTTGGAAATGTTTCCTTCTGCTTTTGGCTAAAGATGGGTTGAGGACAGAATTGGTCCCTACCAGATGTTTGTACATCTGTGTCAAACTTTTCTCAGCAGTAGTTGTTGCAGCCAAAAAAAAAATACTTGATATTGTGGTAGTAGGTGTTAAAAGCATTATAGGAGCTTGTAGTGGATAGGAAGAGTACGTACCTAGAAGACTTAGATCTTCTTAACAATATAAAGTGAGATATTATTCCCCAGTTGTTGCCCTGCTGCTTGAAGCAAAATATGCTTTTCTTCAGGGTATTGCACTGCTGCATCCACAGAGAGCGTATTTGTAAGTGTCCAAAGTACAAGACTGGAAAATTGTATTCTAACAAGTAATCTTCTATCAGACTACTTCTGTGTATCTTGAGCTGTAATCACAGAGTGTTGTCTGTTTCTCATTCCCACTGCTAGCTATTGTTTTATTGACAAAGCCTCTCTGAAGATTGTGTATCCTGAGACGTCCCTCCAGAATACTGATAACTTGCAGTTCATATGCCGAGAGCATATGGAGCACAAATGAGAATTAAGCAGTATGTACTTTGCATTGTCAGGATGTGCTGTTTGGGATTTATCCAAGCTAGGCTTATGATTGCCATATGTGGACTGGCAACAGATGCACATAAAGGTGCTTTCCAAGGACAGCAAACAACACAGATAAAGACTGTGTTGTTCTATGCAGTTTGTGTTGAATCACAGCTACCCTGAGGAGTGACCAGCCAACATGTGGCATTACAGACTGCTAAGAGCCTGGCAGTTCTAGAAAATCAAGTAAAGGGAAAAAGGGCAGGATTGGAAAAACAGTATAAAACTGGCTAAATGAATTTTTTTGCCATCAAATTTAATGTGACTGTGACAAAATGCAAAGTGGTTCTTACTACCACTTTCGTATTATGACTGTAACAGTATTGTCCAAAAATGCAATCTGAATTTTATTTGGACTTTTTTTCATTTGAATTTTACTACTTTCATATGGAAAGGAGTTGATTTAGCACAGTAATTTGCTTTGAGGTTTTTTTGTTGATTTATATGGTTTTGTTTGCTTTGTTTTTAAAGAAAGACCAAGTGTCTTATGAAGAGAGACTTAAATCTTCGTATTTTTTGGATTTTTTTTAAAGTAAATTCAAGTACAGTAATTTCACGAATACAAGCCGCAGCAATTTGACAAAAATTTTGGTGGAAACCCAGAAGTGCGGCTAATATGTGAATAATTTTCTGACATTTACAACCCCAGACGTGCCAGCCAGGGCGCCGAGCCAAGCACCTGCCAGTAAAAGCCGGCATTCCACGATTGTTACAGTGTTACTCTTTGCCCTGGCTCCCTGCAGGCAGCATGGGGGACGGGGAGAGAGGCGGGAGAGCTCTCTTTCCTCCTCTGCCGCAGCCCAGGGGAGAGACGGGGGGGCCCCGTGCCACTATTGCCACGGCCCGGGGAGGGGGGGGAAGCCCGCACCGCCGTTGCCGCGGCCCGGGGAGCCGACGGGAGCCCCGCGCAGCCATTGCCGTGGCCCGGGGAGCCAACGGAGCCCCGCGCAGCCATTGCCGCGGCTCGGGGAGGAGGTGTGGTGCTCTGTCCCCGCCCGCCGCGGCAGGAGCAGGCAGACTCCATCCTGGCCCGCCGCGGCGGGAGCGGAGAAACTCCGTCCCTGCCCACCGCCAGCGCCACGGGCGCGAGAAAGCTCCGTCCCTGTCCGCTGCCGGCACCACGGGCGCGGGAAAGCTCTGTCCCTGCCTGCCGCTGCTGCCGTAGGAGCGGGGGACGCTCCGTCCCTGCCTGCCACCGCGGGGCAGCGCCGACCCGGGGTGACCGAGCCCAGTGGCAGCGGCGGGCGGTGCCGAGCGGCAGCGCCGGGCTGGGCCACCTGGCCCCGTCAGCAGCCCCTAGCGGGCCGAACCTGCACAACCTTAGCTCAGCCAGTAAACCCCGCCCTCCCGTGGTTCTGTTACTAATTGCACGCGGGTCCTCGCTGCGAACGACAGAGCAGCTTATATTCGGATGCGGCTTATTTATGGACAAAAACCAAAATGTTTGCCAA
Organism: Catharus ustulatus; assembly: GCF_009819885.2. Classification (NCBI taxonomy): domain Eukaryota; kingdom Metazoa; phylum Chordata; class Aves; order Passeriformes; family Turdidae; genus Catharus; species Catharus ustulatus. The sequence goes on along the minus strand of NC_046225.1, from coordinate 21,650,762 downwards.
CACCCAGAGATGCGGCTTATACTCAGTGCGACTTGTATTCATGAATTTATTGTAATAACAAAGGAAAGAGTAGTAGTGTTTGCTTTAGGGCAGAATTTATTCTTATGGTAACTATATAAGCACAGAGGAAAGGGCTTTAAAACTTTGTGAAGAAATCATTTTAGTAGTTGTTTTTCCCCTCGAGGCAGAGCTCGTGTTTCTTGACTTTTGAAGGGTCAAGGCCTTGATTTTCATATTGTTGGGTTATCTTGTTTATACTGCTTGTTATTCTTAGTCAGAAAGTTGGCTTGGATTTCTTTTCTATGACAAATGTAATGAAGCAAAAGTAGTGGAAAAATTTTACACAAATTGATGTAAATGTTAATGAGAGGTAAGTGTTCATTTCATCTTGGTGTGTATCGTCTCCTCGCTGAGATGGTACCGGAGAAAAGGAACAGGCCAGCTGCTCCGCTTTGATTGCAGTGCTGGCTTTGAGTTGTGTTACATTGTTCCTTATATCTTTTTGAATGAATGACAGTAAGGCTGGTACTGTATGTGATGTAGGAGGAAAGTGATGAATGTGATTTTTTTTTTTTTTTTCATTCCTGACAGGCAATAGCCTTCTCTAGTAGGAGGGAAAAGAATATACTTAAAGAATGTTATTCATATTTAGAGAATGTTATTCATGCTGTTGGATTATTGTTTGTAGACAGATTTTTTTGGGGTTTTGACCTTTTCTAAGGCTCCTTGATATGTGCATTGGTGAAATTCACATGTATATTTTATCTGCTCTGTCCTTGTCTGCAGAATTAAAAGCGTTGAGTACTGCCTTCATTTACTACTTGCTCAAGCTCTGTTTGGGAAACTCTATGAAAGTGGTTGTTGCAGACTACATGAAGTAATGTGTTACGGATGTGGTTGCATGACAATTGATAAGTTTTGAGTGGTCCAAAATGAGTATGTGTGTACATAATCACAGGTCTAAAGCCACAGTTGTGAACAAGTCAAGAACAGTCATCATTAACAATGCTACTTTAAACTTCTGGAAATGAGGTTATGGTAACTTTCTTCTAAAGTGTTGCTGTTTTGGGACCATTTCAAAGAAACAAAGGGATATGAACAGGAAGAAGAACAAGGGTGTACCATAGAGTTTTGCAGATAAGGAGCTGTAGGTGTAGAGATCTCTATTGCTGTGTCTCAAGCCACAGCATCATACAGGACTTAGAGGAAGCAGTAGTCCATAGCAGTCAGCCTGGGTTCAGAATTCTGTGAGAAAGCACAGCAGTGTGCTTTGCATTGACCTACAGCACTGGAGAAGGGAATGAAGAAATAGTGACACTTCAGCATTTTTTTCTGCCAAAAAGCCTTAGGAAACTGTAATTGTTCCTGTGCAAACTCACTGGAATTGGGTAAATTTCTACTTGCTTCATGATACAACCCATCTGTTCAACATCAGCCAAACTCTGCATAAAATGTGTTCAGAAAATTAAAATAGTTCCTCAGGATTACTGGTGTCGCAACCCAAGCTTTGCTTCCAAGGCAAAAATGGCATTACAAGCAGACTGTGCTGACTGTCATATTTAAAACACAGCATATGTAGTTTAACATATGATAGGTCTACCCTAAGTTAGTGTAAGCCATCTCCCAAACCAAGATCTTAAATTGTCTTTTCTCCTACTAGGAGACTTGGATATTTTCAAATTTTTCCTGCTAACTAATTAGTCAGTAGCCATATTTTATTTCTAGAATGAGGTTTTGGCACCGTAGATGCATGAAGTTGAGTTGGCCAGATATGTAGTTTGTCAAAGTTTGTTGAAAAATTTTTTTGTTGAAAATATTTTTGTTCCAATATGCTGCAACCTAGAAGCTCATCTCTAATTTCTGACAATTGCTGTAAATACTGAGAATAAATGCTAAATTCAAGGTGGTTTTATTGCTTTTAAGTATTTTTTTATATAGCATGTAACTGTATGTTTACATAGATAATGATATGATACGTAAAATGCATCTCAGCATGGTTAATAAGAGTGAGTTAAGTTTTGTTCAAATATCTGTTCTGAGCTTCTGACAGACTACTTCTTATAGCTACATAAGCAGAAGATGCCCTGTGGGTTTCTCACAGAGAATTTTTCAAGAACATTTTGTTATTCGTTCACATGTTGTTTCAGAAATATTGCACATAATTGCACTTTTTATCTCTTTTTGGGATACAAAGATTTTCTTAATTGTGTTTTCTTGCTGTACTGCAGAATATATATTTTGCTGTTGCCTTCTTCCTTTTTAAGAATTAAAATACAGGCAAAATTTGTACAACAGAAAGCTGAACATTCTTTTTATTCTTTGGCATTGTCTCTTTCTCAGGGAGTGTTGTCCAATATCTCCTCCATCACTGACCTGGGAGGCTTTGATCCTGTTTGGCTCTTCCTAGTGGTAGGAGGAGTTATGTTCATTTTGGGATTTGCAGGATGCATTGGAGCTTTACGAGAAAACACATTTCTTCTCAAATTTGTAAGTATCTTTTGCAACTGTGACATTCATAATTTATGTAGCATGCCATGTTATCTGTTCTGTTTAACTGTGTTAGGTTTTTAAAATGTATTTTGGAGAGGAAGGTGCTTTCCAGTGTCAGAGTATCAGGAAAGCACTTAGCTTTTGACATTTTACAGCTCTTCAGTCTGTGGTGCTTACTGGCTGTGTATTTTTAAAGCTCAAAACTATTGTTGGTAAGAATCACATCATGGAAGCACTGCTTTTCATATGGATGTAGCCTAACGTTTTGCTTCCCTGTAGCAAAAAGAGAGAAATTTCTTGTGAGAATCTTCATGTTGATCTTGGAGTCCATAACAAGCTACCTATGAAATATGAGGGGTGTAGATGCAGCAGTGAATGTGACCCATGTGAAATCTGCTGTGCAAGGGCCCCTCATAGTACAGAGGACTTAGCACTGTTACAATATCCTCAGTCTGGCTGATATCTTCAGTCCGTGCCATTCAGCTAATTGGAAAAGGCTTCATTGCTTTCATTGCTGGGGCTGAGAAGGACAAGGGGAGAAGAATGTGTCCAGGATGCGGAAAGAAAATTGAGGTTTTCTTGAATTCAGGCCTGGATTGTTGGTTAGGGAATGAACTGCTGGTATGCAAATGTACCTCAGTATGCAGAACGTCTTTAGCTAAAGTAACTGGATTCAGTATTTTGAAAGACTGATCTTTAAAAATGAGGGTAACACTATCATGTTCACTTTTAGATAAATTGATGATTTATAGTAAAGAAGATTCTTTCCTCCACCACTCCCATTTCCAGAGGTGGGCACAGCCTGTGTACGCAGTCTTCATAACCATTAACTGTTAATATGTACATGAAAAAGCTTCCAGTAAAATAACTTCCTCCAAGTGACACATTTGGCTCCCACAGACATGTTCTTTAAGGGGAGGAGACAATTGAGAGTCACAGTTCTCAAGACATTTATAAAGCAGCTTGTAACACTTTTTTTTTCCTTTTCCTTGCTTCCCTTAGCTTGCCTAAAATGAACCCATCTGCTGTACCAGAAATAGCTTCCCATACAGCAGCTGCAGGAGAAATTAAAAATGTATCTGAACACACACAGAGAGCGTATTAAAATGAAACTCAAAGGCACAGTTGCAAAGGGGATGGACTTCCAGTATACCAGGACCCCTGTGTGGTTTAAAACAGTGTTGACTCAGTGGAAATGCTTAGGCAAAGTGGCAGATCATTAGTAATGCCTTTAGCATCCATTGCATTTGCATTAATCATAGCAGCCTCATTTAGTTTTAATGTGGATGTGAATCATTTCATAGACATTCTGCTCTGACTTAGTCATTAATTAATTTCTGCTGTTACCAATTTCTGCTTTGTCTGCTGAGGCAAAGCTTTGCCAGTGAGAGGATCTAAAGCAAAAGTCACGTAGGAGGCATTTTACTGGCACTATTGGTTGTTTATGCCTTCTAAAATATAAGTGCCTATGTAGAAATTGAAGATGGGTTTTCAAGCGTGATGACTAGCTGTGTCTTGAAATTTACAGTGAATTCTCTTGTATCTCTTTGAAAATATCAGTGAAATGTCCAAGATTTGTTAGCATTTTTGTTATTTGTTAGAATAGAATTAAGATTTCTCTGCTACAGCTCCAATAAAAATGGTGTTTTTAATTTAAAATTTCCTAAGTGCCAAAATGGCTTGAACTTGCACTGAAATAGATAAAGCCATATCACTGGATGTAATTGTGAGCTTTGAAAAGGTTTTGGTCATAAAGGAAAATAATTTTAACCTTTTTTATTTTCTTCATAGTTCTCTGTATTTCTTGGAATTATTTTCTTCTTGGAGCTCACTGCTGGCATTCTAGCATTTGTTTTCAAAGACTGGATAAAGGACCAGCTGTATTTCTTTATAAACAACAACATCAGAGCATACAGAGATGACATTGATTTACAAAACCTCATAGACTTCACACAGGAATATGTAAGTTGGACTGTGGGTTTGTTTTTTTTTTTTTTTTTTTTTGGTAAAACTGGCTTTTAAGAAATACCTGCTCTTACTTTTTACTTTCCATCTTTCTTCAAGGAGCAACAGAAATATTCTAGCATATAATGCTTTTGAATATATCTATATTTGTTTTTATAGAACTTCTGCAAAAATGCAGCATTTGTGTAAAGTGACCTTATTGATGTATGATTGAGTAAACCAAGATGGAGAGCTGGGGTGACTTTTCTTGAAGACTTAGAGATAGTGTCAAATGCACCAAGTTAAAATATTTTGTTGTAGAATCTATCACATCTGTATAAGAAATTACTCCTTTTGTAAGCTTTATTTGGTCCTAAGATGAATGTCGGTGTAGTTTTAGCAACATTAGGAGTGCTATACCACACTGCAGAGTGGCAGAAGTATTTAGTTGGTCAAAATGAAACTACAATGTTATTTCTGTTATTTCTTCTGAATTAGACTTAATGGAATTAGCCTAATGAAGTGGGTGACTTGTAGAGTTCTTGTAGGACATCTAAGTGATGCCACATCTGCACTTGGGAGGTAAGGGTAAAACCAGTGGTGCACCTGTTTGTGCAGGTTAAGCTCTGTAATTTATCAGTGTATGTAAAGAAGTCTTGCACTGACTTATGCATAAGATCTGCCAGTACCTTTTCTCTCCAGTACTCAGTTCTGGCCTGATGAAGTGTTGAATCTAGCACTGTGTGGCTAACATGGCTTAGTGTTGGTGGAATTCATGTTTACTGGTTTTCTTGCATTCTGCAATTAAAATAGTTTCAATGATTGATTTGCTTCTTTGTGCCTGGGGGAGAAACTATAAGTAACAGGATGTGGTTCCTTGCACTATTTTGAATCTTTTGCAAGAAGGTCAGAGGCCACTACAAACTGAAAATAGTGTCCACTTGTATGCAGCGAAAGGCTATGGTCCAGTTTTTCAGTGACTTCCTAAAGCTTTCTCTCCTAACTGGATTAGCACTCAGCAGAAAAGCCAGGGGCAGCACGAGTTGAGACTGAGTTACTTTTTCAACCAGTAGAGATAGTGCATGAAGACAACATGTCAGGTATTGCAAAGAGAACTGCTACATCTAGAAGGAAAGAATGACTATTCCAATGCTTTTAAAAGCGTGGCTGTTTTTTTTTTAAGTTGGCATAGATGGGTTCATTCGTCTATCTCCTTAAATGCTGCAAACCATTTTCACTGTTCTCCGGTCCATTCTTTGTAAGTTCAGCAAAAGACATCAATTCCTCCTGTGTTCAACATGCTTTGCCAGAGACTAAGCTGACCTTTGGCAGATGTACTCTTTGAAGGATTCAGTAAAGGTGTTAATTGTGCCATGTGCGATGGTCAGGAAACAATATGTTCACACTGTCCAATGTACAACCAGGCAAAGTTCCACCAAACTGGCAAAAGGAGTAGCTGTACCAGTGTAGCCCTTGGAGCTTGTTTTATTGAAAATCCAGGGCTCTTTAGACTGGACAGAACATTGTACTCTTGGCCCTCAGGGCTGAGTTTGTAGGCCTGTGCAGCTTTGTGTTATTGTGTAGGCTTATCAGCTCACCCAGGGGTTTCTCTGCAGAGAGCAGCATGGCAGGGTGTGAACGTAACTTTAATCACATGATAACTTTGGAACAACTTACACATTTGGAATGGTATTTTTAAAAAATTACAAAAATCCCCAACCAAACAAAAAAAAGCCAGTTTGAATGAAAACAGTGGGAGTCTTAGGTTTTGTTTTGAAAGCTAGAGGGAAACTGGCAGCAGTGATGTGTGTTACTAATGCTGAGATTTTCATTCTGAAATTTAAGAAGCTCTTTTTTTTGTTTGTTTTTTGTTTTTGTTCTAGTGGCAGTGCTGTGGGGCTTTTGGAGCCGATGACTGGAACCTTAATATTTACTTCAATTGTACAGATTCCAATGCGAGTCGAGAACGCTGTGGTGTGCCATTCTCTTGCTGTACTAAAGACCCTGCTGTAAGTGACAGTCTAGAGGGTAGGATGGGTCTGCTGTTCCAATCATAAATAACAAGATTTTCCTTTTTAATTTCTGGCAGTTTAGCCTAATTATTAACTTCTCACCAACCTGTATTTTTTTTTTTGTTCTTGCAGCTCAGCTTAACCACTAACTTTCCTGCATGCATAAGATAACTTAAGTCTTCATTGTTTGTGGCTTTTATGAGAAAGAGAGAACCATGGGCTTGGCTAAACATGCATATTAATGTTAGCAAGTATAAAAAGGGGAAGCAGTCAGTGAGTTGAAGGATGTGAGCTTTCAGTTGAAATGCATCAGAACAGGACCCCTTAAGATCAGGCACTTTAAAGGAGGTATTATTCATTGTTTAATGCAGTGTCCTGAGGCTGCAGCCAGTTTGACAAGTTTGTGCCAGGTATGGTAAGAAATGACAGTCTGTGTCCTGAGGAACTGACATGTTTGCATTAGAATCTTGAGTTGGGTATGGGTGCATTTACATATTCTTTTTTTACCTGTAAAATTACTGCCTGTCCTACATTCACCTGAAATCAGACTTGAAAAGTCAGAAATTGTTTGTGGGAGCAGCTTTTTGGTAAATTTTCATGTTTCTTAAAATATTTATAGTTCTGGATCATCAAGTGGAAAACGTTGGAGCCATGCATTGCTAATATGAATACGATAAAGAAGAGTAAAGTATAAAGTGAAAAGGGAAGTGTAGAGAATCAGTGAAATAGTGAATAGTGAAAGGCTTGAAACAGGGATGGGTATGTGCATGGAAGCTGTTATGTGCCTAGCACTGTATACATTTTACTTTATATAGCTTGAAAGAAGCTGGCTTTGAGTGCTTGTATTATCTAGCAATTCAGCTGTGGCTTTGTCTCCACCTGGAATGATTTAGAGTTCTTTTAATGTATTAGTCTAGCACAGACTGAAGTTAGGCAAGTTGCCAAAAGGCACCTCAGGTGCTTCCTGCCTTGCTAATAATGCAATGCAGTCACTGCTCCTGGCATCCAGTTGCTGCTCTCCCCCTCTCCTGATAAGGCACTGCCTCTTGGCACAAGCTGGTTCTGTTTCCTCTGCAGTGAATGTGTCTTCGCAGTAGTTTGAATTTTTCTCACAAACATAGCTGAAAACATTTAAATGGGATATTAAAACAAAATGTGGGTTAGACTCAAATATTATCTTAGGTTTAGGATTCCCTTTGCTGCTTGCCTATCTGCCCACCTACTCACACAGAGGTCATTACAGCCCAGTTTTAAAAATACAGTTGTTATAAAACCAAACTAGTGTCAGCAGTACAAGGTAATCCTATAAATACATAATCCATCCTAATGTTCTCTCTTTCTCTCTGTTGTGTAAATGGCTATACACTTTGGTAGGGTGTGATGCAGCAACCAGAAATTTAGAGATGAATCTCATTCACTGTGAAGAAACAACAACCTTAATGGCCTTTAAAAACTGAAAACATTAGAAATCATGCATACAAGTAAAATAATTGTAACTAAGCTGTGATTGGTTCAATTGCAGTGATAAATAAAGGTTTATTCTGTGGGAAAGCAAGTTAGTCCCTTTTAGAATTAGGTTTCAATGTTGGACTGATGCAAACAGTTACATGGATACCTTACTGCTTTTAGTTTCACTTGAATCAGGAAGTGGTAAAATAAGTCAGGCTAAAATAAGTTTCCTGAAACAAATTTTGACTACTGTAGTTCATTTTGATGTAGTTAAGGAGGTTGAAGTGTCCCAAATTCCTGTACAGGCAAGTCTAGAAAACTTTTTTATTTCCTTTGCATTTTTCATACCTTCTTTTGGTTAGCAAATTCCAAGGCTAAAGGCAGAAGACATTAATGATGAAGCAACTAGGCATTTAGGAAGGAAGAAAACAAGGAAGAAAACTTAAAATCCCTCTATCAGAATCTTAGGTGCTTTTATATCCTTGTAGTCTGTGGCACTTAAATCCTGGAACAGAAGCATTCATCTCATTAGGAGATACAAGTTGCTTGAATTTGAAGGTCCATTAAGGGAATCCAGTTTGGGCAGCTGACAGAATGCAACCTGTTGGACTTCCTTCAGAGTGTGGAAACAGAGGAGCTTTCCATGGTGATAGAAGATGCTTTTTCCATATGGGTGCTTTTTAAAATCCATCTCTTCACTGCTTACTGTTCTCCTCACAATTTGATTAAATTGTGGCATTTGGTACACTTAGCTAAGATTAGCTAATTTTTCTCACTTTCTTGAGTAATACTTCTTCTGCTCACTGTCATTGTATGATAGGTCAGTAACTTAATATTTTGCAGCCATTTTGGCTGATGCCAAAAGTTTCATGCTTCATTTTATTACCATGAAATAACTGTATACAAAGTAAAACTACAGCTTCAGCTGACTGAATGGGAAGTACTTGTTCGCTAGGGAAAGTTTGCCAGAGCCTATTTTATAACCTGTGCTTTGGGAGTAGTAAAGGAGAGGGAGTAGGAAAAAACCCTCCTTTCCCATTGGTATCAAACTCCTATAAAAAAGAACAGGCAGTAAGGACACATTATCCCATCTGTTCTTTTCTTTCAGGTTTTTGGAAAGGAACTGCAACACAACTGCCCCTTGCCACCTCTTCAGTCTGCACAGACTGAACCCTGAAAATGGCAACAGTACTTTTGGCATATTTCTTAGTACAGACAAAACCTTTTCAGCAAAAGATTCTTCCACTTACTGTAGATGTTCCCCAGTCCCTTTACTTTACTGAATACTTGTATCTGGAATGTGGAGTTCATCCAGGTGGAGGGCTGGTTTTCCCAGCTTGCTGACTTGAGAGATAAAATTTTTTTTGACTGTGTGCTCTTGTTTACTGCAAATAATTAATAGTGCCGAGTGAAGGAGGAAGGTTTCTTTATTAAAGCAATATGCTAACCAGAGTTTGGGTGATTGTCTCATTACATACAGGACCAACTCCAGGGAGTTGGAAGAAGGTGTTTGGGAGACATTTTACTGATTGTCTCTTTCCTCTCTCTCTTTCCTCTAGGAAGATGTTATTAATACTCAGTGTGGCTATGATGCAAGGCAAAAACCAGTAAGCTTTTTTTTTTTTTTTTTTTTTTTCACTTCTTAATGTGGTATGTTAAGGATCTGAATCCCTATTGCAAGAAGAGATTATTTTGATGGTGTAGTTGAATGTAATTATCTCTGTTTTCTTCTGTTTTCTCCTTGGCAGGAAGTTGATCAGCAGATTGTTATCTACACTAAAGGCTGTGTCCCTCAGTTTGAGAAATGGTTGCAGGACAACCTTACCATAGTTGCTGGTATATTCATTGGGATAGCATTACTGCAGGTAAACATCATGTTCCCTGGAATGAACTGCACAGAGGAATAATAGATAAAGTGAATTTATAAAAGGGGAGAGTGTATATAAGAATGGGAAATACAGTGCCAGTTGCCTCTTTGTAGGTTTTAGCACTGGGAACTAAATGTATGAGGCTTTCTTTGTGTTAAGGAATACTTAATTTTTATCTACAGGGACACATTTTTTTTCAACGCTCAGCAGGTTGAAACTAACACTGTTAAATTAGGCTTATGTAGAGACTTTCAAGCCTGTACAGACTTACTGTTTCCAGTGGTGCTTAAATGAGCAGCAGAGAGCCTTTAGGGTTGTTTTGAAACAAGAGTTAGAACTGTAAATTAACTGGAATCCGGTACCACCATAAAAATACTGGGGTTACAGGAGTTTGCAATATTCTTACTTTTTCCAACACTTACTGCTAATTTATTTCTACTACTGTTGTTTCTTTCATGTCTAAGTTCTGTGTAATCTAACAAGTTTGCCTGTGTGAAAAGAGTTGTCCAATGCTCCAAATGAATAAACTGTTGTCTCTTCCAGATATTTGGGATATGCTTAGCCCAGAATTTGGTTAGTGACATTGAGGCTGTCAGAAACAGCTGGTAAAACTGCTGAAGTAACCACAAGACACTGGACAACTGAAACCCTCTGAAACCTCCAGTGTGTCACTCCGACACCAAGCTGTATGGACATGGGTGACAGGGAAGCCTTCTCTCCCAAATAGTCTCAAGCCTAAGTTCCTGATATTGCGGTGAACTTGTGTTTTTTTGGGGTGGGGGAGAGAAGAGTGGGCTGTTGAAAATCTGCTGCTCACTGACTTTTTTTTTTTTTTTCTTCTAAACCACCACTTTGAAAGCTGTTGAACCGTGAGTCTCTACTGTATTCTTGATTTTGAGTAACAAGTGGACACTTTTTAAAATTGGTGTATTCAGTGAGACAGAGGTGCATTGTTGTAGTCTGTGGATATGCTGTTTATTCTTCATGTCATGAGCTCTTTGATAGCTGCCAAATATTCCTGAGATGGTCTATCTCCTCACCACTCTGTAAAGGAACAATCTTCTTGTTTTCACAGCTAAACATAGCTACACGCCTAAACCCATGAAGCAGGAAGCAACTTTCTATGCATCTATTGTACAGTAAAAGAAATTGTTTTTAAAACAAGGGAAATATTTTTTAATGCAAGCTTCCAACTATTTCCCTGTAGTACTTTGAGGCTGGAATCAGCAGAAGGGAGAATTGCTTAATTTTGTCAAGATCTTTTTTCCTTCTCCACCTTTGTATGAAGGGAAAGGAGTTTTATATTTGACAAACAAGGGTTGCTGCCATACCTTTGGATATCAGTCTCTTAAGGCAAGGATGGGATATAACTGTATAAATGTATGAAAGCAGTGTGGATGTTGAGTCCAAGTGGAGAATAATATTCAAAGAATGAATTATATATTAACTTTAAAAAATCAAAACTTATGTATCTGATGTGGCAAAATCTTTGGTTTCTCTGAAGTTTAGTGTAACCTAATGTATTTAGGGATCTCACTAAAATTAATGCTTTGACATACTCATGCGAAACTTGTTTTTTTGGTCTGTTACTGGTTGGGGCTTTGGTTTTTCTTTTTTTCTTTAATTCATTTTGCTTGCATGAGCTGTGGAATAAGAATCTGTGACACTCCAGTGCTTTAAATATGTGCATATGTTTTAATACAGTCTAATCCAAACTTATTTATTGATAAATGCATGTGATTATGGAAAGATCATATCCCATTCTCTTGGAGGTTGGAGAGAACAGTTTTTGCCAGAGTAAATACTTACCTCCAGTGAACAAATCCATGCTATGGAGATGTGTCTCCCTTTTTTGATCTAAAGGCAACAAAGAGCTTTCTTGAAGCAACAGAATAAAAGTCTTTAAATAGAAGCATTTCTTAGGATCAGCTATGATAGACTCTTTTGAATTGGACACAAGAAAGCAGAAAAAAGCACAAATAGTGGAAGAAGACTTAGATCAGACTCCATCCAGCTTAGCGCTTTTGATTTGTTCTTCTTCACTAATAACAGTGAACTTAAAAGACATGACCATGGCTTGGGTAGTTTATTGCACTTTGTATAAATTTAGTGTGTTTTATGACCCTTCTCAGTGTCTCCATACCAGTCCTGAAAGCTGCTTTGGGCAGACAGTGGCAAAGGGCGTGTAGCACTTCTTTGTAAGAACATAACATCTTTCTGAGTTGAGTTTCCTAAAGCAGGAGATATATGGAGTAGAAGAGAGGAACACATTGCTTTCAAAGCTTCCCGATTCTGGGGATAGATAGAAGGCTGATCTGATGACTTGTTAAGGCTCTTTCTGGTCCTGTGACTCTTAAACAAAAGAATATATGTACCCTTGCACATTTTGCCTTTCTTTGCTTTAGTTGGCCGTGGTTTTTGTCCCCTCTGAAGGCTGGTGATGGGCGCGCAGATACTTCACAGATGCCTCAGACAGACCCATTGTCCGCCCATCTTTAAGCATTACCTCATCCTCTTCTGGTTAACTCCCACTGACTGTCTCTGAATCAGGCAGCCTCCATATCCCTTGGTATCTGCTGTTAAAGGCCAGCCATGACTCAGAGTATTTTTAAAGCCTTGCAAAGCAATTATAGTTCATTGTCCTTAATAAAGTTGGTTCCCCCTCAGCACAGCGTTATGTTTTTCTTAGCCACTCCTCAACTTGAGGAGTTACTGGTTCTTTTCCCCCAGAAGGACATACCATTTTGCTTGATAGTGGCAGGACAGTCAGATCATCAGCACCAGTGTTGCTGCACTGAGACAAAATGGTGCAGGGAGGAATCAGGGAAGTGGGGGTGAGGAAAAAACCCCTTCACCAAAGAGCCTTGATTGTGATCCTGGGATTTGGTTTGGAGGGAAAACAAAAAACCTAATTACAGAAACATTCCTTTTTGCCACTGATCTTGAATGCTGCTGTTGCTGCTCTGAGTTTCTGAAGATAGCTTCATTCTTCTACTTGAATCTCTGCAGTTGTACTGTATTGGCCTTCTGTCTTGTCACGCTGTTCTCTGAGTTCCAGACTGCTGGCGCTGCTGTTGGCAGGGTCAGACTGATAGGAGGGTAAATGCTCCAAGCTGAGCAATTGTTGTTCTCACAACTTGCACGTCTACACACAAATGTGCAACACTTCTGCTGAATCCCAGAATGACTGACTGTTCTTACAAAAACCACTAAATAGCTTACTTCTCTATTGCTGTGGTTGTTGATCCTTCTCCCTCCCTCATTCCCAAGAGATACTTACTTATTTACTAATTTTTGCATTATTTGATGGATATGCACTGAATGTTTAGGATTAGCTATCTGTATTACACATTTAAATCCCCATTTTTTTGTCTACAGATCAGGTCCCATCAATAGCTACTCAGCAGCTTAGGCGTCCAGTTTGGAAAGCTTGTGGGAGGCCTTAGAAATCAACGTATTATTGTCAGAGCCTGCCAAATACAAACAAACTTTCTTCCAGGAAGCTTTGAAAAGTTCACGTGAGCTGCAACTAAAGCACAACTGCTGGCTACGTGGGCTCAGTGTCTAAAGCAATAAGATGTGGTAGGCACTAGGACTCCATAGCAATTTCTAGCCTGCCTGGTGTGGTGGTGGGGTAGATGTGAGTTCAGAGATAAGTATAATTATCTTTAATGTACAGTAGTTGTTCAGAAATTTGTTGTCAGGCTTACAGAGTGGGAAACAGCTCTGTTTGCTGGGTGATTGCTGTGGAGTAGTGGAATTGCTAACAAGGACTCTGGTAGCTCAACAGCAGCACTGGCTTTAAAACTATTTCTGTAAATCCCATTGAGCCCTGCCAGAGGGCATCACAGTCCTTGCTCCTCTGCTTTCTAAATACCCTCTGTATTCACAGGCCTTTCTGTTGTTTGAGTTTGTTTGGGGGTTTTTTTTAATATTAATGGCCTAATGGACAAATGTTTGATTCATGTCTTTGGGTCTATTTTGGTAGCAGTAGGATCTCTTTGCTTAAAATCTATAATTTTGATTGTGCCCCTTAGAGTTTGAAGCTGTGGGGGTACTTGCTCAAGTGTACTCTGTCCCGAAAGCCTTCTTCTCTCCTCTTTGAGAGAGATGCTTATTGTAGTTCTGGTGTGTAAATAGTGTTTGAAATGTAAATAGTAGCATGCAGATTAATTGATTCTTGCACATGACTGCTTTTCACCCTGAAAGTGTTTATTATGGAGAGGAAAGGTGTCCACCAGGAGAGTTTGCTGGTGAGTCCCGAGTGGTTGTCCGGGCTGTCCCTCACCCCGGTGGAGCAGCAGGAGCACCTCAGCTGTGTGCACTTGTGTCTGCCCAGGTGGCTGCACCTGAGGAAGGTGAAGCCCTGGCCATCCATTTGGGCCCTGGTTAGTTGCAGGGCCTCCCTTGCCTTTTTCTTTTGCTGCTTGGCGTTAGAATGGCATTAGACTGTAAAGAGGAGAGTCAGTGGCAGCACCTCCTACCAGTTATGGGAGGTTGTCATCACTTCTGGCAGGACTAAACATGGTGCTATAAGAACTGTCCTGGATGTCAATATGTGTTTTACTGCGTTAAAGATGCCCTTGTTAAAATTGGTCCTGGTTAATATGGTTGGTTACAAGAGAAACTATTGTCTGAATTTTTGATTCTGGTTCCCTTCTTGCCGTGTGTGTCTTTTGGGTGCATTTCTGCAAATACCTAGAAAGGAGATTGGACCTCAAAAGGCATCAAGCACTGCTGAATGTTCCAGTTCCTCTCATTTTTGTTTTTTCTCTGAATCTTTTTCAGATACCTGTAAGAGGTGATGAAACTGTCTAAAACAAATGAAATAATATTACCCTGATCCATTAGCTACCAAATTTTGCCCCTTGAAAAAAAAAAATTTAAAAAAATCTGTCTCCCTTAACAGGCAGTATATGAAGAAGTGTTGTACTACTAGCGTGCATGAGGCAGCACTGTTAGCTGTCCTTTGTGTTTCGGCAATATAAGTGTGTTAATAAAAAGCTCCACCTGTATGTGTTTTCATGTTCACGCTGTGTACATAGTAGAGATGGACCTTGAGCTCTGGGGTGGTAGGTATGTGGGTTTGTGACTCAGAGCTGTTCGTCATACATGTGTTCCAGATTAGTTCCAACTGAATCTTTCTCTCTGGTTCATCTGAAGGTGTACAGCAAGGTGTCAATATTTACCCTTTGTGTATCATTCCTTTTTATACGAATGTATTCTCTTGTGTTCCTTTTTTATCAGTTGTAAAATTGATTGTAAAAGCCAACTACACTTACCGATTGAAAGTATTGCTATAACAGAACTGCATGCCCAGTAGAGTTTGACTTGAGCTTTAGTTTTCTGATTTCAGACTGGTTCCCTTCAATTTAGGAGAAAAGCATAGATCAGGTGCATAATGTATTACTTTTCATCTTTCGTGTTAGACTGTGGTATTGTATCACATGCTGATCTCAATGGATGTAACTGGAGTCTACTTAGGAAGTTAATGCAACTTCCTGGTAATTAATTTTAAGCTATTGAAAATGGTCTTGGTCATGCTACTTGTGTTCTTGGGTTTTTGTTTTTTAATAGAGGCATTTTTTAGGAATGTTTTAATACACTTATGATGGACAATACAATAGTTTTAATAGTCGTGCAGTATTCTGTATTTACTTGAAGTAAATCATTTTATATGCAATTTGTTAGATAATTACAATTTTATAAATAAAATTGTGTGAAATATGATGTTGTGAATGTGTATGTACTCTTGATGTAGCACTTAGTAATAGAAAGATGCATTCATTGAAAGTTCTTCCAGGAAAACATCCCTACCTCCTTTCCTCCAAACTAACTGGGGAAATAAATCCCCATCTCTCATATATATTGTAGAATAATGTGTTCTGATAAATCACAAAACATGCTCATGCCACCAGTGGCTGCCCATAGGTGAATAATAAGCTAAGGCATAAAAAACACGTCCCCACATGAAGAGATCCCTTATTTGCTGTAATCTGTTGTTGAAGTCTCTGCTTAATGAACATGCTATGCTTCTTTCCAACAGGTTGCTGATGCTGCTCAGGCTGCAGTGGCTGTGCTTTCCCCAGAATTATTCTGGTGACTCTGGTGTGTTTGGAAGTTGCTGTTTTGTAAGACTTAGACAAATTCCCACCTCACTTCTTAAAAGTTTAAATAAGTGAAACATGTCCTTAAATAGAAGTAGTGAGAACTGGCTTACATTATTATGCAGGTAAAAATGGGTAATGATGTCTCGAGCTACTTTGGATAAGAGGAAGAAGCAGACTTTTTAAAAAAGTATTTCAAAACCTCTAGGTTTTGTACACAAGATGGCACTGTGAATTTAAAAGCATGTCTATATCCAGATTGAAATCAAATGCCTTTTGCATATTTCAGGCATATGACATTTATCTGTATGTATGGAAATGATTTGGCAAAATAACCATCTAAACTGGGGACAGATTGACACACAAACACAGGAATGACCAAAATTTAAAAAATAAAAGCTAAGGGTATTGCCTAATAGATGTGACAGTCTTGGATGAGCGTTTCCATGATAGAGAGGGAAACTAGGAGTGGCTACTTGCCATCTGTGAAACTCTTAACAGGCTTGTACACTGATTCTTGAAGTTGAGGCTAGCTACCATTTTGAAACAAATGACATTTTTCAATGGGTGCTCCGGATGCAAGGCCAGTATTGTTGGGATTTGAGCCTTACCCAGAGTGAAGCTTCCTATTGAAATGTAAAAACACATGGATGTGTTCGCCTTCCTGGCAGTGCGATGTTGGGCCTTGCAAAGATTGTACAAATGCCGACGAGCGACGAGCGTGTCACTTGAGGGAGATGCTGTCTGCTCTGGGGTGTAGCCATAGGGATTGTTCTGGCTTGGCTGTGGTGGTGTTAAGACAAAGAGAAGGCCCATTGCTGTCATAGAAACAGTCCGAGCAGCAGACGTCAAGCTTTGCTTAGATGTAATCTAGCTAGTCAACATCTAATTGAAATTACTGTCAGTGGTTTCACTTCACTTGACTTCAGCAAGTAGTGAAATGCACGTGATGGTAATGTCCTTAGATGCCATTTGTTTTTAAAGGTGCTCAGAGGATAAATAATTTTCCAGCTGCATAGAAGTGACCTGCAGGCTGCAGCATGCCTCAGGACAGCATGGCATTTGTGTGGCTAAACAGTCTCTTTAGTTACCTCCTCCTTCTGTGACATACACCCATCTTTGCCCTTATGTGGGCTTTCCTTCCTAGGCTCAGCACAGATTTTATCTAGGAATGCAAGTCATTTGATATTCCATCCAGGGAAACCATCTGTAAATAGAGTGTCACCATTAGCCTGAGTTTATGCTTACTGTGGCAGTGGTATTCCTGATAAATATTTGGTGATGAGAAAGAGCTAATGCTTAACCATAGCTCCAGTCAGACAACCAAATGGGAATTCAGTCAAGGTCACAACCAGTTTGTGTGAGCACTTGCAGTTTATACCAATGTGAAAAGGAATAGTCTTTTTCTAGAACCAGGTAGGTTGTATAACTGGCCTTTTGAGTAGTATTTTGTGTTCTGTTTAAGTCAATAGAAAGAGTTTCTGTGCTTGAGAAAACTTGTGAGGGCCTGTGAGCTGTTACTGTAAACAAGCTGGGTATGTTCAGCAGCAGTGCAGAGGTTGTCTATTATTTGGAGCCTGATGTCATGAGCTCCTGGTCTGTGTTGACAGCTCTGCACTCTGTCAGTGGCTTTATTGCACTAGTGCAAGCAAATGCCTTTTTGAATGTGTGTTTTGTTGTTTTGGTTTTTTTGCTGTTGTGCAGTGTGGTATTGGAGGCTTTTTCTGCATGTTTCTGGCACTGGATTAAATGGATGTGGAATCTCTGCAGTGTGAAAATTCCTGTAGCATCTGCTGTGTTTTACTACAATCTGAGAGCTTAAGCTGACTATTGAAGGCAAGCTTCTTTTTATACCCAGCTTGTGTAAACAATCCCTTTACCCTCATGGCTGCCATCTTCCCATCGTGGTATCTGAGGGATAGGCAGTGGTCTCATGGAGCTCGGGAGTGAAATTGTGAAGGTCAAAAGCGGTAGTTTGCAATTACCTGGCATGGGATCTCATAGGTGCTCAGACTTTGGGTTTGCTGCCTCTGCTGGTAAGAAAGGAACTTGAAACTTCAGCACTAGGAATGCTGAATTCACTTTAAGATGTTATAGATCTTACGACCTCCATGCATGGTGGGCTTCATCAAGCTAGGCAATGGTATCACACCAGTCCAAAATAATATCTGCCGACTTGTTGGAAACCGCTATTCCAACTGGCTCCTTGTTTTACCCAAGTGCTGTCTGCTGGTTGCTTGCTGGCTTGTTAGACCTACAAAAGAGCAGCTGTGAGGTAAGATGCTCAGACTGGCAGTTTTCTATCTTTCTTACCTAGGAAAGGAGAAAAAAGAAGTCTCTTGCACCTTCCATTTCTCACTTGATGGGCTTCTGTTGAACAGCTGCTGCAAGATATTCCTTTAAAAATCCATCTACAAAAATCCCCCAGTAAATAAAGAAGCAAACCCAGGAGCACTCATACACACATGGCTTTATGGGGTAAGAATTGTATCATGCATTGCTGCTAAAATGTATGACTGTAACGCCACACAGTGCCTCCTGTGTGAGCACACACAGTGAAAGTGGCTGGAATAGCTTCCTTAATATCTGCTCAGCTGAAAGGCAGTGATTGCATTGGGCCAGAGCCAGGAACAAAATGAACTCACCAGTGCATGATGGTGCAGTCGTGGCTTCTGTGTGGGATTAGAAAAAAGGACAAACCACAGGGTAAAGTGAGAGCACTGAAATTTTTATTTGTTACCTCTAGGTACCACGAGTTTGACATTAATAGGCAAGACCAGTGAATGAGCAGCAGTACATTGCATTCAAACCTGAATCTCCAAAGCACCAAAAATTGAGCTAGACTTACTTTAGACTTACTTCTTAATCCTATAGTCAGCACACTAGTCTGGACTTGCTGCATCTCGTATTGTCCCTAATTTAGTAGTACATTTTTATGCAGTTAGGGGGCATGAGGAAAGAGTCAATTGTGTAGTACCACTTCTACATCATCATAGGACTACAACATGCACATTCTACTATGTGGCCCAAGCAACAAGAATACAAGTAGAACAGTTACGGGTGGAGACAGCTTCATGTTAACACCACCTATGAATTTGTAGAAACCTTTTTGGACGGGTACCTACAGCAGTTCATCAATTTATGTGGGAACGTTACACGCATGCACAAGTGATACAGTGGAAAACATAGCAGGAGTGCCAGCAGGACGGAGGACAAAGGTGAAATCTGTGATGAGATGCACTGGAAACAAGACCTTCCTCAGCTTTCTACAGCAAGTCTCTGCTCTGTTAGCGAGGCCTGCTGGGCAACAGTTTTGTTCTCATGGCTGCGGAGTTTTGATATGACTTCTAGAAACGCCATACTCTGCACTTCCTTTTGAAGAGGTTCTGGAAAAGGAAATATTAAAAGAAACAGTGCTTTGTATGAGACAGGCAGAAGAAAACTGCAAGAAACTTGTCTAGTAAACCGTGTACACAGAAACATGCAGCTGTGAGTATGCATAATCTGGTTATTGTTTATTTTTGGAATTGCTTTTGAGGATGGAGAGACAACTTTTCAGGGCCTCCAGCACACACAAACTCCATGGATTTCAGGTAATGATGAATGATGAAGCTGCTGCATAGCACTGGATTGCCTTCCATAACAGATGCCTAGGAAGTATTTTTAGTGAAAACATTTTTTGGTTTATTCTTTAAACTAGCCTGAGCAATTGAGCTAGCCAGACAGGCTCATTGCATCGTTTGTGTGTGTCGACCCTTACTGTTGTGTGGGGGTATGAGATGGGTCCTTTATTAATGTGGCATCACCTGGTCACTGTTTGCTGTCCCTTTACAGCTCAGCTCTGAAGTTAATGCAAACACAACACGCAGAGCATTGCCCAGTGCAGTGCATATGGATGCAGTGTTTATGTGCTACTCAAAACTAGGAGACACTGTCTAATGATTTTGATCCTGGATTGCATATTACAGTAATTTCACGAATACAAGCCGCACCAATTTGACTAAGATTTTGCTCCTAAACCGGAAATGCGGCCAATAGTCAGGAGCGACTAATATGTGAATAATTTTCTGACATTTACAACCTCAGAAGTGCCAGCCAGAGTGCCGAGCTGAGCTGCTGCAAAGTTGGCATTTTGCGATTGTTACAAATTGCTACTCTGTTGCACCACGGGTGGAGCCTGGCTGCCTGCAGGCAGCACGGGGGGCGGGGAGTGAGGCGGGAGAGCTCTCTACCACAGCACGGGGGAGAGACAGGGAGGACCTGGGCCGCCCCTGCCGCGGCTCTGGGAGGCAGTGGGGGGCTCTGTCCCTGCCTGCCACCACAGGGCAGCGCCGGGCTGTGGTGACCGAGCCCAGTGGCAGCGGCGGCTGGCCCCCAGTGGTCCCGCCGAGCGGCAGCGCCGGGCTGGGCTACCTGGCCCCGTCAGCAGCCCCTAGCGGGCCGAGCCTGCACAGCCTTAGTTGAGCCAGTAAACCCTGCCCTGCCGCCGTTCTGTTACTATTTGGCAACTTTGTTGCACGCGGGTCCTCGCTGCGGGCGACAGAGCGGCTTATATTCAGGTGCGGCTTATTTATGGACAAAAACCGAAATATTTGCCAACACCAAGGGATGCGGCTTATACTCAGTGCGGCTTGTATTCGTGAATTTACTGTACTTACCTTTTGTATTAAGAGAGGCTGGGAGCAACTCATAAAATTAAGCAATTTGTAAGAAATTTGGCAAGTTTTCTCAAAGCCCTGTACTCTGAACATCTCACAGTTTTGATCTAAAATGGTTGGTTTTGTTTCATGCCTCTAGTGAAATCCCACTCAGCAACAAATACAAATAATTTTGCTTTCCACATGTTGCCGGGGGCCTAACCTCTGAATTTCCCAGGAGAATTCCCAACCACCTGTTTCAGATAGCTAAGCTTTATGCTGTGCTATTTACTTTTTGTTTTAAAAGCAAGCTTTGGCATTTGTTTCCATCCTTGCCTACTTTCTTAATTCACATGTTTTTAGTTCTCATGTAGTTTAACCTCTATCATGTAAGAGCTGGAGCCTCTTATACTGCTGTGCAGCTGGAAATGTGTATGTACAGACAGATGTCAGTGAAGCTGTTGGGGTGTTTATGCTATGTGTGCACTTCCTGCTTTCTCCTGAGATATCAACATGTTTAACCAGGCATTTCACTGTGCTTTACCATGGCTGGTAACATCCAGTTTCATGGAGACTCTTGCCTACAGAAAACTGTGCAAAGACTGCTCTGCTTTGGATGATTCTTCCATTTTCCATTGTCCTCATTTTTCTTTCCCTATTCATTCACTCAGTTGCAAAGGAACTTTCAGATGGAAAGAATCATATAAAAAATAGGTATCTGTTAACCACTTAACACCAACTGAAGTTCAGCAAAGACAAATGCAGAGTTCTTCACCTGGGGAAGAATAACTCCAGGCAGCAGCATGGGCTAGGGGCTGACCTGTTGGAAGCAGCTCTGTGGAAAAGGACCTGGGTGTCCTAGTAGACAAAAAGCTGTCCATGAGCCAGCAGTATCCTTGTGGCCAAGAAGGCCATTGGTATCCTGGGGTGCATTAGGAAGAACATGGACAGCAGGTCAAGAGGACCCTCTGCTCAGTCCTGATAAAGCAACATCTAGAGTGCTTTTGTCCAGTTCTGGGCTCCTCAGGACAAGAAAGACAAGGAGTTCCTGGAGTGCATCCAGTGGAGGGCAGCGAAGATGATTAAGGGACTGGAGTATAAGTCACAAGGAAAGGCTGAGGGAGCTGGACCTGTTCAGCCTCAAGAAGAGATGACAGAGAAGGAAACATTAATGTCTGTGAGTATCTGAAGGGAGGGTGTGAAGAGGACAGAAACCAGGCTCTGCTCAGTGATGCCAAGCAACAGGACAAGAGGCAACAGGCAGAAGCTGATGCACAGGAAGTTCCACCTGAACATGAGGAAGAACTTTACTGTGCAGGTGACTGAGCACTGAACAGATTGCCCAGAGAGGTTCTGGAGTCTCCTTCACTGGAACATTGTGGATGCAATCCTGTGCCATGTGCTCTAGGATGGCTCTGCTTGAGCAGGGAGGTTGGACCACTGTGGTCCTTTCCAACTTGACCCATTCTGTGATTCTGTGAACACAGAGATGTTGGCAACATCAAGTTAAATGTGATGCCAAATACCCCATAACAAAGCATAGTAACAATAGCAGCCACTGGAGAATTAAACTTAACTAGTGGAACTGTTTCTAGTCTTTATCGAACTATACTGGGGTCAGTTACTTTAAAAATAACTACACAGGTCTGTTCACAGTAGAATAAGGAAATGTGATTCACTATGTGGAAACAGTAATGAAAACAGTTTAGAGGCAACAGAACTGTAAGAGGTGTACTTCAATATTTTCCCATGTAAAGAGCTCCTTGATCCTCCTCTCCTTGGTTTAAATAGTAACTCCCCCAACTTAAAAGTTAATACCAGGGTTGCTCAGTTGTTATTCTTGTGTCCTTACTGATTTTACACAGGTCTGTTCATCAGGAAGCAGGGCAGAACTGGGTCAGTCAAATGCTGGGCCTTAACTTCACAGGTGCATAATGCAGTGACATGCTGCTATCTGTTTTCTGGGAGCAGGGTAAGGAGCCTGATGCCTTAGGCAAAGCTTAGAGTGCGGTTGCAGACTGAACTCTACCACTCAGATAACCCTAAAACACCCCCCTAAGACTGGTCTGTACGCTGGTGGACAAGAGATACAAGTCTTTGACTTTAAATAACTCTGTCAGTCCTGCAGGTGACAGGATTCAGGAAGGGAAAATGCAACTGTCAGATTTTCTGAAGATGATTATTTTAGTTGGAAGCAGTGGAAATAAAGATCAAGACAGTGAGGCTGACTGTGAACCTTTGACAAAAGCCTTCTGCTCTAAATTGCATGGATAGTCCCAAGCATGACATGGCTCTAGAAGGTTGTGAGTAATGACTAAGTTTACATTTCTTAACATTAAAGTGAGTGCTTACTGAGAGCTGAGGCTTGTTAGCAAATTTTGAGCACAATCTTTGCACACAGAAATGTGTATACTCTCTAAAACCAATTATTTTTTCCTGTAAGATGGCAGGAATACAACATTCACTTGCATAGATGTACAGGTCTCCAAAATTACACTTGCAGTGCGCATGGTGAACTCTGTAAAAAAAGCATCTTTGTTTACAGAGACAGCACATGTTTAACTGTGGTATCTTTTAATCTATTAACTGAATTGCTATAAACTAATCTCTAAAGAGCCTTCATATGTTTCACACTTGGCAAGTTGTGCAGACAGGCTCTGACTTAACACCTTTCTGTAATTATTCCAGTTCTTTGTCATCTTAGTTGTCTGTAAATGCTTAAACCCCTATGGAATGAAATTTGTTCTCCCTCCACAGATTCAGTCTTTCTTAAAGAACTAAATTAAAGAAATGTAGCAACATTTTGAAAACCTGAATGAAATTTCCCCATGACACCTTGCTCTTTTTTGTTTTGTGGTTTGTTTTGTTTGTTTGCCCATACACAGGTGGGAAATTGCAATATCAAACCACAGCCTGCTCCAGCAGTCTGCAAACAGCCTGGTCTTTAGCAAAGGGTGAGCTCAGAGAGATGAGAGTTTACAGTGTCCAGCAGTGATGTGCCTGTTGTGCCTGGTGGGCTGAGCATGCGAGGGTTGTTGAGGGAAGGAGTCTTCCTAGTGACATAAATGCAAGGATCCTTCCTAAAGCACCATCACACATCAAGTACAGGGAACTTGCAGCTAAAAATGAAAATAAAGGTCTTGTGATCTGCATGTTTGCAAAGACGACTTGATATCATACCGCTTTTCATTTGTTTCCTGTCAAAGTTTGAGCTAGCTGCATCCTACAGAAGCCAGGGTCAAGTTTCTGCAGTTAATATCCAAAACTGAGTTAACGACTTCATCCTTGACACTATAGACACTGCAGAGTCATAGTAAACGGAACCTTTGTGTCCATATCCATTGTGAACAGAGAACCAGTCAGTGTGTTTGCACATGCTCTGTGTTCAGCTGTAGGAGAGAACTATATTGCATACATAAATCTTGGGAAGCAGCGTCTCCTGCATACTCACCAGATCCTATAAGAGCACAGATCAGTACCATGGAGTTATACTTTATTTCTGGAGCACTCCTGTCGTCTGAGAGCAGTCTGTGTAGAATCTGAACAAGCTGAGCATTTTCAAGATCCTTTTCAGCAGTGACTGAAATACAAGTGAAAATTTGTAAGTCTGTAAGTGCCACTTGCTTTGATGCTTCCATGAGTTACCACTTTATTGAAACACGATCTCTCACCCGAGTGAAAGTGAGGCTGGGGTACATAACTCATTGGTATAAAACTCAAGCACGTATTTGATGGCATGATGACAAAAATCACAGCTCTTGCTATAAATGAGAAGTTGTCTGACTGCTTGAAAGGACAGTCACAGAGTTTATTGATGAAATCCAGTCTTAATGTGTAGTAAGCTGATAGAAAAGCCATGAGATTTTCTAGCCATTTAGGCCAACACCTGGAATATTTCAGCTTTCAAGACTTCCATTGCCTGAATTTGCTTTAGGAAATTCTGTCTGGGAAAATATAGATTGTGTAGTTCTTGATTCCATGGTAGAGGGAGCTCACGGTCCATTATAAAGCCTGTGGAAAACTTTTCAAGATCTCCATTAGAGTTACTGCCTCTGTAGCTTTCTAAGATTACAAGAATTGAATTTGGACTCAACCTTTAAATGCCTGAAGACAAGACAAAGAGATGATGTGTGTGAATAGGAACATCTTTCCTTTTATTTGAAACAATTCCTTGATGTATTGGCAGTGATTAGAAAATTGAACAGAGCATTCCTGTAGTACACAATGGCAAGAGATGAAATCAAGAACAAAAATATGTAAGGTTGTGTAGTTCCTTAGTTAACAAGTAAGCAAATAGGATAAACAAAGCCTCTGTTGAGCATTTACTTTCTTGTTTGAAAAGCTGAAGTACTACAAATGGAGGTCAAGACATGTACAGTAATTTCACGAATACAAGCCGCAGCAATTTGACAAAAATTTTGGTGGAAACCCGGAAGTGCGGCTAATAGTCGGGGGCGGCTAATCTGTGAATAATTTTCTGACATTTACAACCCCAGACGTGCCAGCCAGGGCGCCGAGCCAAGCACCTGCCAGTAAAAGCCGGCATTCCACGATTGTTACAGTGTTACTGTGTTGCCCTGGCTCCCTGCAGGCAGCACGGGGGGGCGGGGAGAGAGGCGGGAGAGCTCTCTTCCCTTCTCTGCCGCAGCCCAGGGGAGATACGGGGGGGCCCCGCGCCGCCATTGCTGCGGCCCGAGGAGGAGGGGGGGGGGCCGCGCCGTAATTGCCGCGGCCCGGGGAGGATGGGGGAGGGCGCGCTGCCATTGCCGCGGCCCGGGGAGCTGACGGGGGCCCTGCGCCGCCATTGCCGTGGCTCGGGGAGCCGACGGGCGCCCTGTGCCACCATTGCCGCAGCTCGGGGAGCCGACGGGGGCCCTGCGCCGCCATTGCCGCAGGTCGGGGAGCCGATGGGGGCCCTGCGCTGCCATTGCCGCGGTTCGGGGAGGACGGGGAGGGGCACGCCGCCATTGCTGCGGCCCGGGGAGGAGGGGAGGTGCTCTGCCCCCGCCCTCCGCCGCCGTGGCGGGAGCAGGGGGTGCTCTGTGCCCGGCCAGTGCCGCGGCGTGAGCAGGGCGCTCTCTCCGTGCCCGGCCGGCGCCGCGGCGGGAGCGGGGCCGGGGCGAGCGAACCCAGAGGCGGCGGCCAGCCCCGAGTGTCAGCGCCGGGCTGGGCCACCTGGCCCCGTCAGCAGCCCCTAGCGGGCCGAGCCTGCACAGCCTTAGTTGAGCCAGTAAACCCCCCGCCCTGCCGCGGTTCTGTTAGTATTTGGCAACTTTGTTGCATGCGGGTCCTCGCTGCGAACGACAGAGCAGCTTATATTCAGGTGCGGCTTATTTATGGACAAAAACCGAAATATTTGCCAACACCCAGAGATGCGGCTTATACTCAGTGCGGCTTGTATTCGTGAATTTACTGTAATCATGCCTGCCTTCATATGTCAATTCTTAGACTTACTTCTGGGTAATTTAATGAAGACATAATGGGGGCATTAACCACTTCTGTGTATTCCGTAGTTCTTATTTTTTAGGTAAGTAGACGCTTCACTTTGAGAAGCTCTTCAAAAGCGGATTAACATTCCAGTGTAGGAATGGGGTCAGGTCATATAGTCTCTAGTCTAAGGTATGTTTGCTTTGTGGGTTTTACCCCAAATCTGAAAGTTAAGCTGGAGGCCTTTCTAGATTGCATCATGGAGCAGATCCTGTATAACCAGCACTCTCCAGTTTCCTGCATAACATGATGGCTTGCCTGTGTCTGCAGGAACCACCACAGAAATACTGAAGGGCAGGTGGAAGGAGGAGGCTATTCTACATTGCATTCTCCCTCTATGGCTTGGGCACAGGCTAGACAGGAAACAGGTGAAGTGAACTGCTGGGATACTCACCTAACTCTAGAGCCGCTATCAATGCCAGTGCAACGAGAGCTTCATTTTGCATTATTACGTGTTCGCTGGTCGCCATGGTTACTAAATGCTTGATGCCACTGCTCTGTACAATAGTCCTAATTACATCCTAAAATAAATAGTGCAAAGATGAAAAAGTTCTGCATTGCATACAAACTGTATTAAATAAGGGAACCATCAGGGGTGCTGTGTTATCTGTGGATAAGAATACTCACTGGCTTTATGCACACATAAGCACTTTATACATCAATGTACACACATACAGGGCTACACATGATCTGTTACTGCTCTGCAATTGTAAGGTACGGGATGTTAAACCAAGGCAGGTAACCTCAAAACTAAGACACACATAATGAACTCTTTTCCAGGTTATATGGTGTAACCCAAGTTCTCATCTCAGTGCCATCAATCATCAAATAATTAGCAGTTCAAAGTATCCAACAAACTATGTACTTAGGGTAAGGAAACACACAGATGTAGTTATAGTAAAGTTATAATGCTTCATCTCTCTCCACAAATTTTCAGGGTTTCTTAAAAATGTTCAGAGAGGTGAGATCACAAACCTTCCTATGTAACAGAAATGGTGTACTTGAAAAGCTGTTTAGACGTGGGCAGGTAAACGCGCAGTGGTCTCTTATGGAATTTTTCTTCTAATACAAAGCAGGTAAGGAAAAGGGAGGTATGGGACACCAGTGTGTTGGTTTCTGTTTTAAAGCTAGCTGCTAAAATGAACTGCTGTGCAGTACTGCTGCCCAGTATCTAGGAACTTAAAATGTCATTTAACTGACTTAAATGTATCTAAAGCAGATCAAAAATACAGAGCTGAGATTCTGTTTTCAGGTCCAAAATTTCATCCAACTTACATCACAAGAAATAAATAAAGATTTTTGGTCTCCACAGGTGTTTGTTAGTTATAATTTCAAAAGTGGTTGCGCACCTCATGTTTTCATCATCTTATATCTCAAAAATATTTGCAAAATGTTTGCCTGAAAAATCCGGTGACTTGGCATGCTGAAAGGAAACTGTTCAAGGAAATGTAGAGTGGGTTTTATCATTTTTTACTTGTCCTATGAGTGCACAAAGGTTTGAAGTAGCATTTATTTTTTTAAACAAGAATATGACTTAATTTTTTCATCTATATCTTAAATTTCCATTTAAAACACTACCCCCCCTTTCTTACACCAGCCATATGCCAAAACCAATAAACTGACCTATGTGTTGAGAATTAATTACTTTTTTAGTCTTTGCACAAGCACTGGTGTTGTTTATGCAAGGAAACAGACACAATAATAATCATAATCCTTGAGAGTATTTTTAGATAATCATACTGAAGATACTAGCAGCCCAAATTACAGCCTAATGACCTAATCTTAAATCTTTTTTTCTTCCTAAATGATATAATGTATGCAAGTATTTAAGTATTTTTCTATTTTTCTGTACTTGAAATTATGTATTTTATTATTTGTGGTTTTCTGCTGGAACACCAAAGTAGTTTTCAGACTGAGACAATATGAGAACTGCTAAGTTCTATTTGAATTGGTGTGGAATTTTGGCTATATAAGTCTTAGGAACCAATCAGCATCTTTGACATCAAATTTTTTTATACTGTAGGTGGACATCACCCTTTAAAAGGCAGAACCAAATAGAAGACAGCCATCAGTGTGGCTGAAATCACAGGTACCTACTCCAGTTTTTCAGAATGACTAAAACTGACTGTTGTCTTTGTAAATATTACCCCAAAGCATTTAAAATTAAAAGCTGAATTCAAACCTTATGTTTTTAAGAACCATACAGCTGTACTCATATTCAAACCTAGAGGGCGGCAAAAGCTTAAAAAACCCCTATCCTCTCAGTTGTTATTCACTTCATGTCAAATTTCCTCTGAGTGCATGCACCCCACAAAAATTAATTCACCTGTGAGAATGCTGTTATTTTCTGCCTTAATAGCTATTTGATTTCATCAGTAGTGTCTCCACATTTAGAAATGAATTCTGTTGTCTTATAGAGAATATTTATTATGTCACTGCGGTGGTGTTTGCCATCCACGCGTGCATGTTGAGGACTCCAGAGAGGGGGGCAGAAAAAGTGAGAACCAGAAAAACCCTGATGACTTTTAGAGGCTGAACATGAAATGGATAATTGGTATTAGACAGAGACAGTGCTATTAGAAATCAGCAAAGATTTAAATCTCTGTAAGACCTGTTGGAGACACTCAGTAGACATCTTGCCTCTACTACATTTTTCACTTCATAAATGCCATGGATGAATGAAGAGGTCACTGTTACAGTCCAAGCTCTCCAATTCACAGTTGCTATTTAAGTTCAGTAATGCAGCCTGTGTTCATATCAGTGAACATACTAAAGGAAGTCTGAGCCTGAAATAGCCTGTCTCCAGAGATGTGTTTGTCCTTTATAAGGCTGCTTTGTCTAATACTCAGCTGAACAAGAATGGTGGACTTGGACTGCTTAGGTAAAGATGTGATGGGAGGGGCAAATTAATTTTTCCTAATGTTATACCTTTTGCCATATACAAGCAAGCTTTTGTTAAAATTTGGAATAAATTATAATTTCTAATGATCCATCAGAATCTTAGAACTCTGAAATATGCTGTATGAAGAGTAGGGAAAGAGACTATTTCTGGATCTCAGTTTTATGTAAATATATAGCAAGATCCTACCAACTGAGTTCACTGATTCTTCATATATAGCATCATTAAAACACAGAGAATACAGCATGCTGAACTTCTGCAGGATACATTAAAAATAAAAATGAGTCAAGCCTTGGGCAGAGGAGATGTAACACATGAATACCCAAGCTGGCTCGCTAGAAGGATTGAAAGCTGGAGGGTTGGTTACCACCAGCAAGTGCACAGGTGAGTCATAGTTCTGACGAGCTGACCTTCTCCACTAACTTACTTTTGATTTGCTGTGTCGTATAAGTGCAGAAAGTAGTCTGTTGGACTCTCCCATCACACCTGCGTGATCCTTGGCTTCACACCACTCCACCAACCGTTCCACCAGTTTTACGTTTTTGCCCAGCTGTTCAGCTGCTTCTGCTACATGATGCCGGAGCCAACAACACAACAAAAAGGTTGTCACTTTTTTAAAGCAAGTGCTAAAAAAACAAGCTGAAAGTTACTAACTTGAAGGAGTTAGAAGAACTTCACTAGTCTGCATTACCAGGGGGAAAAGTCTAGGTTGCATTGAAAGAAGTAAAGCCAGTCAAAATGAAAAAAAAAAATCCAGAAAAACATTCATAATCCAGCTTTTGAAACAACATATCAGCCCAGTTAATGAAGCTTGTGCACTGATTAAGAGCAGGGAAAATACAGGTGATATCACACCCCCAGCTGAGCTGTGAGCCAGCTCATGAATTAAAAACCAGAGGGACTGCTGCTAGAAGGGAGTGTGGTCAGTTAGATCAGGTTTGATAGACTGTAAGTCATGTAAATACATTCATAAAAATTCTATTTCATATCCAATAGTTTTGCTAGAACTAGAATGGATCTTTTGAAAAAATCTGTGGGACTGAGTCAAAAATAAATACACAGCTAATTTACCTCATGAACTATTTCTGGTTTTTAGCAGACTTTGCTTTATAAATCCTCATCCTGGGAACAAGTTGGTAACTTTCTGGAATTTCAGTCTATCAATTAATAGAGTATTATCCTGTTCTAAGGACCGAAGTACAGCCAGGGACTACAGTAAGTGAACAGCAAAACAGGAGTATTAGCTCAAAACACTCACACCTGAATACACACTTGTAATGTGACAGTGTAAAGAAGCTCAAAAGTAAATAAGCATTTGACACCTATTTGGAGAGTCTCTGGTAGTCAGTTTAGGAGTTCTGAAAAAAAATCAATCCATATTCCTCTCCTTTTGCATATTCCATGACTTCAGGAATGAAATTTAGAAAAACTCTGCTTCTCTCTTTTAAGAATCTTGGCAGCATATCACAGAGTGAACCAAAGAGAATCACTTAACATAGAGAACAGTTTATTTTTACCTTGTGCATCTATTAACATTCGTAATGTTCCCAGCAGCTTGAACTGAACGGGGGGCATCTCCGATCTGAGAAATTTCAATACAGCTTCTGCAACACCAGCTGATAGCATCTTAGCCTTATTTACAACTGCATGAATAAAGAACAGGCATTGATATCAAAAACATTTCTGGAAGATGTAGTTTATTTCAGAGCTGGCCTTGAAGCAAATTTTCAGATGTGGTTTGAAAAAGAGGTTGTGAGCACAGACTTCAGGAACAGTGTGCGCTGGTGATACTGTGTTGTGGAAAAATGTTACGGTTCCTGTGAAATTAAGTGCTTTTTCCTAGTATGCACATCTAACTTTCTGTGTTCAGCTTGAGCATCACCTTTGGTTTAGGAAAGGTATCTTCCACAAAATGCATCAGGCAGAAGCCCAGGCTAGTACTTGCATCCCCAAATATGAAGAAATTTCTCTGAGTTCCAACCACACTTCTATTTCTCACCGGCAAAGGAACTAAAGTATCTAATTAGCAGAATAACCTCTTACCCAGTTCCAATTATTCATACAAACAACACTGTGGCCTGACATGTCTGTAGTCTTTTGTTGCCTTCTTCGCCTCTCCAACCTCTCTTTCATCCCTTCCACTAGTCCATGTTCTCCACTTTCACAGAGCTCTCTGAAAGGCATTTAAGGTGCAAACCTTGCCCAGTAGTGTACTTGGAAAAAAGTACTTATCAGGTGTTTGAAATAGAGAGCTCATCATTGAGGTCAGTTATTACTTGCTTGTTTCTTTCTAACAATGCACAGGGATGGCTATGTAGGTCTCTGGCAGACACCTTTCAGCATAGGCCACAGGGAAGCTGACTGATGGAAGTGAAAATGACTCGCGTAAGAGAGGTAAGCAAACGGAATACTGCTAAACCTCAGTGGGTTTAGTTATGTATGCATGATAATTTCTAACAGTTATGATTTGTCAAAACTTGAAAACAGTAAAATAAGGTTAAATGGATGAAAGACTTATTTTTGGCTTGGCACAAGTAACCATATACAAGCGTTACAAATTTGCTTTGTTGTTTCGTGCTCTACCTTTATGCTTGAGCAATCAAAACTCACAAATTAAGTTACTAAAAATGACAAATAAGCATTCAGCATACTGCCAACAAACAGTAACTAATTGGAATAGACCAGCTATTCTGTCAGTCTACCTCCAGCTCCAATTTGGCAATTTTCAAAGTCTTAAGTAAGATGCAGTGTTTTAACAAAGTGGGCACTGTTGTTTCGTGGGGACCCTCAGCTGTAAGACACATTGTAAATGAAACAAGCAAAAAGAAAAATAAATATGCAGTGCTCTGGACAAAAAGGGTTAAGAAATCATATTCAAGGCCTCCTCAGCTCCTTGCCAATTAGAAGGCAGCCCTTTCTTTGGTGGGGAGATACTGTGGGATCAAAGAGGCAAGGGACAGTTACTATGCCTGTGATATATTCAGAACTGCTTGTCTCAACTGCTGTGCAACAGACACAAAAGCAGTGTTGGGCCAGAATGAAAAGCAGCAGTCTGACCTGCCTCTAGGAATGTCAGTCTGAACTCCCACCCACATTCCCTGGGGGGTACAGTGGGAGAACAGAATTTCACCTTTGGGTAGTTAGCAATGTAAAGAGAGGCTTACCAGGAATAGCCAGGTTTCTGAGAGCACTCAGTGCAGCGTGCTGCACAGTTACATTTCCATCCTCCACATGTCTGTCTAGCAGATCCATCAGCTTTTGAACTATGCCATTATCCACCATATGGATGCAGTTTCCGTCTGTGCAAGATGTAACAAGTCACTTGTGAAGGGAAGATTATTACTAAGATTTTTACAATAGCTTCTTATGAATAGAAGGGTTATTTCCTTACTCCTTTTTAGATTTTATTCTTGAGAATGTGACCACCATCATCTGTGGGAATTGCAGTGCTCATGACAAACTTACAAGAGTGATAGAAGAAATACTGAAGAAGGCAAAAATCCCCTATAGCTCTCTATAAATGCAAAATAATATTTTTAAAGTACAGTAATTTCACAATTACAAGCCACACCGTTTTGACTAAAATTTTGCTCCGACACCGGAAATGTGGCTTACACTCAGGAGCGGCTAATATGTGAATAATTTTCTGACATTTCCAACCCCGGAAGTGCAAATCGAGGTGCCAAGTCGAGCAACCTGCCAGTAAAAGCCGGCATTTTGCCGAGCCAGTAAACCCCGCCATCCCGTGATTCTGTTACTATTTGGCAACTTTGTTGCACGCGGGTCCTCGCTGTGAACGACAGAGCGGCTTATAATTGGGTGCAGCTTGTATATGGACAAAGAACAAAATGTTTGCCAACACCTGGAGATGCGGCTTATAGTCAGTAATGCGGCTTGTAATCGTGAAATTACTGTAAGCTTAACGCTTTTGAGGATTGTAAAGTTTAAAAGTAGTGCTGTGTAACTCAACAGCAGCTTTACTGCAACACATTTCTTGTTTGTAGCTGTACAGACAGAGCATGATAGAGGGGCACACATAAATTTACATAAGGTATTATGGCATGTTCTTACCATTTCTGGCAAAATTTGCAATAGCCAGTGCTCCTGCAAGCTGTAGCTGATGACTATTGGAAGGAATCCATGAAAGTACTCTTTGGAACACACTGCCTTTTCCTCCTTCAAATAACTTTTGCATAGATTCATCTGGGGTAAAAAGCACAGAGTCAGAAAGGCAAAGTGTTTGTTCAGGAAACTTCTCTTTATATTTGTGAAGCTCTGCTGCTTCCACTCCTGCAATGAGGGACAAAACCTGACTTGTTAAATGTTTGCGGGATGGGTAGCAGGTCATCTAGGTTATTTAGAAAATTAACAAAT
Source organism: Catharus ustulatus (assembly GCF_009819885.2). NCBI lineage: Eukaryota > Metazoa > Chordata > Aves > Passeriformes > Turdidae > Catharus > Catharus ustulatus. Next base: position 21,617,495 of record NC_046225.1, on the reverse strand, counting down.
AGTGAAATTCAGCAGCCAAACAGTATTATAAGTATCTACTGTTGCTTTGTGGAACATAGTGACAGCCCATACTTACCTCCAAGCAATAATAGAACCATAAGATCAGAAGCTGTTTTAAGCTCTGCAATATCATCCTCTTTGTCACTGTCCACAGTCTTCTGGACGATCTCAAGTAAGCACTCCACCAAACCTGCTTCAACCAGCTGCAGTTTAATGACATCTGGAAAATAGCATGGATAATAGGAGTCAGAATCAGGATTTAAAATGCATCTATCATACACACACATATGCAGGATGGACTGTAAGAAAAAGTGATGTCAATGTTTTCACTGACAACTTGTGTACATAAAACCACGACTTCTTTATTTGAAATTTTTATGGCCAACTTCTCTTATTATTTGTCTAACAGGCTCTCCCTGGCTCTGGACTGCCTTTAGAGCACAATCATAAGCTGAAGGTGCATGGAGCTCTTCACTTCTAAAAATGAGGATATTTCTCTAAAGCAAACTTCTGGCACCTCAGTCATGACACAGCAGACTCATAAAGACTGTACTGTGTTCATGCTTTCCAAAGACAGACAGTATAGCTGCCATTCGTTGAAAGGGCTGCAGGAAGAGTGCAGAAAGGCCAAATCCAAAAGGTTGGGTTAGCAGAGAAGTTTGTTCTGAAAACTGATGAGGGCAAACTGATTTCTTAGTTGGTACTCAAAGCAAGGCTTGAGGAGGTAATAAACACTTTTTCCAGGTGACATAGAATCAGGGAACAATATTTTTTCTCTTGTTTCTAAAATAACAAAATATTTAACAGATATTTCCCTTGGAATCTTCTTTACATGCCTAAACTCCCTTTCTGTTAAGAGGTAATGGCTGTCACGCTGTTAGGTCTTTTCATATATAGAAGCAATTCTGGCAGTTTTTGCATGCTGATTTTGAAAACTAGTCACAAAGCTCTGTAGAAATGTGCAAAATAAGTGGTTTTCTCTCCATTTTCAACATGAAATAGTATTTTAACAAAAAGGAGTTTAACTCAAGTTAAAATATTTTTAGGCCATGGCTTTGGAAATACTTTTTCATACAGTTTAAAAGCCACACTTGGGAGAGGAAATGTGTTCTACCTCTGGTGAACGATGTGTTAGACTCCCAGTTTCCTGGTGTCACTAGGCTTTTGCCTCAGTGAAATTTATTGTTTCTCTAAGAGCAGCTGACCTTCTCATGAACTTTGTAAGAAAACGCAAAATCTCCAGTTGAGATTTTTTTCAAATAGGCACTTTTGCACTGAGGTGCTTTAAAAATAGAGAATTCCCTTAGCTATAGAACACGAGGTTGCAGATGTTCTGAGATTTGAAACTGAAATTGCTGCACTAGCATGCTTAATCAACAAGTACAGTAATTTCATGATTACAAGCCGCATTGATTATAAGATGCACTTCCGGGGTGTCAGCAACGTTTCGTTTTTCCTCCATAAATAAGCCACACCGGATGGTAAGCCGCACTTTCATTCACAGCGAGGATTCCTGTGCAACTTTCACAAAGTTTCCAAATAGTAACAGAATCATGGGATCACAGGGTTTACTGGCTTGGCCCTGCTCGGGGCGGCCGCCAGGGAGTGGCCCCGGCCCCGCTCGCTGCTGCCGCTGGGATGCAGGGGAGCGGTGTGCCTGGCTGCTGCCACCGGGAGGAGGGAGAGGGGCGTGCCCGGCCAGTGCCACCGCCGTGCCCCCCCGGGGCCGGGCAGCGCTGCCGCTGTGCCACCACTGCCCCGCCACCGCCTGGGGCCGGGCGAGCTCCGCCTTGGCTTGGTGCTGCTGCTGGCTCGGACTTCCTAGTTGGGAAATTTCCAAAATTTGTTCATATATAAGCCGCTCCTGAATGTAAGCCGCACTTCCGGTTTGGGAGCAAAATTTTAGTCAAAATGTTGCGACTTATAATCGTGAAATTACTGTACATTAGAAAAAAAAGCTTGAAACACTCCAACCACCAAAATCCAGACTCTGCAAATACTTAATTTAGATGGTTTTCCCTTCTGACCTATTGCTAATTATCTACAATCAAAAGCACCTAAACAGTACCAGCAAGGTGAGCTCATTTAAGTGTGCCTTGAATCTACAGTGGAAATGTTTTTCTGACTACCTCTCAACATCTGAGCATCTGAGTTAGGATCAGCAGCAGTGAATTTCTCAAATCTTATTGCAACTAAAAAACATACTCTAAGAAAAAACAAGCATTTTAATTGTTATATGTCAAATACAGAAAAAGTTCAACCCTATTTTGCCAGTCTCTGAGGATGGAACTGTCTTAGAGCAAACTGTAAATTATTATATAATAAATTCTATATTTTGGAAAAAATGTGCATTTTTAGAACTGAAAAAGGGAATTGATTTCCATGTCACTTAAAATAAGAGTCAAAATAACTTTTTAAATTGAAGTGAAATTTTATCCTTAGACTTTGTAAAACAGACGCACACAGAGTGTGTATACACAACAGAGTAGAATGAAAAATACATTTGAGTTTGCAGTTGTATCTAACAATCTATTAAATTAAAAAAAGCTTTAATGCTGAGATGATTAAAAACAAGGTTAGAGAGCCATCAAATACTGTGATGTCTTCCCTACACAAACCTGCTTCCCACATCAGTCCAGCTCCACCTGGTAACTCATTTCTTCATTTCCATTAAGACAGATGATGCATTGTACAACCACCTTTGTCTGATCCTTTGTTTCTCTGGGAGGAACATCCCAGAGGAGTGATCATGGCAGCACATCAATTCCTGCTCTGGCTTTAACAGTGATTCAAACTCCCAGGGGCTGCCTGGGGCTATGTAAGATACACCACCAAACACTCAAATTAAATTCATATGATCTCTCAATGAACAGTAAGGGCAGAGTGCCCAGCCCTTGGTCTGCAATTGACATGCTCTAGCAAAAATAATGTTATAGGAAATGGAACTGCCAGTGGCTCTGCGATTCTGGGAAATGATGTACTGGTGCTCCAATGGTCTGTGAACACTTGAGCCAATGTTTGCAGACAAATGTTGTGAAGCTCTCTAAAAAGCAGCTTTTGATATTCCCACTGTGGGCACAGGGCAATAAAATATAATACAATCGTATACAGAGAGAATCAGCAATGGAATTAGCATCAACAATGTGCTGGCTCTTGTCATATGCTCAACAATTAAGACCTATTCACTTTTCATGAAACTACAATCACAAGGATCACAGCCATGGTGGCTTCAGAACGACACAGCCCATTACTCTGCATTTAGTGCCTGAAAAAGACACTGATATACTGAAATAAAAAATATACATAAGAGAATGAGTAAAAGAGTAAGAAAAAAAATTCTCACCATTTTCTGCTAGGGGGGCCAAAACTTCAAAAATCATCTCTTTTTTATCATGCTCTATTTGCTTCTTGAACAGTTTCACAAGTTCTTCAGCAATGTTTGTGTAGGCAAACTGTTCCTTACTTGACTCTGTGAAGCAAAAGGAGAAATTCAGAATAAAGTAAACAAACAACATCAAAAGGTAGAACTACTTTTTCTCTTTGTTACCAGCTTTATTCAATAAGATGACCAACTGCTCTTCACAGACAAGAGCAACAGACCCATGCTTGTAACAAAATGAAAAGATAAATGTCTAAGACTTTATATGTGCTGACCTGAATTAGTTACGGTTAAGGCTGTTTAAAATATATAAATACAGTAATTTCACGATTATAAGCCACACCATTTTGACTAAAATTTTGGTCCAAACCCGAAGTGCGCCTTATAATCAAGTGTGGCTTATATATGGACAAAGAACAAAAAGTTGCTGGTTTAGTTTGGAGGACAGGTGTCTGCTGAGCCTCTCTTTGAAATGGAGAATGTAAACCCCCTCCCTCCAAATTATTATAATTTTGAAATCAAGGGGCTTTCAGGCAAAAATATGGAAATTAGGAATAACAGTTCTTTATTAGGGAAATTAAAATAGAAATACAGTACTACCAAGAAACAAACTCCAAACCCTGACAAAGTCAGAGTACAACCTGACACCCTGTCAGGCAGGGTGTTGGTAGCAATCCCATTAAATGGTGGCTGCATCCTCCTGCAGTGACAGATGCGATTCAGTTGAAGCAGTGCTCCTGCAGAAGGTGCAGTTTCCCTCTGGAGCTCCAGTGGTGATGTGGAGAAATCCGGTTTTCCAGTGGAGAAAGGGGCTATCTTAGTGTCCCAAAAACTCTGTTTTTATCTTGGTAAGAAATGTTGGGCTCTTCCCCCTGGCTGGAGCAACTTCCAATGGGATTAAGTAATTTTATCAGTCCCACAGTGGGACTCAATGGGCCCTTAGCAGAAAATGACTCGCTGGAGGAAGGATGGGTTGTGAAAAGATAAAGAACAATGCCCTGCCTGGTTTTAATGGATGGCCCATTAGCAGAATATCTCCCATGGAGATAAGGATCACTGCCCCCACCCTCAACAGATGGTGATAGAATAGATACCTTTTATCACACCCTGTATTGTAACGTGCGGCTTATATATAGACAAAGAACGAAAAGTTGCTGACACCCGGAAGTGTGGCTTATAATCGTGAAATTACTGTATATGATTCAAGGCTGTTGGGTCTGGTTTTGCCCAACAAAATGTGAGGTAGCTATAGAAACAGTACAAAAATAAGTCTTTGATTTCCCTTATGTTAACAGAAAGAAGAGCAGGTCATATACTGAATTTTCTATGGGAGAGATGAAGATTTGCATCAAATTCTTTAATATTTACTAATTAATATTGGTTAATATTATTAATATAATAATATTATATATAATATTATATATTATAATAATATATATTCATTAATATTTACTATATTAATATTGGTTTCACGATGGTGATGTTTATTTTGAAATCTGTGGCTGGCTATGGCTGGGCCATCTCACACTGCACAGATACAGTGTAAAGCAGTTTTACAGCTGGGTGAGATTCCTACAAGATTAGCCAGCAGATCTTCAAATGTACATTCAACAAAAGCATCTCTTATTCCATTGCCTCTATCATATTCCTCCCCACTGACATTATTACAAGGGATGCAGTTGGTAGGGTTGGTGCTCTGCATTCTCCAGTTGCCACCTCCTGAGGGCCATCTGTATTTGGAAAACCTTCCAGCACCTTTGCTATTGCTCTGGTAGATGCTTAGGGATTACTTTACTGTAGAATTGATACCAAGGACTTGGAAAAAGCATGAACTGCAGTCCTAGACACTTCTGTGCACATCTCATTATTGTTTTCTCTCACTATGCATGGTTTCATAGTATATTCTATGTGGATTTTTGATCTTTCCAGTGTTTTACCATTTCATCACTGGTTTGTGCCCTGCTTTGACACAGAATAAGTAATATAATGTTTTTCAAGGGATCTGTGCAATGCTGTTGTCTTGTAAGTGATGAAAAATGACAGATCTCACAAAAAAAATCCCTGAAGTTATAAGGCAAAAATAAAATAATATAGTTGCAATGTGGTTGACTACTGCTTAAGAGAGAATAAAGTATTAAAAAGTAAATTAATTTTGGACCAGTCATAAAGAAGGAGCACCTTTTCAGTGTTTATGAACTGAAAGGGAAGCAGCTGCTGTAAAGTTTCTTTCCCACAGTTCTCATTACTTAACAAGACAGAGCTAGATCTTTCCAAAGAGGGAAAGGAAACTCTCACTGAGTTCTCAGTGAGGCTAGCATTTATTATATTTAATATCATTATGGTTTTGGTTGCATTTAAGCACTAGAACTTTCAGTGTATGACTCTTACACTTTCTGCTGTGCAGACAGTACATAGTGCCCATCTTGAACCCCTCTGATTTGTAAATCTCTTTAGTGCTACCTTGATGGCTTTTTCTGTTGCTGATTTGTTAAGAATTATCTGCTGTAAATAAATGTATTCTGTGTGTGACCAGACTAAACTAGGTAACGTGACACTTTCTCTGGCCTTGAAATCTATGAATTCAGGCCACCAAATACTATAAACTCAGACATATATTTTTCTGATTTTGAACTGCTGAATGTTCTTAGATGATATCATAAGTGCTATGTATTATTGACTCCAGTGCAAAAAAACCCCAACTCATAAAAACAGAATTTCATCAAATAGGTTAGCAAAAGAAAAACAATATAAAGCATAAATGTTAATAAAACACTGGCCTTAACAACACATGGTTGCATTCCAATGAAAACTGATTTGCTTGGATCAAATAAGAGCCACAAACTTCAATTTAAATGAAGTTGCAACTAAAATTAACATTATTCATGATTTATACATGGAGGTATTTAAACTAGAATATGTTAAAATTCTGCGCCTAAAGTAATATGCAGATTAGTGAACTATGCTCGTCTCAGTTTCATTCTGAGATTTCCATGAACCAAATTTAATCTTGATAAAACTTTGTGGAGTTACACCAGGATACAATATTTTTATTATTAATAAATAATTCACATTAAGTAGCAGTGCTATGGAAATACTGTTTAGATTATTTAAAACATGCTTAGTTGCACTGAAGCACAGCAACATAAAACATGAGGTTGAATTAAGTACCCAAATAAATTTCAGTTACTGAAGAGGAGGGAAAAAAAGAAGAGACAACTATATATTCTACAGAAAATAAGCAAAAATTTCTTGTCTATTATTGTTGACTAACAAAAGGACTGGAACGAGCTTTTATTAGTCTTTAACTAAGACTTAACATTAGGAAAACTGGATGCAAATTTGAGATAAGTATTGTGGACTTACCAAGTTCTGCTAAATTGCCAAATGCAACAAGGCACATTTCTGTCAGAGCTGCATTTTGGCAATGAATACCCAACAATTTCACTAACGTAGGAATAACACCCATATTGATAAGCTGTGACTGCAAGGTATCTACATAAAAAGAGAGGACAACAGTGAGTTAGCATTTCTCTTCATAGTACTGTTCTTTTAACGAAAAAAGCAATTTTCACACAAAGCAACTTCTAGACTAAGCAGCATTAATATGTCTGTCTCCTCTACTCTTCAGACTAGGATTTGGTCCAGATTTGAGATATGGACTCGTAATTCTCCTTGTCCCTGGCAATGTAATGTATTCCCAGAAATATTCCTTTCTGATCTGGTCATAGGGTATAGCGAATTACGCAGCTACTGACAATTTTGTTTTTATCAGGTTCCTAATACATGTCAGGTTTGATTCTGGGCTCACTGAGACTAGCTGACTGAAATTGACCTGAACTAGGACAGTGAAACAATTATTTATTTGAAAGCTTTTTCTATATACTCTTTTTAAAATTAAAGATCAAAACTGGAAAATTAAAATTAGAATGAATATAAACTGGCACTGAAATAAACATGAAAAATTTTATAAACACAGGAAGTCACAATGTACATTATGAAGAGCTTGAGAAAAAAGAAAGTTTAATAAAGACAAAAAATGGAAGGTTTAAGGAAAGTCCTTAGAAAGCATTCTCATAATTTCTTGCATAGGATGAAAGTTTATAGTATTTACAAGTAAGAAAAGCATTGTTCCTAGGTGTCTGCAAATAGAAAGATGCTTTGATGGTTAGGCAGAAACATGATTGGTTTAAAGGATTATTTATAACAGTATTTCCTCTTACACATTTTACCTATAACATAGCAAAGAAGAAAAACATTGTTTCACAGTTGAATAGAATGAAGCAGACATAAACACACCAGATGTTATTTAGTAATTTTCCTAAGCATCTTTTTTCCTTTGTTTCTAAAGCATTTCAACTATGTTTAAATGTTATGGACTCAAAAAAAAAAAAAAAAAAAAAGGACCCAAAGGCCAGTGAAGACAAGAGAATTGTATTACTTTATTTAGCTTTTGGTCAAGCCCTACTGGGGAATTCTGGGATAGGTTTGTTAGTTTTTTCATTGGTATGTTTGTTGTTTTTTAGTGTGGTTTTCTTGTTAAGGAATTCATTCTAGGCAACTGAAATTAGTTGGAGTTCTTATATCTGTGGCATCAGAGCCATAAAAAAATTGCACATTTTTACAGGGAGATAAAAACATATGACATCTGAAGTTCAGCAAATTTAGAATCATCTCATGTTCTCGAAAAACTCTTTGCCTTCAAAATTCTGGCAAGCATGTTTGAAATTTTCTTATAATGAAAATTATGATACAATTCCAGAATGTTTAGCTCATTTGCATTCAGTATAAAATCCTTTGATAATAATTATGAATTTGGTATACCAAGTAAGTAAATGGCATGTTTATTAGAGGTTATTGGGGATGAGCAGGAATCCTTATGGCTTGACATCTTTAATAAAACTGTATTACTTACCAGTAACTGAATTTCCTGTTTTGGGGGGAGGGATTACCTCTTCCACAGATTCATGGTCTTTAGTGAAATTTATGAGAACGCCATGTCAGACACCAAAGAGCTGTTGAAGTTGTCAAATTTCAGGTAAGTACAAATTGTACTAGCGCATGCATTGAATGCCATTTTACCCCTGGTGGATGTGTGAGTCACTACTACACCCTCCTACTTTATTCCAAATTGACTAGAAAAATTCTGTCTTTCAATAGGAAAACTGGGGAGAGAGGGAGGGAGATGAAAGGTTTCTACAGAGAAAATTGCTGTAGGAGAACTCAAGTTACTGGTAAATAATCTGGTTTTGTCCTTGGTTTGTGATTGTCCCCTGCAAACACTTAAAAATGCTGAAGGAAAACTAGTTGTCATGGAGAGTGGGAGAACAAAGACACAAACCACAAATGCCATAGAAAATTATTTGGAAGAAAATTGCTTTGTTACCAGACTATACCTTTAGTCACTCTAAAAATCGCTTTATCCAACTGTAATGGATAAAGAAACAAACTCTGTGGACTTCGTTCCATCATCAGAAGCATAAACTCTCCATTTCGAGCAGGCTTTTTCTTTCTGCTGTATCTTTCTTAATACAAAATACATAAAAAGCATGGAGGGAAGCCACATAATCTTTGAAAGGAAATAGGAGTCTTAAGAGCCTGATAGAAAGATATATCATTGTTCAAGAGAGCCAGAGTGCACTGACTAAAGGACCTCTAGAATTTCCAAGGTAAAAAAATGAAAAAAAACCCCATACACTAAGAAAGAACAACTGTATTGGGTTAAAAGTCAGGTGGTACACCAGACTCCATAACAGTTTGATTCTCCCAGAGTAGAAGGACAACACCTGAGTACAGGAAATATCTACAGTGGTTAAGAATGGCATTACAAGAATTGACAATAAGGTAAACATTGCTTTAAGAGCAGTAAGTGTTAATTTAAAATTTATAAATTTTCTCATTTGACAAAGACAGGGCAACCCTGTGAGTCCCAAAGCTGCACAGGAAGCAAGACCTTTGAAAATAAAAGGCTGCCAGCAGCTATCTGGTATGCTTAAGCCTGGACTTGCCATACAAATTCTGGACCTGACATTTACATCTGTCATTATCACCAACAGGACGCTCTTTCTCTAGCAAAGTCTATTAAGCATTTTAAGAGAAAACTATCAGGCATCTCACTGGTTTAGAGACCTACAGCTCTTTTTAGTTCAGATAAATTAAAAACATCGAAGTGGTTCAGTCTCAGCTGAAGGGACTGCCACAGTTCTCTCTCTTGCCCTAGGAAAACCTCAAACTGTGTAACGTGGACTAAGTGTTTATCTTGCCTTTCACTGCAGGAAGTGCTAATGCCCTACCAGAGCAGGAGACAATTTTGGGGAAACATGCATCCATCCTACAATCAGTTGCCTGACACAGGACCAAAGTGAGCCGCGACGCCAGGCAACGTTGTGTTTCAGTATGAAACAGCACTTCTACCCACTTCCTAAGCAGAACTTTATGCATAGAGAGCAGGAAGCATGAAAAACTGAATGCCTCTTCTGAATTTATGACTTAAAACCACAATTTACACTGCCATCACATGTTGCACTATGCCTGTGTGTTCTTTTGGGGTGACAAGCACTGACAGTGATGCTGTACAGATGCATATACAGGTAGATAAAAGGCAATCAATACATGCGCCAGCACAAAGAATTACCTACCTAAAACTTGAATTTCAATGGCTCCATGTCCTTCGGTGACACACATGGAAACTCCAAAGAGTAAGATCTGAGGAGAATATCCCAAATTGAGAACTTTATTGGGGACATTTTAATTAAAAATGCTGCTTTAGGCTAATTCATGATTTTGGAAAGAATTTCAGAAAACAACTCATCATTTGAGTCCCATCAATATAATGCTGAAGGAGTAGTACTTTTGTACAAATTGATGGCATAATTTCATACTCTAGAGAAACCTGCTTGCAATCCCCACAGCTATGTTAAATCATGACAGAACATAAAAGTGATTGCATTGATTGTCTCACTATGGTAAGAAACATACTTTTTTTCTGCTTTTACACACTTTAGGTTACTTTGCAATGAAATATATTTAGATCTCAAAAGCATGCTAGGCATCTCTAGCTGTGATGTAAATGAAACAAAACCCATGACAAGCATGAAAATTAGCAAAGGTAAGTCTTAGGAGGAAGCATTACTGAAATATTGCTGTCAGACCATAATAATGGTGTCAAATCTCCCTTTAATTTCTTCTATATTTACATAGCTTCTGCAGAGGGTCAACAGTGCACATCAAACCTCAACATTCTTTCCAATTGCTAAGAGTTTTGTGAGAATAAGAAAGACTCAGCAGTTGTATGATTTAACAGCAGGATGTCACATTTTATGAAGGTGCTGAAGGAAAGACAATCTTGACAGAATGAAGTTTGCTGTGAAATGAAATTAGGCAGCAATCTATAAATGTAATTATTTTTATCTACATATATAAGCTCATATATATATAAATGTATGTATACATACACACACGTATACTGTATCCAGTTAACTTCTCCAGTTTGACTATCTAATAAGCCAGTTGGCCTAGTTCTTTCATAATTTCTGCATTTCTTTAAAAAGCCTTCATGGTTTGTTTTAGAGATCTCAAGATACAATTTGTTACCTTATGGACTGATCCCATTAACTTGCAAATAGTCTTGGCTCACAGGATTATGGGATCTGCAGAATAACCACTCACATTTCTAACTCTTTCACATGAGTGTTTGCAAATGATTTTTAGTTTTATTAGATTATTTATTAGTTTTCCCGCCTTTATCCAAGCCTGCTTTGCTTCTTGCTCTCAAGCAGATTAATGGCTAACGGAAGCTAATAAATGAAAGCAGGGATGAGCTATTTGTGTCTGATTGAACTTGGGTAGTAAAATACAATTATGGCAAGAGGGCTGAGATAAGCTGGGCTGAAGGCAAAGGGATGTTTTCCATCAGAAAAAAAACCCTCTTATTTCTAGCAGTGCAATTAAATATCAACACTTTTTTTTTAAAAGCTTAAAAGAACTGCAAGAAATGCCAAAGTTTGAGTTTGTTGTCTTAACAATTGTAGTTGCTAATGAAATTATAAGATACCAAGGAAGCAAAGAAAGAATTGAGAGACAGTAAGCAAAAATAATTCCTGAATACAAGCAGATGACACAAGAACCTTGTAAAAGGAATCCTATTTTTAAAGCTTAGACAGCACTGTTATGACTGGAGTTACAATTGTAAGCCGAGTATTCAGAATCAGGATGAGATACAAGAATGGCCATTAATTTGTTCTGTTTAGGAAAAGAAAGTCTTACTCGTAGCTGCTCCTTAGTTGCCTTTTTGGTAAAACTCATGTGTGATAAATCCCTCAAAGTACTCAAGACTGTGTAAAAAAAAAATAAGGCAGTTGATAGTTACAAATAATGAAGTAGTAGTTATTGGAAGAAGAGGGCAATTAGCTGACTGAGAATGACAAACTAGAATCAAATTAAAAAATATACATACTCTTTTGCTCATAAAATATTGATGATTAGAAAATATTAGGGTGTTCACAGATAATTAGATGCAACTAAGAACCAACTGTACTGTAAGGTCCTTATCTGGATAGCTAGTACAAATTAAAAGTGTGCAAGTTGTTAAGAGCAGTTAAAGGAATCCTCCAAGTCCCCACCTGTAACTTTTAACACAGCATGCCAAGCTAGAAAAGATTATAGGAACATGAAAAGAGAATGCAGAAGTGCTATTTCAAAGACCGAAACACTTCCTCCTTACCTAATATCTTCCCTTTTATTTTTGTCCAATTGGTTTCCATAACTACAGACAAAGAAATCTGTGACTCTAGGCTGCAATCCCATACTGCTCATCCTTCAGCAAAACCAATGCAGTGTTTCATCTTCTTTGTAAGTAACTGGGATCAAACCTTTGCAAGTAAATCCCAAAAATGGTATTCACTAAGCTGTGAGCACAATTAACTGTCAGGCAATCTCAGTTTTGATGTTTAACAGGCCAGCAAAGAACTGCATTTAGTCAGAGTATTAGTCACCTGCTGCTGCAATGCATGGAAGTAGTGGTTGTCACAGGCTCCTAGTTGACATTGACTGCTGTCCTGAAAATTTACAATAGCCCACAGGTGATATTTTTAGATCAGCTCACAATTACAGTCCAATTGTACTTGTGACTCTTAAAACTGGCAAGACAACTACCTGTTTCTCCATTCACATGCTACAGGTATGGTCACTGAATTTTCTTCTAAAATTTTAGTACTTTAAATCACTTTTTAAAAAATATTGATTTGGCATATTATTTGGCAACCATTAGTTCAGTGGTTGCCCCAGTCAGTGAGCAAATTCACAATGGAACTAGAGGACACAAATCTTACACAACCTACCCATGAATGCTGGCCCAAACATGAGCTGGGTTCCTACAAAAGGGATCCTTCCTTATGGAGAGAACCAAGCATGTGGGTTAAGGTGGAGGTTTGGTAAGCCCCCAGCACTCCCCCCTAATGTGATGGTGAGCACGGCTGGTGAGCACACTGAACCAAGAGCTTGGAATACTCCAGCATTTCTCACTTTCGACACTGCTTCAGTGGCTCCTGTGAATAGTGTGTGTGAGATGAAAGATGTCCTCTAGCAGAGAGGAGAGCAGCTAGTGAATCCTCCTGGCTGTCACTGAACCACACAACTGCTTTATTGATTGCATCAGAATAAGCTAGCTTACTAGATGGAATGAGTCATTTATTCAATGTTCCTAACAGTTAAGCTGTTCAGATGCTGCTTGTTTGGGAGATTTATCTCATAATTAGTTTTCCTAGAGAAGATCTGCTGGGAGCTCAGTCATTGAAGCAAAACTGGTAACAGTATCTCTGCACATTGCTTTTGGATTTGTCTGTCTTGAGCTACCAATATATGGTATGCTTTTTAGTACTAATTAACACAGAGCATTCTGGTAGCTCAGAGGCGAGAATATCTATTTGTTCCAAACATTGTAACAAAGAAAAGTACTGAGTAAACCCTATGAAATACAATAAATGTAATACTCATGCAAAGTGGTCAAGGAAAACAGTTTCTGGAAACAATATGAAATGAAGGAACCAGAAAGTTGCTACTTAGAGACAATAGAAGAAGCGCTGTAAACAAGAATTCTTAGATAATACAGAGAAAAGAGGAGGAAAAAACCCAATGTAACAACAAGCGAGAGAGATGAGACACATACAACAGTTATATTTGGAGCTGGATGAGTAACACAAAAAGCTGAGATCTCCAGAGAGATGACACAGAAAACACACATGGAAAGTATGCTGGAAGAGATGATAAAGCAGATTAAAAATGTATACAATAAAGCCTAAGGACCATCCTGAAAAGTGGAAAAGTTTTGGGGACATAAGATTGGAAAGTGAGTTGCAGCAAGAGCTATCACTCAAGAAATGGTGAGTAACTAATAAAGAAGATATTTTTTCCTAAGAAGAAACATTGCAATTCAGGAAATGGGCATGACTGAAGACAATGTAATTACTAACTGTATCTGTGCCACTGCAAGTCAGGAGAACATTCTCTCTGTAACTTTCCTAATGTATTCCAATTTTCTTACATTTTGAAAACTTGAAAATGTGTGAAACTTGAAAATGCTGTAAATATATTTTGGCACATTAAAACACTTGTGTGTAGAAACAAGCTAGGTACTAGTTTGCACAACTAATGTAGAATGCTATTGTGTTGCTCTCAGTGGTCAAGTTTTTCTCATTTAACACATTCTCATGTTTTTGTCCCAGTCTCTAAACATCTCCAGTTAATGGTATAATGAACATAAACTTATAATTTTTAGACACAGAACAGTGTTGAACATACCTATAAATGATTTCCCATTTATCTTAGAACAATGTAACATAGGGTTTTATGTACATTCCACAAGGAGAAATAATATTAACTTTGGCATACATACCCTTAAATAATTAACAACACTGCATGTCTGCAACAAATTAGTCTTATGATGTTATTTGATACTAAGGAGAAAGAAAGGACTTAATGTAGCTTTCTAAATACCTTCTGTAAGTCTGTATGATACATCTTTAAGCTTTGCTTTTAGACAAAGAAGTAAATTCCAGATGCTGATCTTAAAACTCTACACAATTTATGTCATATGGAATTGTGTCAGGAATATATCTAGAATTTCTGGGAACATAATTTTACTGAAACAGAAAATTATATGTCTGAATTGAGGTCCCTGATCTCTTCAGAATAGCTTAGTGTTAAGCATCCACAATGTAAACCTACAGATGATTTTAACTTTTTATCTTTTTTTGTTGGGGTTGTTCTCCTGGTAGACATAAAGCAAATTTTTGGTGTTGTTTACCATTCTCATTGCTATAGTTCATCAGCATGCCACAAAAGACAGTCAAGAGCTTCTCACTGGCTGGATCTGTTTTACTGCACAGTGACCTTAAATGGTCTACTACAATATGTGCACCACCTGCTTGGTCAACTGCGTTCCTGCCCTCATCTGTAAAACAAAGAGTTACATTAAAAAAAATGAAACCAAACCCCCACCGTTGAATCCCGAACGTAACAGTAATCATACAAAATTAAGCTTTTAAACAGAGTGAAGTCATTCCTCCAGTGTTGTCAAATTCATCTAGAGAGATGCTTGAGGGTCAGTATTTAGTGCAACAGAGCTAGGAAAGTGAAAACACCTACAACAAAAAGGATTAACCACCTGGCACTAATACCTTTGTAAGGAAGTTCAGTGTTTGAGGCAGAGCTGCTGGAGCTGATAAATAATATTCTGAAGATGCACTGAGTTTTGCCAGAGGGAGGTTCTGAGCACTTGACATAGCTTAGTCCATATACAGGTAATTTACTGTTGCTGTTACGCAGATCAAGAAATTGAAATACAGAAAATAAACTGCTTTGATTACTTAAAAACAAAAAGGGGAATAATGGATAAAACAGACAGAGGTGCCAGTTCCCAGTGGCAACTGTTTATGCACTCCCTCTGCCACACAGCATGTTCTCTGCACTTCTACAGCTGAAATTTAATACTACTGTCACATACTTTTTGTATGGCTAAAAGAAAAATTTACTCTGCACCGATAAAAGACTAGGCTGAAGGGCTGTAAATAACACATCATAATCTCTGTATGGAACTCTTCCTATATAACAAATCAGATTTGATACAACAGTGTAGGAATAAAGGAAAAATAGGCCTTCTATTACAGTAATCATCAATACTACTTCCTTCCACAGCAGTAAGCAATAGACAACAGTCAATAAACTAAATTCCAAGCCTTCTAAATGGAGAGATTGCATTGTAAGCTACCACTAGAACCAGCTCAAAAATCTGGATGAAAACAAAACCTTGGCAGCAAAGGAGGAAGGAATCATTGAAGTTTTGCAATGTAAGAAAAAACCCCCAAACCCTCCCAATTTCTTCATCGCCCCAAAGCAAATCTCCTCATTTCCTTGTTATTCACCACTGTACCATTCTTCCTCTCTCACCCATCATATGTGCAGGTCAAGCAACCAAGTTTTTGTCATTCTGCAACGTATTCAGCATGAAACCCAAGGCTTTACACATTTATAATATGATCTTCCACTGTAAAGTGTTCCAGAGCTCTGCAAAAAGAAGCTTCTAATTCTTGTTAACACTATTCATGAACCATATATATCCCTTCTACTACATATAAAAAACAGGATTCTAAGTATTGCATATAGGGACTTCAGAAAATTTGCCGAATGGAGCTGAAGGAAAGGTAATTCTTGGCAGGACTTAACTTGAAATTATTATCAAAGCAGTAAGAGTTTTGCAGAATAAATTCATTGCCATGACTGTTTTCACCTTGGACAGGATCAGGATATCAAAAAGCTGTGTTTTGCTGCAGGCACGTCTATTTCATTTTGGAAAAGGAGAAACTGTAATCTATTAAATAGTTAAATTCAAAGCAGGACTCTGTGTCAAGGAACAACTATTTAAAAAAGGACAACAGAAAAGAAATTGCTCAGATCTTTGCTGTCAATAACAAATGTAGTTCTAATGCTGAAACAAAAGGAAGTCCTACATCAAAATATAGTGAAACAATATAGTCACGTGTTTAGACTCAGTGCTTACATCCACCAAATCAGCAGAGAATAAAAAGTATTTTGGCTTGGAATATTCTGGCATTCTGCTTCGTATATCTTCTTCAGTATTTTTTTACTAGTAAATTTATGCAAATATATGATTTTGCATTTAACTCATCTGTTCTGTGTCAAAATAGGTGTCCAAAATGAAACTGAATCACTGATTCTGAATCAGATGGACTGACTGCGGTCCTCAAATTACTATCATGCAATTTAAATCAAAAAACAAAGACGACAAATTCAGATAAGAATCACATGACAAGCTCAACCCTGTGTCTTAATGAACTACATGTAAAATACGTAAACGAAGTATAATAGAAAGGTAGAGTTGGGTGAGTGTTTGGAAGCAAATGTTAAAACAGCAGAAAAAAAAAATTGTTACAAGCTAAGTTCCTTACCTGGATAGAATTTGGCAGAACTCTACTAAAAATTACTGTGTGATAATATTTTACAATGTATTTGAATACTTCATGTATTTGAAGCCTCTCACTTCAAATGACATGACAAAACTCTTATCCACAAAATGTTTTTGTTAGGTAAACAGATAACCAGCTTCTGCTGTACAGAAAGTGAAAGCAAAGCAGGAAGATTCAGAAAAAAATCTCACTCCAAGAAATGTCTGTCTTTATGGTATATTCAAAAAGTTAGGTACAAATGAACCTCAAAAGGTGGCAAGAGCCAGCCTTTGACAGGGTTACATATGCTGGTAGACTTGTAAAGGAGATGCCATAACTGAGTTGGTTGCTCTCCCTCTTTCCCATGCGGGAGTTCACCCTGTGTGGCTGCTTCTCTGCCCCAGGCAGCTGAGTAACATCAGACCTCAGTGAGTGCTATAATCAGGATCTCCTGGTGCTGCCTTCTTGGCCCAAGAGGATTAATTCAGCTCATTAGTGCAGGACCACAAAGAATCCTGTGCCAGATGTAGGAGGAAAACCCTGAAGGTCCTGCATACTCACTGCCAGCACTGCTGTGATGCTCCACTGCACCCCCAAGCAGAAAGCGCAGCCCTGACTCAGAATGCTTCATGTGCGTTTCACCAACTCGGCTCTCACTACTCCTCTGTCGCTAAGGAACAGATTTTGCACACAAGAATACTTATCCAGCTCCAAATCATTTACAGTCAAAACAAGCCCACAGCATGTTGCTGCATCTTGTTCTCAATCCAACTATTACCTTGCAGTTCAGCAGCTCTATGAACTCCCACATTTAACGTGCTTCCAAGCCTCCCAGAAGCTGTGTTGATTTTTTTTCCCTGTGACCTTTTTAAATAAACATTTGCTATTCCTAATGGAACAGTGATTGAATAGTTTAATGAGAGCATTCACATTTCTGCTTAAAAATGCTTCACTGCAGATCACAAAGGGCAATGCTGTTGTATAACTTTAAGTACATGTAATACTGTCTAAAGATGCCAGAAATGAGAACCTAAGAAACCAGATGGATTTTTTCCCCTGTAAAATGTACAGTAAGATTTATTACAGAATGAGTTATTACTTCCCAATGTTCTTTAGCCCAATTCAACACAACTGTCACTAAGAATTAGCACAGTCCCATTTTCTATCTGACTTGCTCAAAGAAGTTTTATGCAAAAAAAAGGGTTTTAAATGGACTATCAAATTACAGTAATTTCACGATTACAAGCCGCACGGACTATAAGCCGCATCTCTGGGTGTTGGCAAATATTTCATTCTTTGTCCATAAATAAGCCGCACTCTGTCATTCGCAGCGAGGACCCGCGTGCAACAAAGTTGCCAAATAATAACAGAACCGCGGCAGGGCGGGGTTTACTGGCTCAGCTAAGGCTGTGCAGGCTCAGCCTGCTCGGGGCTGCCGACGGAGCCAGGTGGCCCAGCTTGGTGGTGCCGCTTGGCGGGGCCGCTTGGGGCCGGCCACCGCTGCCACTGGGCTCAGTTACCCCGGCCTGGCGCTGCCCCGTGGTGGCAGGCAGGGACGGAGCCCCCCCGCACCCGCGGCGGTGGGCAGGGACGGAGCCCCCTCGGCTCCCACGGTGGCGGTGGTGGGCGGGAACGGAGCCTGCCTGCTCCTGCTACGGCAGGCAGGGACAGGAGCCCCCCGCTTACCCCACGGGCCGTGGGGATGGCGGCACGGGGCCCCTGCCTTCCCCCAGGCCGTGGAGAAGGCAGCACGGGGCCCCCCCATCTCTCCCCCGGGCTGCAGGAGAGGAGGGAAGGAGAGAGCTCTCCCGCCTCTCTCCCTGCCCCCCGTGCTGCCTGCAGGGAGCCAGGCTCCACCTGCGGCGCAACAGAGTAACAATTTGTAACAATCGTGAAATGCCGGCTTTTACTGGCAAGTTGCTCGACTCGGCACCGCGGTTTCCACTTCTGGGGGTGGAAATGTCAGAAAATTATTCATATATTATCTGCTCCTGAGTATTAGCCACATTTCTGGTGTGGGAGCCAAATTTTAGTCAAAATGGTGCGGCTTGTATTCGTGAAATAACTGTACTATGACTGCTCACATTGAGACTATGAACAGTCTTGTCAAATCTTCCTGTTGCTCAACCATGCCCAAAGCCAACAACCAAACTTTTTTAAATGTGTAGGGTAATTAGATCTTTACAATGTCATAGAGTAGTTTCAATTTGCTTTTCCCAAGCCATTTGCATCATTTTCCCTTGGGTTTTTGTCCCTAATTCACCAAGCCCTGAAACAAATCATTAAGTCACAAAATGTTAACAAGAAAAAAAATCTAAGTTAGGAAAAAAGGGCTGTGCCATAAAAGAAAGAGATACTGGAAAATATTTGGGCTTAAAAAATATACCCATTTCTCAGATGATCAGCTAGAAAACAATTTAACGGAATTTTTAAAAAATAAGCTTTTGGGAATTACGTATCAGACTTATACTTTGAAATGCTCTAATTTTGTCTTGCATCTGGATACCTAAATTATCCTTTCCCCAATTCATGTTTCGCAAAAGTTTATTGGTATAAATAGTTGCACTGATACAAATGGTGCAAGTCAGTGAGGGAAAGAATCACCTGCATGATCAAGGTCTCTGATTTGCATAAACCAAATTGCCAAGACAGCAAATTTGGGCAACATGGAAAAAATATACTATTTATTTAAAGATTATTTTTAATTGTGCAATGATTAAATCATTTAAGTGACATACTGCCATTTTACTTTAATCACTTCATCGTTATTTCATTTGGATACAATCCTACATTTTTTTAACCAAAATATTGCTTAGATTAGACAGTGCTTTACAGACAACTCTTTCTTGTTTTCCTTAATTAAAAAAGATTAACTAATCTACATTAGCCCAAATCGGGGGGTAGGGGGGACTGTTCTTTCTACATGTTCTACTCTATTTTTTCAATTAGATCCTCTTTGCAAGACTTTTATGGTGAGGCACTGATTTGCTCCTGCTGCTTATTCTTTCACCTGAAACCATAATGGTCTGTGATAGCAAACTGGCTGCTGCAAGGAAATGATGATGTGACAGAATATTAATAACATGTGTAAGGAAAAAAACTGCAGGAGTAGAACTCAAAAAAAAAAAAAATCCTGGTCACATGTGGAACAAAAAGAAAGAAAATATTCAAAAAGCAATGGCAAACCCTGAGCTAGTGTAAATGACACTATCTCTACAGACACTAGGAAAAGTACTGCCACTTACATTAACTGGGACTTTACCTTTTCTTTTCCTGTCTGAACAATATAAGATTAAAACTTTGTTGTCATTCAGTTTTGACACTTGACTCTACTTTTTATCTTCAGTCTTGTTTGTGTATGCTTTTTAGTCATTGCCCCTTTCAGGTCTCTGACTGCATGACTACAGACTATAACCCTGTTACACAACACATAGTAGCATTTCATTAATTTTATTTTTCAAGGAAAGTAAGCTTCATGTGATTATACTGCACTACTCTTGTTTGCGGCTTTTTCCATGTCTTCTGTGCATTTGTCTAAAAGGGACATTACACAGCAATACTGTACTTTGAGATTCATGTTTTAATAATTTGAAAGATAATTTTAGGGATTGCTTTGTGTTGTACTAAAACTTCCCTTTCCTTTACTAATTTTTTTATGGAATTATAAGGCTGATTACCAAAAGTACAGTTCTCTTTTATTTGTTTACTGGTTAAAATCAATTAATATAATCTTAAAAGTTGTGTTTTATAAAGAAAAAAGCCAATCTTGAACTAGTTAAGTTTGCTTCAGAGACAAAGAGAATTGCCCTATAGTCAGTTCATCTTAAAATGCTGGCAGCTATCCCTAGCCCTAAGGGTATGACTGTTTCATAGTCATTCCTTTAGAATAATTGCTAAAATAATAAATATGTAAACAGTAAACTAGGAGAACACTATATTTTAATACAGTCCCTTCAAGGACTGAAAATAGGTAGAGTTGATCTTTTTGGATAAAACTGTTGCCAGCAATTTTTTTGGCTAATGACAACTGATGCAGCAGTGTATTGGTCCTCTTATGCAATTGGTTTCTTCTAACAAAGAAATACAATTTATAAATGTATCCAAGAAGAGATCTAGGGATATTTTTGGTAGACTCATCATAATATGTTCAATGCGTGGACCACAGGATATCAATGCCAAAAAGTCCTAATCTCTTTCATGATTTCCTTTATCTAGAGAGTCAGGAGCTTGGCAGAACATTTGAAAGGAAAGGTAAATGTGCAGGTATTGCAATCTCCCCAACGCTATGCTGAGGTAGCAGTCAAATGCAAGCCAGATTCAAGACCACAATTTCATTTATTAAATAATATCTGCTTATTAGGTCATATTCCTCTTATGTTGTATTAATACAAGAAAAATCATGTGTTTCTGATTTCAGACAAAAGAAGAGCGATAAATTTACTCTCAAGACTTCAATACTTCACTTCCAGTCAAATGCTACTAGATCTGAGATTCTAATATAGCAGCAGAATTTTTTTTTATCAGCAACAAGACATGCAACCCTACTAGACTCAGTACTGGCAAATAATTTATTCTAGATTCCAAGGATACTTCAGTGTGTAATTAAAATGTAGTAATTACTGCTTCCAAATTCTGTTTGAAATTAAAGAAGCCAGCTTAGAGAAGAAGAGAATGTTCTACTCAGATATACTAAAGTCAGGTAAGGGTCCTCAAAGCTGAATGTAGCTTTGCCTTCCTTTATGCAATATGCTTACAGCAGACTCTTCTTTTGATTTTATAACTCTATGAAACTCCTTAGTAATTACATTGCAGTCAAACAAATTAGTCTAGGTTTATGAAAGTATAAGGCAGAGCTGAAGCTGGCTTAGTATTTCATACAGCATGAAATAAATCATGGAACCCAATTACACAGTAAAACAGCAGGCAGTTCTACACTGGTAAATAGGCATTTATAGCATCTCATGCTATTAACAGAACAGACCTGCACACCACCATTAATTTAGAATTCCTACTCCCAGGCCTGCAGTGCAATGTTCTCAGCTTCAAACTCTCCAAGAGGAGAGGTGTGAAGTGAGCATGGCATAGTCAGAGTCTGGTGCAGAATAGGGGCGTGCTGCTGGCTGCTGCTGAAAAGAGCCTAGAAGGGCTGTGGGTCTTCACCAAAAAAGTCAGAGGAGTAGTCCCAGAAAGTGTGAAACCCATAGGGATTTGGAGTTCGTTGGGAAAAGCCCAAGAAGGAAAAAGGAAAGAAAACCAAAAAGAATCCACCATAAAGCATATTTGTGGATTCTACCAGGGTAATTTTCTTTCCCTGTTAGAAAAAGAAAGACAATTATTCCAAGAATGGAAAAAGTATTAAGTGGACCTGGCATCTACAAACAGCAGAGGCAAGTCCTGGGCTTGTCCCAAGTCACGAAGCCTAGGAGAAGCCTAGCTTGAGAACTCATGGATTTTGTATCACTTCTCAAATGTCTTTTTTCTAATGATCTAGAAAGAGTTCCTCATCATTCTGATTCCATTTAGGCCAGCTGCAAAATACGGAGTTAGAATAATACTGTTTAACAGCTTTCTAAGAACATTCATGATTAACTGCTAGTAAGAATTCAATATTACTGAGGAAGTACATGTCGGCATACATACACTCTAGTTTCTAGCTGATGTAATACTTATATGCAGAGCCTTGGAGAAAAACCTGGAGTACCAACGACTTCTAAAGTAAAAATGTAATCATTTTCTCAGACTGTGGCATGCCTCAGAGAGGACAGATCTAAATGTAAAACACTATTACTGTACGATCTGCAAGCAAAACACTCAGTTTTCAAGCAACAATTTAAGGTCTCATTAAGGACTCTGGTCTTGATTTCATGGCATTTCTTGGGAAGCAGCTTAGTAGGTGGCATTTGCATTAGGTAGGATCTAGTACAATGCTAAGTGAAAAATTGTGGTAAGATGCTGCCTAGCTGTATGAATTAAGGTAACCTTCATGAAAATGATTAGCCAGTATTGTGACATTATCAAGATCAGTTGTGTTCTAGGATTCTGCTGGTTTTCCATATGGTAATGAAAAAGGTTATGCGTTTTTTGAAGAAAACTGAATTTAACTTCTTTCCAGTATGTTTTATTTTAAAGTGTCTGATTTTCTCCTGTAGATCTGAAATTAATTGTGAATTAACATAACTGTACAATTGAGCTGTTTCTTATTTTTGTACTTAGCCTTTCATAGCAGATCCCTGCAAGAGATCTGTACATTCTTATAAGATAGGGAGCTGAGCTTACAGAATTTATAGCATGTATAAGATCTTTTTAACAAAAAGTGATAAAATGTTCATGTTCTGAAGTTGAGGCTGAGATGAAGAGGGATCTGGTTTTATGTGAAAGGCCATAGCTGAAATTCAGCTAGGAGACTTGCCATCAATACAAGTAAGACTGCATAGATAACAAAGAAATGTACAGCTTGGGAAATGAGAAAAGGACGCAATAAATCTCCTGCTGAGAAAGGTAGATAAGCAACTGTCAGAGGAGAGCGTTTATAGAATGAGCTGGCATTTTTAGCTTCTTACCATCTCTATAAGATGCTTATGTACTAACTACGGTTGCTAAGGACATGTACCCAAGCTGGTGGTTTCATGAAGAAACAAGGTTGTGGTACAAAAAGAAGTAACTTCTGGATTACACAATGAGGTCTCTAACCATTGCCATTAATATGTGTATTATGGAAAAGCAGAATGGGAAATTTTTCACTTCCACTATAAGATATACGGAGAGCTTACTTCCCTTTGCTAGCTTTCAGAATACGTGAATGCTCAAACAGCAAGAAGTAATTATTTTCTAATGGGCAAGAGCCTAATCTAATCTCAACTGAAGTCAATCAGAATGCCTTCCTCTAGTTTGTATGGTTTCTGAATCAGGCTGTAAATATCCCAGTCTTTCACTTCATCTTAGAATTATCACTTTTATAGCATAAGTATGCCAGCCTCTATCATGTGCACAATGCCATATAAAAACACAGGAAAGTAGTTTGTCAATCAGTTCAGAACTGAAGTATTTAACAAGTTACCTGTGGAAAGATCACTGAGATTAAGATAGCATGTGCATCACAAACTTCATGATAAAAAATATTGTGAGGCTATTATGTGCCAAGAAAATAATACTAATTTAATATAGCATCATCGTCCATTAAAATTCTAGAAAAAAATTATTTGATTGGTTTGATCTTTCATCTAGACCGACTGCACTGTTGTGGGGGTTTCAGGTTTTATCTTTCTCCCACATTGTCTTGTTGGTCTTGCAAGAAAGTCGGCCTAAGTTGAAAACTATAGTCTCAGTTTCCTTGTCCCCTACGCACTTGATCTGCCACATGAGACCAGTCACCAGACTCTTCCCAGTCTACTGTGAAAAGAGTCACCAGAGGGAGCCAAGGGATGTACTAATCACCAGCGTGTTCATTATGTGATCACGAGGTGCAATTTGGATAATGTGTTTCTTTAACTTAATACTCCAATGGCCAGAGCTGATGGTAGCAAATAATTCTTAGGCTTTATCTACAGCAGAATTAGCCATTCTGTACTGACTTCAGACACTGCTTATTGCAGCAAGAACCATATTAAACACAACCTTTACCAAAAAATGGAGATGAGATCTTTTCATTGTGTGTGGAGCCAAGGTGCAAGGCAAAACCACAAAACTGGTGGTTAAAAGGAAAGAATGGGCTAGGAGCTTTGCACCTAATAGGATAGTTCTGATAAAATTCTGCCCAAGAGGCCAAGGACTCTGGGGATTTGGAAGTACAAGCAGCTGTACTGGGTACAGGCTACAGATACATATGTATGTATCTGTACTACATATCTATAGATACATATATATAGATACACATACTGTATCTACAGATGCATTGGGGAAGAGAGGAGGAGAGAGGAGAGATCATGTCTCCATTTCTTTACTTTGCACTTTCTGCTTTGATGAAAATTTGGCAGCTGAGGGCTATGTGGCATTTGCTACATGAAGTGCGTAGAACAATTACAGATGTACAGGAACATGCAGTAATGTATCTGTTCTTAAACTATAGGGCTGCACTGCACAATCTGCATACAGTAGCTTCTGACAGTCTGCAATTCATTACTTCTGACTTAAAGTTTTTTATCTGCCTCAATTGTTTCTTGCATCTCTGCATACTAGTGGAAGGCTGGGAGACCAGATACCTCATCAGCACTAACAAAACTTCCTTCCACCCGGCTTTGCAATTATATTTGCCTGTATTCCTGATGTTCAGAGATTCACATAATATAGATTTCTTCAAAACAAATACTTTAAAAAGGATGCTCTCAAGGCTGCTTGGTGTAAGTTCGACCTACTTTTTCCTCTCTAACTGTTTATGTAATGCATTTAATTCTTTGTATTTTCTTCCATGTTCAAATAGATAATTAAGTAGTGTTTTTGTGGGCTAACACAGATGAGCACCCAGACAATAACACGTCTACTTCAAACATAACGGACAAGAAAATCTATCAGTAAGTCAACAGAATTTCATTTCATGTTTTCTGTGAGGAAACCAATCTGTTCAGTGAGGTCTTTGGCCAGGTGTAATTCCCCTTTAACTTGTGGAATGTACTAAATCTCTTTCAGCATTGGGACTTGGTAATGAATTACCTTTCCATAGCAACTGTGTTCCAGGAGTACCCACTCCTGAACTTACAGGGAAATGGTCTTGCTTTCATGCAGCAACTCTGGGACCTGTGAACACTGAAGAACCACTGCCATTTTCCTTTGGAAAATCAATTCAGGCAATCCTTCTCTTCTTCAAGGCAAATTTTAAGGGTCTTTCTCTGCAGAAGTAGCTGTTTGTCCCACAACTTTCATCCTGCATCACACCAACTTCTCTCAGAAACAGAGACCTGATTAACTAATTTTGGCACAAGTTGTCACTAAACAAAGTGATGTACGCTTGCTGGGATGAAATACAGGATAACTGGTCTTCAAATATGGAGAAATATTGCTATGAGCCATCCAATAAGGGCTTTATTGCATAGGCTCAGCTTAACACTGATTTAGGACTTAGACACATTCCTCGCTGCTGCATGTTACAGTTATATGGGGAGTAGAAGTGCAATGTATTAGGAAAAATATAGTTACTGATGTATTTCAAGTTCTTATACAAACCAGAATTGCCAGAAGGGTAACAGATGCTTTTGTCTCAATTGAAAAAAAACCCCAAAAATCTATCGATATGCAACATTTTTAGTTAGAACTACCAGCTTCCACATCTTGTCTTTGTTAGACTTTGTATCTCCCTGTAAGGGAAAACCAATAGTAAAAACCTAAAATATATTAAATTTTCTAGTAATAAGCACAGTGAAAGTATTTGTCCTAAATAAGAATTTAAGATAGAGCGCACAACTATTAAATAATAACACATTAAGTTAACAGAAAATGTCAGGTAGGGTGGATCTGTCAACTAAGCACTGTAAATAGCCTCTTCCACTCAAATCCAATATGCTAGTCTTGATTTTTGCTACATTTTCTTACACTTTACTCATTAATTTTATTCAAATACACAGGGAAGGTAGTGACTGTCCTCCCACAGGAGCACGACAAAATGTGGCACACAGAACTGCACATCACTGCCTACTGTAGATTTTATCAGTGCCAGCTTTGCTCCACAGAAGGACAACACAAGGTGAGTAATACACTTTTCTGCACTAAATTCTGCATTGTAAAAGCCAGCAGTAATCCACAAAACCTCACACTACAAAACCATTTCTACATGTCTTTATAGTATTTCATGAAAAAATGTGGGATGAACAATGATGACATGAACAGTTACATAGATTTTACTTATACGAAACAAACCAGTGCACTGGAGAGTGACCTTGATCTCATACATAATCCTGAAACAGAATATAGTACATAATTATGTTATAGGAAGCTTAACAGCTTCTATGTGAAGTTTCCATGGGGAAGTAGCTGTTCAGTTGACTGGTCACCTTAAAGAAAATCCTAAATGAAAGAATTATATATTAACATCCTCAAGTGGTAGTTGTCTGTAACTGGAAATGCCAATATATGATAAACTTCCCTGAGGTCAAAGGCAATGTAATTAAAAACAACATCAAATGTAAATTTTTGAACCCAGATGAAAAAAAGTAGCAAGGAGAAAGGCTACAGTCAGTATTTATACAGCAGAACTTCTGGTAAATGCAACATAGTATGCAGAAAAAGTCTCACTCTATAAAATAAGTCACTAACTCTCAATAACAAAATAATTTTACAATTTCATCTCACTTCCATTCTGCAGACATCCATAATTCCCTCATGTGCAACATGTTCCTGGCGTCTCTGCTTCTGGACCATATTTATTGTGAACTGGCTTTTTTCAAAATTTTGAAGTAAGGGGTAATGAGGCTGCATTTTCAAAACACTGCAACAGTTGGTTTGTTTTGCAGATGACACACCCATGCATGTGATCAGCACATGCAGTCACAATTGCATTTCAAAACTCAATTACTTCCCATTGTAAAAATTTAATGTACCTATAAAAAGCTAAAAAACTTCACCAACGTCCCCCCACCACCTCCCTTGACTACCAAAAATACAAATATGTAGTCCTGGAGCAACTGATGGGCCACATAAGAATTTCGAGAATCAGCAACATAACTCAGGCATCATTTCAGCCACATATGCAGCTCTGCACAGATTTGAGACTGGTTAGAATAATGGTGTTCCTTTCTGACTCTGTTCCATTCCAACACATTCTGTTTGAGAAAAAATTAACTGTTCAGTGCCACTCAGTATATAGCATCTGCTCCTTGAAAAGTTAGTTCATTATGTTTGGAAAAAAAACCCCAGAAAAACCAAACCCAAGATCAGAAAATCTTTCCGTTCTTATATCCAGTTGTATCACAATACTGAAAACGTGTTTTAATCTTTCTGTCACAAAAGCATTATGCAAGTGTGATGTTCAATTTTCTCATCCAATCAGAAGAACTGTGGGGTAAATAAACACCAAGAAAAGAGGAAAATGACCCCACAGCACACAATGTACAGAACACCAAAACCCTCCCCTCCCTTCCACAAGAGCAAGTACAGAATACAGCAGATTTCAACACTCACGGCTATCGTAGCATATATTGCCCAGGGCACGTCCTGTTTGCAGTAATACTTCCTGGTCTTTGCAGTTCAACAGCTGCACCAAGGGAGGGATCAACCCAGCATCCACACAGGGGTTCCGCATGAATTCTGCAAATAAAGCAAAGCCTGTTAACGCCAGGCCAGCTATTCCAGCTTCATCAGTTCCAGTTACAATGTCCTGGCAACTGGGCCTTTGGTGTGCCCTGAACACGTGCACAGACAAACAATGCAAATTCTCACACGACTTTTTGGAGAATCAGCCCAAGTCAGGATTTGGGCTTAATTCTTGCCATTATTTGCTAGTTTAGAAGGAATTAAGGGTATTTAATTGACTTCCATGGAAACTAATTTAACACAGTTCAGACTAAGCATATTTTTAGTATCACAAAGAAGTGCTGAAAAGAACAGTGAATTCACAACAAATTCAACATGAAGTAGAATTACTAAATAACACAAAAGATTACTTAAAACTAGTACTCTAGAGTAGCATTTTTTTCTCTCTATTGCATTAATTACAACTCCAGAAAAGCTTTTGCTTTAAGAGGATTAAAAAAAAAAAATTAAAGCTCACTAACAGGTTTTTATTTGGAAGGTGAACAGAAGAACAGAAAAACAGAATGTGAAATACAAGAGTTTATATGAGCCCAAGGGTGTGTAGCTTTCCACAATCTGATGCCCGCCATGCGTGGCAAGGGGAAAGGTAGAGGACTCATCCACTGGGAAGCTCTCTGCCCTTCCTTCCTGTTATACCACAGAGAACCAAAGAATTGTTTTGCATCTGTGCAAGTGAACTATCCTGGTGTCAGAGACATAAAGGGCTGTTCTCCAGAGGGAGATACAGCTAGGCAGGCATCGTGCTGCACAGTTTATAAAGGTGGTTTGTAGAAGGAACCATCTGATAACACCAGTGTTGTCTCACAGTTTACTGCAGAGTACTCTTTAGAGATGTAGTATTGTACGGTAAACTGTCAATGTGTTTTTGATTTGTTCTGAACTGCAAATTATCACAGAATCACGGAGTGGGTAAGACTGGAAGGGACTGCAATGGCTCATTTAGTCCAACCTTCCTGATTAAGTGTACTCATCCTAGGGCATAGGATTGCATCCAGATGATTCTTGGATATTTGCAGTGAAAGAGACTCCATAACTCCTCTGGGGCAATTGTTGCAGTGCTTGGTCACCAGTACAATAAAGAAGTTCTTCCTCATACACAGGTATGGTTCCCTCTCTGTCATCTCTTCTCAAGGCTGAACAGGCCCAGCTCCCTCAGCTTTTCCTTGTAACAGATGCTCCAGTTCCCTCTTACTCTTGTGGCCTCTGCTAGGCCTGCTCCAGGAGCTCCACATCTCTCTTGTACAGAGGACTCAGAACAGGACATAGTAATCAGGATGCAGCCTCACCAGGGCTGAATAAGAGGGCAAGTTATGTCCCTTCCTGATCCTAAACAATATTGGATCTTTCAGAGTCAGTTTACCTTTCTGTTACTTAGTCCTTTATGAGCCAGAATGAACCAGGGTTTACAACCCCCTAAAAACAGATGAGAAAATTCTTATGATTCTGGATCAACAGAATGCCTCATGCCAATAACTCAAAGATTTCATACAATGCTTGAAGTACAAATACATCTTCTCAAATACTTCCTTTGTTGCATCTATTACAATGTTCTTTAATGTTTTGGTAGCTACAAAATCTAGTCTCTTTTGTATTTAATCCTGTGTTATTGTAGCTAAAAACTTGTCAGAGGTATGCAATTCTTGTGTGCTGATGTAACTCTGATACATCAACACGCAGATTAAGAAGAATCAGCAATATCTATACACTTGCACAGGTTCAAGAGAAGATAGTTGTGAGCACAATTAACCCACCTTCCTAAGTTACTGTAACATTTTAGAACTGTGGGTAGATGCTATAGTGTGATAGATGGTGATAGTATCCATTGTAATGACCACAACAGAGACCAGACACATCTAGTCTTTAAAACTAGTCTTGACATGTCCTTGTAACATGCAGTGTATTTCTTTATCACCCATTTTCAGCTACATTGTAATATGTATTTATTAGATGTACTTAGTTTCTTCCTCAGTCTTCTTTGTCCTCTCAGCCTCTTCTTCTCAATTGACTGTAAAAACTCTTCCCTGTTACTCAGCTACCCCTGCATCACTTTCCTTTACACCCACTAACTTACCATAGTCTCTACATCATCAAAGCCAGGTGTTTTTGAATCCTCTTAGTCTGTATCAGGAAACGAAACTTGTTCTCTCCTAAAAGACTGAGAGGTCTCAGTCTGTTTCTGCTGTTTGTTTACGTTCCTCCTCCACCCTTCCTCCATTTGGAGTGAGCAGAAGCTTTTTCAGCAACAATCATTGGTCAATAAGCTGAACAAACTTGTATTTATCATGGTCATGTAAGAGCAAGAAGTAAAAGAAATGGTGCCATATGTATCAAAATAGATCTGTGAAACAGGAACAAAGATGTGATAACCGCAACTACTTTTGCAGCTGATACTACACAGAAGTAATAGAAGAATGAGAAGGTAATTGAGAAGAGTTTTTAAAAGGTTTCCACTAATGTGGCTGAGAAATGAAGCAGAGCCTTTGAAGGAAACAGCGAAGAATCGCTTAAGAAGGCAGAAGGAGATCCACTGAGGACAGAGAAACATAAACCAAGAGAAGGACAAGATTTTGAAAGTGAAATGTAATTGTGTTATAGTATTACTGACTGCAAAGATGATTTTCTCTCATTCCTGCACTTGGCAAAGAAGACAAGACTAAAAACCTTGGAAGAGGGTTTAAAAGGTCCACAGCTGAGAAAGAAACTCCCTGTAACAAGCCCATCTGAGCCTTCTGACGCTCACACTTGAAATGCAAATGGCTTTAGTTGGAGAGACATAAGTGACTAAAGGGAGTTTTGTATGTTCGGGTGTTTAAAATAGGAAAAACAAATATGAGCTCAAGCTGGGAGAGGGAAGAGTCATGCGAGCAGAAGAGTTGAAACAGTAAGAGCATGAAGAGGTGAAAAGACAAAACATGACAATGCCACCAAGGCAAGTAGAGAGATTTGATGTAATCAGATGTGTGGGCATTTGATCCGATGAGGGGAATGTAAGAGGAAAACAAGAAACGGGGAAGAAAAAGATGCTCTTGTATTAGTAACACCCAAAACTGTAGTCTCTGCTCTCAGCTTGGCAGTACTGCATGGCATGACCCTCTGGGAATGGGTTTAATGCCTACAATCCACTGAATCTTGGTAACACAAATTTCTCAAAGTGCCCTGAAGTTTGTTGCAAACAGGTACAATATAAGAATTAAACTCTGGTATGTTTATGCAATAAATCAAAGCCAACAACAGAATTCAAATGAGGTATTCCCTGCTAGCCTGCTTAAGCAACTACTTAAACAGAGTTAGAATTCAATGAGAAATACCCACATTATCTCAGTCTTGAAAGCACTGGGACCTTAAATAATTTGAGAACCTTCATTTTAACCCTGGCTGACAGGGATCCCAGTTATACCTTCTAATGACTCTACGGAAAAGACAAAAGCAATTTTGTATGATCAACCAGGTAAAATGCCAGCTTTTCTGAGAGTGTACATAAAGCATCAGTTTAGAAGCTGTCAGGAAAAAGGACATATTAGAAACTATTCAGACATTTTATGTGGGACTTCGGATATTGGCTAAAATGCTCTGTAAGAGAAATTTTGCGGAAACAATACATAGTAATCAGTTTGCCTATTGATTTGATTCTCAAATTTCCCTCCTCAGATAGGAGCTAAAAGGACCAATTCTGAGGACACACAGTTGACAGTGCTGTTCTACAAATACTTACTATGATTTCATTAAATACGGAAGAAAACCCATGATGTATTTGCCTAAATCTCTATCATTCTGAAACACTTCCAAATTTCAATTTCTATGTATACATCTTTTATTGGTTCTTTATCTAAATAAGCTTAACACTTAAAAACTAAACATATGTCTTTTCTCATTAGTGCTGTTTCTGAATAACCATATATAGCTCTGTTTTGAAACCAGTATATTGGGTGGAAGTCACCATGGGGGTATCAGTAACAAGCTGTAGTTTGTGATTCCTCAGAAAAGGTGGAAATGGAATATGAAAGCAGTCAGCAAGAATGTAGCCCTTTCCCTGGAGAGGCACTAGCATGAATTAACAAAGGAAGAGGGATAAGGCTGCCAGGACAGCAGTTAAGAAACATTCTACTTTTCTCTGTCTGGCCTGTGGGGAAGGAAAGTCCAAAACGGAATCTGTGCCTCTTCAGCTGTGACAGCAGCAAGTCCAGGAGTGAGAAAAGTCAGCCACAAATCTCCTCTACCCTCATCATGGGGTCTGCCCATAGTTCCTGCCTGCAGGTACGAGGCCATTCTTCTGGGCTCAAGATATGCAGGTATTAGGTGAGCTTTAAGATAATCCTGTCTAAAGAAAAATTTAAATAGTTTTTTTATTACCTCTGATGTTATATTATATACTGTATATATATAACACATACCAAAGTGGACATGATTCTTACTTGGGACTTTGGGCATTTACTCCAACATATATAACGCTCTTTAAGTAGGACTAATTGGTTTTAGTGTGGTATCAAAGGACTCATAATGGTTATAATCTTAGGACAAATATCAGACCAAAGAAATCATCTACTATTCCCTTAACCACCTGTATAGATGCTACTTCTGTAACTATGGGCACCATGCATAACTAGCTGCACACATTGTGTATGTCTCTTTTTCTACATGCCTTTCATATAGAAATGCATTTCATCAGTGCTGGGCTATTTCTGCCCAATAAATTACATTGCTGTCTTAAAAACTAAACAGTACAAAAGTAAGAGTAAAATAAATTCCAGCAGCCAACAGCTACTTTGATTGTATTAAAAAGTACCAAAAAAAATTTAGACAAAACAAGAAGAGTGAAAGGGAGGGACATGAAAGGTGTCTATCTATAAAATGAAAACATAAATGAAGTAAAACATACTGACAAGTGAGGTGAAAAACTGAAGATGTTCCAGCAGAAAAGTTCTTGTAGAAAACCTCACCATTTCTGGCTACTTCTGCTATGATGTTAGCTACTTTTGCTGTGCAGGAAGATTGTGGCGTCAACAGACTCGCGAACACCTGAAGAACTCCACTTTTCTGGATTTTTTCACTTGTCTCCATATCTGAAAAACACATCACACAAAAATGACTTGTGCATCAAACTGCTTTGGGAAAGAACAGAAAGAAAAGCAGAAGTGAAGTCTTCTTAAAAGTAATTATGATAGTCATTATGTCCCATATCAGAAGCCAACTGTTAGTTCAGTAACCATACTTAATATATCTGATGCACTCATGGAACGTTATACTTGGCCACTTCTAATCAACTGACCTTTATAAGGTGACTGCTATATAAGTATATATAGATACATACTCAGGCTTACATGGGGAAAATACTGGAGAGACTAAAGGTCATAAAGTGATATGCAGCAGATAAAGGTATTATGTAAAAGTCAAGGAATGACACTTTGAAGAGATGAATTATTGGATATGTTCAAGGAATGATGGGGAAAGTGGTTACAGTTTAGGGTACAGCTTAATGCAGTGTAGGAATCAGAAACTGGAGAAGAGGGAGAGCTAAGATGATTCTGGTTGTAAACTCCTCTTTTTACACTCAAATATCATGTGTTAATCTGTTAGTGAGTAGTTCCAGCACAGACTCAGTAGAAGGGAAAGGGAAAAACACTGAGTTTCCCGTAGCAGATATGAAAGATTTGTGACAAAAGCTTTCCCCTTTCTGTATGTAGAGGAATTGTGCAGCTGCTCCCTAACAGGGCTCCACCTAACATTGCTGGCCAACAGCAATGCTCTGTAACAAACTGAAAACCAACATCGATTCAATTGCAGTTAAAGACAAGGTACTAGATGCTATGATGTATTTTGCTAA
The DNA here is from genome assembly GCF_009819885.2 of Catharus ustulatus. NCBI lineage: Eukaryota > Metazoa > Chordata > Aves > Passeriformes > Turdidae > Catharus > Catharus ustulatus. The sequence continues at coordinate 21,583,600 of NC_046225.1, read as the reverse complement.
CGCTTTTAAAAATGGCATATTTGAGATGAATATTAGTGTGACACACAATACAACTAGATGGTAGCTATCATTTTAGAAAGCAGCATGACTTCTTAAGCCAAGGGAAGTTATTTGCATTCTTCAGAGTTTACTGTGAGATGCTCCAATTGACGACTTTTGCAAAGCGAAACAAATCCATCTGAATGCAGTTTGCAACCACTCTTCGGTTGTGCTTCACCTGGAAATTGGTAATAGCATACTACCCTCTCTGTACTCTTCCTCCTTCCTTTCTCCACTCTCACAGCTGCAATTGAATTTGATTTGTGGCAGCCCCAGGACTACTCTGCTGCCTTTGAGTGGGAGAGATCCACTCCAGCTGCTCCTGAATAGAAGCCAGCACAAGCCTGGCAGAGGTGACTCCCATGGGTTTTGTGGCTCACACAGAGTATGTACATGCTTCAGTGTCTGGGAACTGGTTATGTCTACATGACAGAAAAAAGACTGAAAACAGAGAACTTCAAGTCTGCATTGCAGTTATGCCTCCCATTTCTGTATATAATTCCAACTTGGGAATTTGGTGTTTGGCTATGACCACTCACAATATGTCAGTGATGACATCTGACAACAAACAGATTAGGCATCAGTAACGAGTAATCTCAACATCTCATACATATTATAAGTGCTAATTATTATTAACCTATTTGCAATCTAATTAACTGCAATTTTTGAAATAAACCGAAAAAAACTCTCAAAAGATATAATATAAAGGAGCTTATGGCTTATTTGAAAGCTTTTATAAACTCTGACATACAGCATATACTTAGTAGTAATATTTTCCAATGGATATAGACACAACAAAAAAATAAATCTGAATTTAGAGAAAATCATATCAGAACTAAAGATTAGTCCAGACATCTTAAATGTCTGTTAAGGAAGAGCTTCTCACTCTCTTAAGTTCAAAACTCAAAGTACAGAATTCAAAATGCAAAATATGGGTATGTGTGAACCTGTATTAGTAGGCAGGAGACAATAATGCATTTTCTCCTGTCATGCTGCTGAGATACACGGTATCCAGTCGTATTTTATTGGTCTGTAGTTTGATGGACTCATTACTGTGCAAAGCATAAATTACGTAAGTAGAAGTACTAAATATATCCTGCAAGAAGTGGGAAAATAAAATTAAATGCTTCTCCAGGTAAGTTGTGTGCAGCAGATACACCCTGATTTATTTTATTAAGAAAAGCAAGTGAGCATCAATAAAAGCACAGCCATAACAGACCTCTCAGAAAGGGGGAAACCAGGTACCTGGGATCACACACATGAAAAACTAACCAATGACTTTTCCTACTCTGAAGAAGTAGAGGAGGCACTACTGCATATACTCATCCCTTCAAAGCAAAATCCTAATGTTTCTTGTTAGCCAATTGGGTATCAATGTCAAAATTTTGCTAGTCATAAAAGAGGGAAGATGGATAAATTTGACTAGCAGTGAGGGCAGAACATCCCTAGGTGAGTGCTCGAGCATCGTTATTTTGGGGAAAAGCACATTACTCTGGCTGAATTACTCTGAATTACTACTATCAGACAGCCCACAGTGCTCTCTTGAAGCATTTTTGCCAGGAATTGCCTTAGGTGTAAAAAATGCCACAGGGTGCTTCAGCTGGTCTACTCCAAGTCTTAGTAAGCACTGCTCTTCCTCTGCAGAACACATACAATTTACATTTGGTGTAATATACAAATTAATTCAGTTTCAAAATAGAGAGATGACAGTATGACACTAAATCTTTGCAAGTAGTTTATAGTAGGTCCTCCTTATAAGGCATCCTAAGAGAATGTGCCAGGAAAACTACTCTTCCATCCTCATGCACACTACTCTGTTTAGTATCTGCAAAAAAAATATCTGTTTTTTTCAGGGATTCTGTGTTCGTCATATTAAAGTTCTAATAAAGAAGGTGGGGAGAAAAAAAGGAATGTGCTGTAATATACAAATCGATTTCCTAAGTCACATGTAATTAGCAGATATTTTTGTTACAGGAAACCAATCTTTCTGAAATTTTGAAATGCTTAAACAAGGAAGGTTATTTTAATTGGAACAAGATGTCTTACTTATAAACCTAAAATTGCCTTGTTAAATATAGCATTTTTGCTCAGTATTTTTTATATTCCTTCAAAGGAGAAAGACTTAACAGGCAAATGATGCACAGGGCTGCCCTGCGAAGTCCAAACCAAGATCTTCTACCACCCTTTAGCTGTCTGCAGAGTCAACTGTGTGCTCAGTTCAGGTTCAACTGTATGCTCAGTTCAGGTACTAAGTGTTAAAATGCATGTCTGTAGAAGAGAATACCAAGCTGGAGGTCTTGAAGATGATTTCAGCACAATTGTAGGTATATAAGCCTTTCTCATAGTGCCCAAATGGGACAGTTGCTTCACTTAAAAAATATGAGTGAACAATCCTGTGTATGACTCTCCTTTGTGCTCAGCTTCCCATAACATGTGTCCTGTATAAATATATAAAACATACAGGGACATAGAAACAGAAATGAAGTGTGTGTGGTGTTATTCTTTGGAGTGGACAATAGATTGTCATGTTTATGTAGCAGTATTTTTGCTATGATTGTAAAAATGAGACTGGGAGACCACACACCAAGCTGCCAGAGGGCTGGTACCCCTACCACTGCCTGGCTCTAGGAGAAATAAGGTAGGGCTTGCTGAGAATTAGAAACTGCTAGTGGCTTTAGCATAGTCGACCCTCAACTCCTGCCTTTATTTGTTCTCTTCAGAGGCTGGAGAAAGCCTGCCTGGCTTCCTGTCTCTCTGTGTGTATGCACTAAAGAGATATTATTTATTAAGGATATCAATCTCCTGCATGCTACTTTCAATTTGGGCTTCCTAGTAAATTATTAGAGGGTAAATTATTTTAAAAACTTATTTCAGTTGTCATCTTTTAAAATTGCTATTTCAATTGTAGCTGGAGCATGTAAACCCAAAAATTTTCTCTAGGAGCAAGAAAGGACCTAGGCAAATCTCAACCACATATTCCCCTCCAGTGCTTTCTATACTGGCCAAAAAGAAAATCACAACAACATTCCTTTAGCAGAATTTCATCCCCTCTAAAATCCCTTAAATTTGTGTCTGAAAGAAACCTAGCACTGTAGATAGCCTGACATTAGAGTGCCACACCTCATAATCCTTTTGCTATCTGTGATGTATCTGCGATTTCAAATGCTTTCTCTTAAAGCTGATTTTCAGTCTGCTTACACCAGCCCACTCCTAGAACTGCCCTGTCTCAAAACAAAGACTGTAGGACTGTAATAATGCTGCATTAAAAGCAGCCCTTTCACACACAGTCTAATACAGAATAATTGGAAGGAAAAACCCTCTAAGGTTAAGCCCGCTGCTTTAGATGCCTCCTTGTGTCATCAAGACAAAGGCTATGCTAGATCATGTAGTGTCAAAATCTTATTAATGTCATAGCTGAGTGATTAAAATGTCAATATGCTTGCTTTTTGTGGTTTTTCCAGTGCCTGAAGTCGGTATAGTTAAAAGGTGTGGGCAGGAAAATATTTAATGCCACAGATCAGAGCTGCAGAGCTGAGCACCATTGGCTATCAGACTAGTTAATTAAGTAGCAGAAATCAAAGGAAAAAAATCTAAAGTGTTTTGAATTAAAATTCTACACTCTCTTCCCTCTCAGCTCTCTTTCCTCTGAAATTTCACTTCTCTCTATTCACTCTTTTCTCCTCTCTGTATTATTTTGTACACCTTTAAGTGAAATAAAAGGCGGGAAGGGAAAGGTAAGGCTTATCTCTCACCAGTGCCTTGCTATCAGAAGAAAGCTGTAGACTCACCATTCATTATCCCCTATGAACAATGAGTTTAAGTTGCACTATTATTAGCAGCCCTAGAGTCATGGTGGCTAGCACTGCAGTAATTCCCATATTGTGGAGCTTCACACCACAGAATTATAAATTAACAGTTTTGTGAGGGCCCTCTTTATTAAGCCAACCATGTTTGCCATTTACCCTTTTGACAAATGTATGCCTTTCCAGCTGCAAAGATGTTCTATAAAACTACTGGAACTACTGCAGAAATTTACCTTGGCTTGATAATGTTCCTCCTACATGTACTCTCATCAGAAAGATGAACACATGAATAAATAATGATGGATCACATATATCTTGAAAGGACCCTTCCATCTGCTCTTTCAGAAGGCAGAAGGGAAGAGAATGAAGGGAACAAGGGATATATTTCGAACTGGTACATGTTCCTAATGACCACAGTAAGAAGGTTCCTGTGACCAAGCATAAGCACTGATTCTCCCTCCCTATGCAGCCTCCCTCAAGAAACATTGTCCCTCTCTCCACAGCCTCCCACCGTATTTTTCAAACCACAAAATGAAGATTTTAGTCTGACTACAAAACCACAAAAAGTGCATTGTAAAGAACCTCAGAAAAACAAATTATATAGTCTCATGAAACAAAGAATGCACCGCTGATAAGGAGGTTTTGCTTAACAAACCTTAACCAAAGAGCCTGTTTCAATTATAAAGAGTTATTTAACAGGGGGAAAAAATCCTTTAATAATAATAATTTATGTATAAAAAACTGTAGACATTTGATTTCTTTCATGCTCCTCCTCATGTGGGGAAATCCCCAAAATCTGCCTGTTCACTTATCCTTGAAATTAGACACCTATCAGGCAAGGAGGGAGGATTCTCCCTTAGCTTACCATGTTCCATCATGGTATTTGCTCTGTTTTGTATCTGTCAGCAGCTACAGGGTAACTTCCTATTTTTAACAAAGAAGGAGACAGTACACAGATGTTTGTAATTAAAATCTCAGCTCTAACAAGGAAGGAAGGACAGATGGAGAGACAGATTTATCAATCAACTAGCTGCATGAGTCCTGATGATTAAATTCTCCAAAAGATATATCCAAAGTATAAAAGTGAATTTCAAGATGAGATTCTACCCATGGAATAGCCTGTTGCAGGTACCAATGAAGTAAAAAATACGTGACATCTTTGCCTTCAATGAAGAAAAATGCACATCTACTTCCATGAATATTCTGTGACCATGAATAGGTCACAGCAGAAGGCAGAATATTAAAGTGAAGCAGCTTGGCACCCCTGAGTTCCTGAACCGGATCCAGTATTGAGCCCTGGCACATAGCTAGTGGATTTATCTGAGCTGCTCCCCCTTTCTGACTCACCCTCTCCAGGATGTAACCACTTCAGTAGCAAGGCTGCTGAAAGAGTTTGATGTCAGTGCCTCAGCTGCCAAGTTTGTTGTCTGGCATCTTAGTACAAATGTCATGCACTCACACCTTCGTGTTTTGTATTCAGCCTCTGTGCACATTTTCCCCTGCCGCCTCTCTTACTTGTACTGACTGAACTTAGTAGAGGTCCCAGGGTAAAGGGTATTCTCATGCTTTAGTTCTTAAAAATGTATAACAAATGCTAGTTGTATGGAGTAAAATCCTTTCTCCAAATTTGATTTTGCTTATTAATATAAAATCAGATTTGAAAGCTTGTAATTTTATATGCAGGAATTGTTTCATGTTTCTTTAAGTAATCTCTTAAGAGTGCTCTTAAGTGAACTTAAATTCCTGCTGTGAAATTCCACCCTTCACTTATTGAAAGAGTACATCTACACATAAAGAAATTTTTTAATCTGCTGGTATTTTTAGTGAGCTGTGGTATTGGAGTAGCTTAAAGAAAACCTAATCTAAAAAAGATCACATTTTTAAGTTAAAGGGACTGGGGCAAAGCTAAGAATGAAATTGCAGCCCTGAAATTGTGAATTACATGATCTCAAAAGATAAATTTTTTGGTAAAAGGTAGATGTTTTCCTTTGCACTTTTGAAATGTAATACAGAAGCAAAATAAAAGGCCCGCCTTTAATGCAATACAGAGGCAATCTGAAAAAAAGATGTGTCAATTCTATTCTCTGGAACTGCTATTCACTGATGCCTTATGCAAAGAAAAAAAATACCATCATTAATCTTTGTTTGGCACATTGTGTATTCAATGAATAGCACTTGGAATTTAACACTTGGATAAACATTTAACTATCTGGCACTAACTAAATACATCACTATTAAGGGGAATTTATGTAAAATATAATCCCACTAAGCAGCTTGATTACCATTCAGTATCATTAGGGTAAGCCAGTTTACTGGGAGACAGTCCAATAAAAGCAGTCACCTTGATTTAGTGTAGTTATACTGTAAAAATATATTATATACAGTTCTTAATAAGGAAACATTTCTGGATTATGTGTGTACAGTATCATGACAAGGCAACAGCCCAAGAGCTAAAATGCAACAAACATCTTTCTTCAGCAAAAAGAAGGAACACTTTATAATGCAGTATTTGAGCCAGAACTCCCTCTTAAAATATATTCATCAAGATCCCCAACTTTTAGCAGGGCATTTGACTAGAAGTCTTTGCAGGTAAGCTTAATGGTTTGATTGGCTGAGCTGGCCCTATTAAATTTGAACCCCTGCCTCTCTTACAAGAGGTTATCTGTGTCAGAAGCAGATTAGAAATTCGTGCTGATCTGAGATGTGGGTTTTGGTTTGACTGCTTCCTACCAGCCACTCAGGTATGTGCATTTAGCTTGTTTTTTGTTGGTTTTCCCCCCACCCCCCCTCCAAAATTTGATCTTTATATCCATTTCTCCCTTCTGCCATTTCTCTTCTTCCTCTAAAATACAAATCTTATGTTCCACTCTATTCCATGTTACTCATTCATTTAGTTGCATTTCTTCCTTTTTAATTTCTACTCCCTTTCCCTCCCTTGGTTTGAATAGACATTAAATGCATTATGCTCACTCCACTGAATTTCAAAGATACTAGATCAAGGTTTAGTAGTAGCTAAACAGACACTAGTTCATATCTTCAATATATAAAGAAAACAAGTCCTACAAGGTACTGTGATGCCTTGGTGCTACTCTTAATATTTTTGTAGCTTCCAAGACAAACCAGGAATAATAATGAAGTCCTAAAATCTTTGTCATAGGCTAAGGACACCATCTACCTAAAGAATACTTTAATCTCAGCAGGTAACTGTAAGTTTCAGTAGACAGTTAGCAATGATACTGTTTGGATTTTATCTTACTGGAAGAGGACGTTGTAGCTTTCATCTGCCCATTTCCTCTTCACGGATAACACCACAGATGTCTGTTGCTTGTCTGAATGTTCAGGCTGAGACATTTACATGTCAGGACTAACATGCAGGTCTGTGCCTGCTGGGTCTGAGTATACATCCATGGGTGGCCTCCTTCTCCTTCCAACATCACAGGTGGGAGACTTATGTCAGGGATTACAGAAGGACACACCCGAGGAGGATCAAAAATCTTCCTGGAAGGGAGACTGCTGCTAAGAAGAAAGGGAGATGCTAAAGATCAAAGAGGAATAAGAAAACAGGGAAATGCTATTTGTCAGTGAACTTAATTCTACTAGTTACCAGTTGTTTTAATAGGCCACTAATCCAATTAGTACCACTGCCTATGCCCTTGCTTGTGCTAAGCTCTCTTGATGTGCTTATGCACTGCCTTGTCACAGCTTTCATGTTTATAAGTGTGCTAAATCTGCAGGGATGCTGAACGCTCTTTTTTTATTTATACAAAACTACTGTGGCCAGAAGTTAGAGGGTCAGAATAGGGCCTATAGACAGTTGTTGTTTTAAGCTTTAATACTGTGCAAGCATTCACAATCAGGAGAGCATTGTTCGTTGGCCACAATCTGCATGAAACAACAGTGGCATCATTTTACTCTTATTCTGCTTATACAATTTCTTCAAAACAGATAAAGGTTAGTGAGCTGATGTTTAAGAATAAGTTTGCTTGAGCAAGCTCTGAAATGTGGAGCTTTTTCTCCATGCTTTGTTCTCCATGAAAGGGAATGGAGAAAGCTTAAGTTGTTTGGCCAACAGGAAAAAAGTAAAATGATTTCAGTTGTTTGTGCCTTAGAATAATTCTGCTATGACAAAGGTTCAACAACTTAATTTTTTCTATGTTTGTGGCAGGAGGATAGATAATTTTATGCTAATGTGAGAGGGCTGTAGAAACAAAAGATGAAATGACTGTTTCTTAATCCTCTGTCTACTAAAGAGGTACAAGGCTTCACTGAAATCAGATGGCACTTAGTGTTACAAGTTAAGCAGACAGCTGCCTACCTGCAATGAATAAATAAGGGTCTGTACACAGAGCTATCAAGAATGCCCCCCCAAAAGGTAAACAGGTAAAATTAGGTAAATCTTGCTTTTTTCTTTTACAAATCAAAGGTGCTGATAGCAACAATAATACATTTTAAAATTTCAGAGTGTTTTTTTCCAGTTGAGCCCTGAATTACAGAATTATAAAATTCTCAATTTTTCATGATTTTTCTGCTCTGGTAGAGGAATTGTTCCATCTTCTATGGACAGTGAAGATCAAAAAAAGGAACACCAAGTAGAGGAAGCACAAGTACTAACCAAATTCAACAATATATGGAAGCCATGGCTGTGAAGAGGAGAATAAAACAAATTTCCAATTGAAATATAACCTCTGTGTAAACATATGGTTGTGAGAACTGGAAATCCACCAAAAAAATTAGAGAGAGACAACTAGATGCCTTTTAAAGCAGGTGCCTACCAAAGTTTTAGGGCATTCAATGAAAAGTCTCAACACTGACAAAGGAATGTGTGAAATCTGCCATGTCTTCAGATATCCAAGATTTTCTTAAGCACTCCAGATGCTAACATATCCTCCACTGGGATGCCATCAAATAGGAACACACACATTTCAGAAAACCCACTGGTGACTCCCCAGAGAAAACCTGAACAAGAAGCTTTAGGTAGGAGGGATGAGCGCATGGTCCTCACACCAGAACTCTGGAACAGCAGGAAGTTATTTTCCCAGATACAACACAGCCAGTATATTCTAAACAAAGCATGGCTCCAGCATATACATTCTGGGGCAAAGCAAAATACTGTTACAAAATTGTGTGCATTATGGGAAGAAAAATGACACTCTAAAGCAGCCATTGAATAATGTTGAGATTTCTAGTTTCAAGCATGAATATAAAATTTTCATGTGTCATGTGATGGTTCTTTGAGTTACTAGGTATGAGCAAAGCACAAGTAGAAAATAGTGCATCTTAATCAGCCACACCTGTAAAGTGCATTATTTCAAATATTTCCAGTGCTTCTAAATCCTTTTCAAAACTGCGGCCTTGCCCTCTCAAGTCAACTTATGTTTATTGCTGTGATTTTACTTAACCATTTTTTCACACAAACATGTATACAGTAATTTCACGATTACAAACCGCATGGATTATAAGCCGCATTTCCGGGGTGTCGGCAACGTTTAGGTCCTCGTCCATACATAACCCGCAACGGATTATTAGCCGCACTTTTGTTCATAGCGAGAATCTGTGTGCAACTTTCACAAATTTGCCAATTAGTAACAGGATCGTGGCATAGCAGGGTTTACTGGCGCGGGTTGGGGCCAGGCAGGCTTGGCCCGCTCATGGTTGCCAACAGGGTCAGGTGGCCCAGCTCAGCGCTACGGCTCGGCGGGGCTGCTCGGGGCCGGGCGGTGCTGCTGCTGCCGCCGCCGGGCTAGCTCACACCCCCCGCTGCCTGTACCCCCGCCTGCCGTCTGCACCGCCGCTGCCGCCGCGTTTGCTTGCCCTGGCCTGGCTCTGCCGGGCTCCCCCGCACCACCGGGCTCCCCCCTGCTGCTGGCCCCGGTTCTGCCAGGCTCCCCAACACTGCTAGCCCCGGTTCTGCCGGGCTCCCCCACGCTGCTAGCCCTGGTTCTGTTGGGCTCCCCCGCGCTGCTGGCTCGGGCTCTGCCGCCCGCCCCCTGCACCGCGGCCCTGCCTCTGCCAGGCTTCCCCACCTCTGCTGAGGCTGGCCGGACTCCAGCTTGGCTTGGGGCTGCCACGGGCTCTCACTTCCGTGTTGGCAGCTTTTAGAATATTGTTCATATATTGGCTGTTCCGGATTACAAGCCGCACTTCGGGTACAGACCAAAACTGTAGTCAAAATGGTGCAGCTTGTAATCGTGAAATTACTGTACTCATATTCTTAGTCTCCTAAAAAGTGTATGTAAAAAATATTTCAAATATATGCACTGGCCTTTGCACTTCAGCTGCATGTCACAAGTTTTCAGAGCCAGGTGCTGAAAGCTGGGATTAGTGGGCATTTTCAGCCTCTTATGCTGAATACAACAGAGCCAAAAATAACATTCTCAGCAGATTTTCAGATTTCTCATTTATCAAAACTGGGTTATTTATGTCTGCTGTAACTTCTTGTATCTGAAACACAGCATGTCTGGACTAGCAGTAACTTTTTTTTGTTGTTGCTGCAATAATTATGTCCCAGAGAGCCTGCTGTTTAAAAGAAAACCTCTATTTCCTTTTTGCTTTCTTTCTCTCAGGTAGTCCTTTCTTGTGGACATTTATTTAGAGATCTTAACATAAATGCACTTTTTTGATAGGCATAGTATTTATGAAATCGCTCTTAATGAGTATAAATTTCTATATGTTGATTGAAAATAATGGCCAATATTATTTTCTCTTGTAATTCCTCATACAAGACAATTAACCTATTGTTCCCAATATCCAATAGTAGTACATATCCATATTTTTATTTGGGTGTGAGATACAAAATAAAGCAATTATACAGTAATTTCACGAATACAAGCTGCAGCAATTTGACAAAAATTTTGGTGGAAACCTGGAAGTGCGGCTAATACTCAGGGGCGGCTAATATATGAAGAATATTCTAAAAGCTGCCAACACAGAAGTGAGAGCCCGCGGCAGCCCCAAGCCAAGCTGGCGCCCGGCTGGCCCCGGCAGAGGTGGGAAAGCCTGGCAGAGGTGGGGCCGGCAGTGCGGGGGGCGGGCGGCAGAGCCCGGGCCAGCAGGGTGGGGGAGCCCGGCAGAAGTGGGGCTGGCAGTGCACGGGAGCCCGGCTGCGCAGGGGAGGATAGCAGAAACAGGAAGCCCAGCGGGCGGGGCTGCCCGGCGGCAGGGGGAAGCCCAGCAGAAGCGGGGCTAGCAGTCCACTGGAGCCCAGGAGAACCGGGGCCAGCAGCGTGGGGGAGCCCGGCGGTGCGGGGGCCTGCAGTGCCGGCCAGGGCGAGCAAACGCGGCAGCAGCGGTGCAGACGGGAGAGGGGGGCCAGTGAGCCCGGTGGCGGCAGCAGCAGCACCGCCTGGCCGTAGCGCCGAGCTGGGCCACCCGGCCTCGTCGGCAACCATGAGCGGGCCGAGCCTGTCTGGCCCCGCCCAGAGCCAGTAAACCCCGCTATGCCGCGATCCTGTTACTAATTGGCAAATTTGTGAAAGCTGTGCACAGATTCTCGCTACGAACGAAAGTGCGGCTAATATTCGGGTGTAGCTTATTTATTGACAAAGACAGCAACATTGTCGACGCACCGGAAGTGCGGCTTATACTCCGTGCGGCTTGTATTCGTGAAACTACTGTACTTCACTTGCTTCATTCCAGAAATGTAAGCATATGATCTTTCAAATTACTTTTCTTCAGCATATGTCTTACTCATACTTTTGAGGAGGTTTGTGCCTTTTCTGATTGTTATGATCATTCTACATTCCATGTCACTGTAAACAGTCTGCTTCCAGATCAGCAAAATCCTACCTAGACAACAACACATCAATCCACCTCTCTATAGAACTAATTCAGATTATATGGAGCAGACAATGGAGTAACTTATTTTAAAGTACAGTTGTTAAAAGAAAATATATGTAATGCATGACTTTCCCCTCTTGAGTGAATATAAGGCAGTAATTCATTTAGTGAATGGCTGGCTCTATTTTTTTTGCTGCTAATAATGCTTATGGCTCATGTACCCCAGCCTTTCCTTAAAAATCAGAATTATGGGAAGTTGAGCAGATGGTGAGTGCTTGCAAGTGAACAGAGATCAAATATTTGTGTTTTTCTTTCAGAAGCAAGGTGGACAGAATCTCAGCTTATGCAAATGAGGTAAATCCACAGAGGTGAAAGGAGCTCTTACATTACCTGTGAATCTCATCTAATGTTACTGCAACTTTATGGCTGCAAAGTCCCCAGATATGCTAGTTAACTTCACTGGGAATGCAAAAGGAAGGCTGTTGTAACCCTGTACCCAAGATGTATAGGGAAACCTCAGATGACGTAGCAGAAGGCCACACAAAATGAGATATGTCATTATTCTAAGGCATTTCTAATGCATGTTTATGTTTTATTCTTCTGCCATTTTTGCCTCTTTCATCCTAATCTCCTCAGTTTTCTCTAGTGCCACAAGCTAGACCATATATGACTGGCCTCAGACAGAAAAGCTGGTGATAGACAAGAACTAAAATATCCGCCTAAATAGGAATATATATGTATTTCCAGACAATGTCTCCTAAGGAAACCATCTGTGCATGATTTTCAGACCCAGGTCTCAGATGTGAAGAGCTATACAAGTTTCTCCTAGACAAACTGTAGTTAAAACAATTTGAATTTGGCTTGCCAAATATTTACCAGCAGTTATCACGTTCAGCTGAGTATTTGACTCACACTTCTGTAGCACAGCATATGTGTGTGTGTGCACCTTAATTTGACTGGTGTGACAAATGGCAGATAGCTCCTAAAGTCAGGCAGGAGGTATCATGTTCCAGAGCATTACACCTGTCAACGATTATCAACAGATCAGTTTTGAGGAGAGTGAAAAACAAAGGAAAACACAGCAGATTACATAGAAAGAAATTTAAAATTATGATATTCTTCATAACTTTGTCGTGTCTTTCTATACAGTAGAAAATATGAGAAAGAAGTAATGTTTTAGCATAATGAAAACATAAAGATTGTATGCAAAACAAATGGAACTATAATTTTCACTGTACTCTTAGAGACTAGGGAATTCAACATTCTGCAGCAGCCACAAACCTATGCTGCATGCAAACAACAATTAAAAGCAGTGTAATGGTCACTAAAACAATCATGTTTACATGTACTATGCCAAACTGAAGTTGTCCTTTACTGAAAATCTCCATTTGTTGTAGTATCATTTGTTTTAGCTACTGATTTTGGCTGGCAGTAGATGGGAGTGGGTTGCATTAGCATATTAGTAACGTACTAAATTTTATATAAGATAAAATAATATTTTTATCTCCAAGTCTTAAAGCAGTGAATAAAACTTTAACTTCTGTGATTTACAATACTACCATGAACTCCCAATAATATCACAGTCCTATAAAATTCTCTTAAGCCATTCCTTGCATGGCTTTTTTCTCTAACATTAATATGATGATTTACTGAACTATAATATAAATCTAAACGTCATTAATTTAATCATACACATGGAAATATACTAAAACAGAGCAGAATAACTATTTGCAAAATATTATTTAAATTATTTCTACATTACAATTAACATGTACTTCTATACAAACAATTTGATTTCCCATTATTATTGTGTAATAATTTATACACAGACACAAAGGTACAATGTGTCTAATAACTAGGTATCATATATATGATAATATATACACTATAATTATAATATGATAATAATTACACTGTAATTAAGAATCAATCAGCCAAATCCATATTAAGATGTTAACTGGATGAGAGCTATGAGAAAGCATTTAGAAAGCTGATTCTGTATCTATTTGTTGAATCAATCTATTCTATGCAATTTACCTCAATCTCTGAAGTCTTTTGAATGTACTGCTGTTCTCATAAAATTATCTCAAGCCAGAAGTCTGTTCCCCAAATCATCAGACAGCCTTGAGAACTAAAGCCCATTGTCCAAAGAGACTTGGCAGAATTTAGGTATGGACATGTCCAGTTCCCTTGAAACAGAATTGATATACTGGTTCCTAAACTACCAGTAAGCTGTTTAAAAAACCTATCCTATCTGACCCATCTAATTTTCAGTGCATTATTTCAGTTGTCCTCAATCTTGGCAAATGTAAATATGTGGAGATATGTATCATAGGGCAGCTCAGCAGGGCTACATCCATGACACTGACTCACACACAAAGAGCATAGGAAATTGTGGAGAGAATAAATTTTCTAGAGCTACCCCAAAGAGAGAGGTCAAAATCCTAACAATCTGTTTATCTGATCTGGCAACTAAAAATCTAGAAGAGAAAAGATTTTGGAAGGAAGAGCAAAGCCGTAGACTGAGACAGAAGAGAGTCATCTGTGGTTGGAAGGAAGCATCAGTAAGTTTGCTGTGCATTAGTAAAATTATTTTGCATCTGCCAGCTTGTTCTCTGACACAGCTATGTGACCTTCATAGGCAAAATAGTAAACTCTGTTATTTACACAAGTAAGTTGTCACTTTCCGTATGATCTTTTTTTTAGTACTTATTTAAGTACCAGGCTTAAAAGTAGTGGAAATAAATCCAATTGGAGGTTGGATTAAAGTATTGGATATACCCTACAAATAAATCCAACACTTTAAAAAAATGGTTGATCTACATCTTAAAGATTTTATTACTTTCTGGCTGACAATCTCCTTCTAAAATAGTGAGAACTAGAAACAGACTACTACTAAATGCAGATACTGTTATAATCTTTTACTTGATCTGGATGGTGCTTATATTCAGCTGTGATAAACCTCATCAAGTATTTTACACCAATACAAAAGGCCTTGATTTGTAGAACACCATCATGTGAAAAAAAACAAAACTTATTAATAGTTTGTACTTTTGAGTGTACTGATATTTCCAAAGGACTAACTCTTTTTTTAAATAAGAAAATTTTAATCACGGCTTGTACCTATGCCTGAGAAGTTTTTCAACCTGCAATTGTACACATATTTTTCTTCTGATGCAATTTGAAGCACTAAGAAAGTTAAATTCAGAAAACTCTCATCAACTGTCATCTTCATTAACCCTCTCTTTCTGTCTACTGGGAGTGGGGACAAGCATTTTAAAGTTTTTTGTGAAAACGACATCTCATTCCATTCTGATGTTATTTTTGTTACATACTACATATCAAACTTGGACCATCTTTGGATATCTGGTTCTGGTAATTGAAACCCCTGGACTTAATTGGAAATGTGAGGAGAAATACATTACAAAGGAGAAACTGTGCTCTTTCAACCAGAATTAGCAAGGAGCTCTCTTATCCTTTTCCCCATCTTATCAGGCTTATTTCTCCATCTCTCGTCTCTATTCTTTTTTTTCTTGAACGATCGATTAAAAAAGTAAGTGTCCTACTTAATCTTGGAAAAAGGAATGGACTACAGCTGTTCCAAATATTCAGGTCACTGTCTTCATTGCTACTGGAATGTTACAGACATATGGGTTAAAAACCCCCAAAACTCAACAGAGCCAACCTAGCAGCCTACTGTTTGAGTCAGTCTTTCTGCCACATTTTAATTCACTGATCTCATATGATTTAAAATTTGAAAGGTCCATACAACTTACTGTTTTGTGCCAGAGCTTGAAGCAGACAGTCCAAGCATCCCTCCAAGCTATCTGCTGTGCTGTCATTGGATGTTATCTTCAGCTTTTTCAGGGCTTCACTTAAATTATCTGCTTGATAAACACAAAGGAAAAAGCAATCAGTGTCCTCACCAATTTGATAACAGCACTATAGTCTTGAATGTAAATAGTGTAAACAGTTCCTGTATCAAGGGAGAAGACATGCATGGTCTGTGTTCTGAGAATACAAAAAGCCAGGAGTCAAAGGTTATAGATTAAATTAAACTTTTCAAATTTTTATATATATATTTATCATTTTGCATCTGAGAACAGGATGTCACAGCAGGTGCTTTATGAAATGCCACTGAACAGCAATTTATCCATCAGTATTTTTTCAGCCTTGCCGGTACAGAAAACCATCAGCCATTGCTTTGTTTCTCCCCTTGTTTGTGGGAATAAAATAGAACAGAAACAAGCATATCTTAATCTTCTTCATCAATAGAGGCAAATTAATTGAAAATACCAATTTCTACATGCTGTGTAGGCTTCCATCTTGACTATTCACAGATGCCTAGTGCTAAGCTTAGAGCCTTTTTAAGAATTATCCCACTTTCCACCACAATGTTAGAAGCATCATTGTTTATATGAACTGTGTTAACTCTTTAAGTTCAATTGACCCACAAAAACGGATGGCATCTTCTTGAAATAAGAAAGTTCTGTTGTGGATTTCAGATAATTAAAACTTCCCTCTTTAAAAAAAAACCAACAAAACTACCACCACTCAAATGCACATGAGATGGCATCATTCTCCAAACACAGCTATGTGCCCAGTAGAGGTTGGGGTAGTATGACCATTACCATTTTGAGGAGTCTATCCTTCCATCAGCAAGGTTTAAATGCTGGCAGCTGCAGCCTGAGCCTCTGGTAAACCCACTGATGACTAACCTCACTCTGAATGGACTATTCTTTTAAAAATGAGTGCTGATTCAGTTTCCATGCCAACTCTGACAGCAAGCAGAAAGTGTTACTCAAAACAAATAATGTTAAATAGTGTCTCACTGTCTCTTGTTCCCAGTGGCTCCAGAGCCTTGACCCAAGCCCAACACAGCCATAGGTGGTTTCTTTTCAGTGCAGTACTGGTACCTTCTGAGCCTGACTAGAAGCCTTAGAGCTTCCCACCAGCGTAGGAAGCCTCCTTGACAGGTGAGCTGGCACCTGCTCTGCTTTGCCTCCTCTTCACTTGCCGACTTGTGGGATGGTGCAAAGGAAAAGAGTGGAGACACAGCAGGGATCCCATGAAGAGGGTAGAATCTCACTCCTGGAGCTGCTTTGCTTCTCAGCCAAAGCTGTGGCCTTTGTTCCATCTCCAATTTTTATTAGCATATGCTTTTGTAGTTCAATATACCATACAGATAAAGGTGAGATACTTAGTTTCAAAAAGTGCTCAGTATTTATATATGAAATTGCTTACATGCTTCTATGATCAAGGAGTTATTTTGTCTATTCAGTAATGAACACGTTCTTAGCAACAGTATACCAGGAGTGTCAGTACTCCTAAATGCAGACAGCCAGCAGCATGCTGGCAACTCTGCAAAAGCCTTTTGGGCAACAACGTTTGGTTGTAACTCCTCAATATCTAAAAACCTTCCTCCAAACCTGCTCTCCATGCTGAACTGCTACCTTCTGGAGCAAGCTGTAAGGGAAAAAAAAACCTAAATTGCCTCTGCTACTCATGTTACTCTCTAGCAGGTTCATTGTAGCACTTTTCTTGAATCACACTTAACCAACAGTAAAGTTGAACATGCACTGCAAAGTCTCATTGCTTAAATACATTATTTAGGATATACTGTTAGAATTTGTCAAAAGACACTAGTAAAGGGTACTCAGTGACCAGCCCCAGTACTACAATTTGACATTTTTGCACTCTACCTCCTCTTATACCTTCTTCATCTGCCTCCTTCTCATACTCTTCAGTTTTCTGCTAATATAGCACTATTTCTCTTCTGTCCTTACAGGCATCTCATATCCTTGTATATTTACACACTTAGTTTTGAAGCAGTAGCAACATTTACAGTAAAAAGACTCAATCTACTATATATATCAAAAGCAAACATTTCTGTAATCCAGGGAAGAAGAAAATGCAAAGATAAGAAATTCACTGTCACACCAGAGTTTGCAGACTATTGTCAGAGAGCACACCCAGATTTTATTTCTCTCTTATAGCCTCTTCACTTAATTGCTCAATAAATCACAAGATCCCACTTATTATTTCATTTTTCTGTGCAGAAATGAGTGCTTTATATAAAATACTTGTTATTTCTTTCACCCCATGCCACATCAGAACCTGCAATAGAGTTAGAAGTCTCCCCAGTCTATTTTCCTACCACCCCTTTCTGCTCAGTGCCATGTAAAGTTTTCTGGGGAAAGTCCACTATTCTAATACTACACTATTACAGATCACATGCAAAATTGTGCATTTTGGGCAAAATTGTTCAAATGTGACTAGAACAAACAACTCAATTTTTCATGGTACCAAGCATGTGCACATCCCAATGACATATGCGGACATTCAACTGCAACTTTAGACATACTTCAAGTATCAGTGGGCACTTGTGACAATGGTACTTGTGGCCATGCTACTTTTAAAATATCTTATCAAACATTGTTGCACTGTGTGCCCAATTGCCTTTCCTCTAGGTCAAGGGCACAGAGGGAAGAAACAGTCCTTCAAGAAAGAACTTACTTGTTTGCTTGGGTTCTTTCTGCCCTAGTCCATCTCCTTTCCAAACTGAGTTGATACCTTGAAAGAGACAGCTACCTTTGATACCTCAGACATGTGCAAATAGATCTTCAACAGATTCAGAGTTTCTGTAATCTTTTTATTTTTTTTCTTTTTTGTTGCCCTGAAAAGAACAAACCCTTATAGTCTGAGATGACACTGAGAGGGCACTCAGAGAGAAGTGCTGTAGTGGTCCAGAGGGCTCTCACCATATAATCACACAAGGCTTCCCACTGCTGCTGTTTCACAGTTGCCCTAAACCCCTTGTTTAGGGAAGAAGTTGCAAATGCTTCTTTTACAAGTACAAAACCCCTGTTGTTTTTTTGTGATCTTCTCCTGCTTAATTTTGTGTCTCCTCCTCTCCTTCTACAGAAGCTGTTTCCAATAGCCTTGTTGCTGCATAGACTGACCAGATTCTCAGCCATAAAACCCCATCAAATAAAAGCAATATAAGGAATCATTTTAGCTTCATTTCAGAGAAATGTGAGTTGGTACATTATGTCAACATGCAAGTCATGTGAAGCTCACATTAGGAAGATCTAAGGGTGCAAGATTAGGACAGTAGAGGTAAAAATTGGCTAGGAATGTTCCCTGTTGCACAGTCGGTGAACAATGTGGTATAGTGTCGGGAATATGTGAGGCATGAAGTCTGAAGTTTAACAAACTATTTTGTTGATGACCCTAAGCACAGGGAGTCTCTCGTATCTGGCTTACTGTATTGCTTTCAGAAAAATTAGTTATCTGTACAAAAAGCTCTGAATCCCACACACCTTAATCCTATATATCCTAATGTTACAAACTGATAAGTTAGCAAGTGGAGTCTGCCAAGAGCTGTCAGACCTGTTTGGCCCTTTCCACCTACACTTACATTTTGTTTTCTCCAATAACTACTCCTGCACAAACAGTCATAAAAAATGAGGTGGTTTAAATACTTTGCCCACATTGCTTTTTGGTAGCATAATATTACTACTTACCTCTTTCAACCTTTTGCTATCTCTTTTGCAGGTATTTTTACAGAGAAAATTAGTCCGAAACTAACATTAGTGAATGCTTTAATACTCCGTTTCACTTCACTGTACTCTTTTTTCTAAGAGTTTTTCTGTGACTCATTCCTATTTGCAGTTGTTGACTTGTGTTATACAAAAGAACTGTTCTTTCATCTAGTAAAAACTTGGTAGTTGATCAACTTTGTTTAGGGTCAGGGTAACAAATGTGCTGGTTAGACTGCAAAAAGTTTGAAAAGGTACCCAATAGTTTTTCTAGCAATGCAGCTTCTGATGGTAAGAACCAACTTGCCAATTTTGCTCTGAGTCCACAGCATCTTCATCCAAATCGCAGGAAAAGCCCTATTCCAAGAGTGATGTTAATAAAGCATTTAGAATGCCTTAGCTGAGTACTGAGATGGCCAGCTTTTGTCTGGACTGTTTGTTTTTCATATATCTTCTAACATTTTATCCAATACAGATATTTTCTCTACAAAATGAGGATTTTGAACATATCATTAACATTGACAATATCTTTTGATTGATACTTTGTAGACATAGAAGTGTTGTTATTAAACAGACCACTGCATTATGCATGCAACTTAACAGATAAGGAATTCAAAATTAATAGATACTGAAATGGGACATACTGAAACATGCTGATCAGATAAAGAAGTTTGAGCAGTTCTGCTATTACAGGGATGGTGGCTGCATTAACATCAGAGCCTTTTGAGTCTGTTCCACTGCCTCTCAGAAACAACGAGACATCAAACTGAGCATAAGGAATGGTGCCATTTTGTGGGTGTCCTTGTGTTATAACAGCATAAATCTCTTAAAAATTCAAGAGCATACATGCACGTAGGCTAGACTGCAGAAACTACTTCATTTTCTTGTACAGACTTCCAGTACTCTTGTACTAGAATTTCAGTCCAAACTAACCCATAGAGGCAATCCAACCCAGGCTCACCACAGCTTTTTAAGGAAAAGTGTATTTTGATGTGATATTATTTGAGAACCTGACAGAAAGATCAGCCACATAATCTGTTTGGGCAAGACTTATACATTTGGCCTGAATTTCTTTTTGCAGCAGAAAGATCAGTAGCTGGTGACATCTGTAGCAAAACTTTGGTGTTTAATGACCCCAGATGCCACTTCCCCAAAGAAAACAGAAGACTGGTGCAAAATTATGAGAGCCCTTTAGCTCCCAGGACACTGAATATGCTTGCAGAAATGTATAGCATGGGTCCTTTTTGAATCTATGCAGACTGAGACCCATCCTCTTGTATAATTTTTCAAAGACACCTAGTCCCATATAAATGTTCACATGCAAAATACTCCAAATACAGAATTTATTGAGGACAGAAGAATCTTGTTCTCACATTTAGCCCATTGCCAAAAAATACTCCATCCCCTCCTTTCTTTGTATCAGCTGCCCTCAAGCGTTCCCAAGTGTACAATATTTTCTGCCAAACCACTCAAACTCATCATTAGAGACAACTCTTTGTTCCTAGTCCATCCAGAAAATTTTTAAACCTGGCATCTAATCAGGAGGTACCTATATACTGTCAGAGGGTAGCAGTGAAAAATTAGTTTTTTATTAGCAATGCCAGATACAGACAGACAAGACTAACATCTTAATCAGGAAAGAACTTTTCTTTAAAAACAGAAGCCCTGTTCATTTCTGTCCTACCACGTTCATTGAGGTGGGTTAATGCTTTTTGCCTAACAAATTTTCTAGTTCCAGGGATATAATGATGGATCATTATCTGCAGAGCTCCTTCTGAAACCTGTTTTTTACTTAGGTACATTTGCTCTACTTTTCTAACATAGTAACTAATTTTAATGAGAGTGTCTATTTTTGACAGCAGTTCAGTTGCTTCATTCTTAAACACTTTCTGAATCTTAGATATATGCCATCTGGTCTTAGAGACTTGTTACTCTTTCATTTAACCACTTGCTTCTGCATCTGTTCTGACATGGGCCTTCATTTTCATTACCTGAAAATACTGACATGCCATGACTCACTGCCACCTGAGCACTAAGCTACCTAATTAGTTTTTGTAATTATCAGGTCAGCCTATACACACTGACAGCTACTTAGTCAATCTGTACTCAAAACCAGGATAGAAACCTAAAAATGTGGCCTCAATCAGCAGTCAGTACACTTGGAATCTCTTACCAATGCAAATCTTCTGTTTGCATTCACCTCCCACCCTGGAGGACATTTGATATCTTTGAAAATAATTTAATGTATTACTTTTACTGTAGTCACAAATAAAC
Organism: Catharus ustulatus; assembly: GCF_009819885.2. Lineage (NCBI taxonomy): Eukaryota > Metazoa > Chordata > Aves > Passeriformes > Turdidae > Catharus > Catharus ustulatus. Next base: position 21,562,167 of record NC_046225.1, on the reverse strand, counting down.
AATAGATTATAATATAAAAATATTTATACTATCCCAAGGTATATGGATCTGTAGCTGCTGTAATTGCTGTAATTTCTGCACATTAATAATCCTCCGTTACTTAAATCATGACTTGCAAAGGCTAGACTATAAGAATGGTATTTCAGAAGATTTTGCAGAACCTTGGAAGATTTTTTTTTCTCTTTCCTAGGAAAACATGGTACAGATTTAAGTATCTTTGTATTTCATAATTGAACACTGCAGATCTGGAATTATCTTGAAGTGTAAAGAAACCAATCAAAATTCAGTGAAATCAACATAACTCTAATGCTTTATAAAAAGCCCTAAAAGATTTTGCTTAAAACCAGTCCTAGAAGAAGAATGATATACATTTTTTTCCTTTTATAGAAAACAGTTTGATAAAGGAAGTCTGTAGTGGATCAAATTTCATTAAAAAATCAGCTAATGATAGACAAAGTGAAAATTCAAATAATTTGGTTCTCAGTTTATAAAAAGATGTTTTCTGGTTCTCTAATACTAGCAGTAGTAGAAAAAAAATCAAGATGGTTACCAATTTGTAAAGAATTACAATTTAATTGACAAGATTGCATTTGTATTTACACAATTGAATTTTTGTATAGCTTTTTTTTTTCTCCAGGTGCATGATCTTCACTGAGTTATATTATCAAAACAGTTGTAAACACAAGAAGTTCCAGAAGTATATCAACCCACATATATTTCACCATTTAAAATATTTACCATACAATACAGTGCATGCCAAGATGTGTACACATGAAGAATACTGTTTTATCCAAGGGACACCACTCTCTTTCAGGACAAATGTTCTGTCAAACAACAGATGAATGTCTTTCATACTGTCCTTCTTGGCAAGTGGTTCTCCTTTTATTTTGTAGTACCAGGTACAACTAAAAGATGAAGGAACATTTCCTTTCCTACTGGCAATTATAAAGTTACTATCATTACATTATGTCATCATGCTTCAAAGATATGAACGTGCTTGCTCTCCGAAGGTATTTATAAAGTATGGAATGCAATGCATTGCGTAAGTGAATGGGAGAACTGGAAATTTAAGGTTAAAAGTATCTGTGTGGGAAGTGGGGTTTTCAAAATGAGATTTTCAGGTTCCAGAATTACTGCACACTCTGGATTCTTCAGGACTCTTCAGATGCAGGTACAGATTACACTCAGCACTTCTATAAAGCAGACCACAACACATCATGGGCAGGTATCAAGAAAGCATCAGGTATCATATGGGGCAGATGGGAATCCAGTTCTTTGTGGGAACATTCAACTGTAAATGCTTTACTATACATGCCCAACCCTCCTCAGTTTATGACATGGCGTCAAATTACTGCAATATAAAAGGCAAGAGAAGGTGTCCTCCATTAGGTTACTCAAGACTACTGTCCACCCTATGCACAGAATGAAAAAAAACTAGTGGGGGAAAAAATAACAGGATCAAAATAGTACCTTAAATGACTACTGTTACTTCAGACAATAGTTCAAACCAGTTTCTTGCTCATGCTAAAGCAAAAACTCATCAAGCAAATTAAAATGGACAGCCTAAAGCAGACAGCTGGAATAGAATATAGCTCTTCCTGAGGAGTCAGTAAGTGACTGAAACAGAATCTTGGAAAAAAAAGGAGTAACTTTAATACTAATCAAATCTAACATCCCCTAAAATGCTGTATTACATACAACCATATGGACCAGTATAGAAAAGACAAGCTGCATGTCTGCATGTGTCTGTGCACATGAATACATGCAGCTAGCAGGGCTTGCATCTCTACTGGCTCTTTTTTGATTTATTTTAGGTGGTTTACTACGTTCTTTTGGTTTTTTTTATTTTCCTTTTCTGCTCCTCCACATAATTTCTGCCTGAAGCACTTTTAATCTAGCAAGCAAGAGTCACTTTGTCAAGTCACGACAGTAAGAACAGAGAACAGGTGCTAGAAAACAACAGAAGAAAATTAAAGTACCCAAACAGTACAGTCTAGAAACAGCACATTTTAACTAAACATATCAAGCTTTTTCAGCTTTATCTTTTCTTTGAGATGATATTTGCCTACACTACTGTGTCTAACCTTTTCTGACTGCACCTGCTCTAAAAGTCTTGATCCTAATGTGACTCAAGTTAGCTGACTACAAATGCCAACGTAGACGTTACACAAACAAACAAAACACTTTCCTAAAGAGCTTTTTACTGTTCATTAAATTATTTCCCTTACTATATTAAAACACTGATTTCTTTTGGGGCATAATTTAACAAGGCTGCCAATCCTCTGTACTTTTTCAAACTTCTATACAAAATATGGCTTATTAACCAACAAAATAACACATATGTAATGCTACAAGTTGGCCTGAGTGGACTTTCGTGGGACGTTAGAATGCAGGACAACAATTTAGACTTCAAGTAGACATTCCTAATCAATTTAACCAGCTTACTCTACTGTTAGCTTTTTTGATAAACAAGTTAAAATTACTTTTTCTTCTTACTCAGTCTAAAAATAAAACAAACAAACAAATACAAACCAGACAATATAAATCTGATGATACGAAGTTCCAGAACTAAGAAAAATTCTCTTTGACTTGTCTTAGTTTGGAGGACAGGTGTCTGCTAAGAAAGGCAGGAGCCTTTCTTTGAAAATGGAGAATGTAAACCCCCTCCCTCCAAATCATTATAATTTTGAAATCAAACGGCTCTTAGGCAAAGATATGGGAATTAGGAATAACAGTTCTTTACCAGGGAAATTAAAATAGAAATACAATACTACAAAGAAACAGACCCCAAGCCCTGACAAAGTCAGAGTACAACTTGACACCCCGTCAGGCAGGGTGTTGGTAGCAGTTCGATTAAATGGTGGCTGTAGTCTTTTTGTAGTGACAGATGTGGTTCAGTTGAAGCAGTGCTCCTGTAGAAGGTGCAGTTTTCCTTTTGGAGGTCCAGTGATGATGTGGAGAAATCCAGCTTCCTTCTGGAGTCCAGTGGAGAAGGGGGGGCTACCTTGGTGTGCCCCACACCTCTGTTTTATCTTGGTAAGAAATGTTGGGCCCTTCCCCCTGGCTGGAGCAACTTCCAATGGGATGAAGTAATTTTATCAGTCACACTGTGGGACTCAGTGGGCCATTAGCAGAAAATGACTTGCTGGAGAGAGGATGGGTTGTGAAAAGACAAAGAACAATGCCCTGCCTGGTTTCAATGGATGGCCCATTAAGAGAACATCTCCTGCGGAGATAAGGATCACTGCCCCCACCCTCAACAGATGGTGATAGAATAGACCTTTTATCACACCCTGTATTGTAACCCAAGACAGACTTCAACAAGCCCCAGTTCTGGTCTTTGGCCTACCTCTGCAAGCAAGTCCATATTAACTGTACAAGTACACGGTGTAGTATCTGCCATAACTATACTTACACCAGCTTGAGTTACTGAACAATACAGGATTTGATTCTGTATAAAGCCCTCAGGCACATCTTTCACCAGCAACAGTGAGAATTTTGTCTGGGTAAGATACTCAGGTTCAAAATTGGTACTGGTAGCTCTAATTGTATGTCACATCAGAGTTCTTCTGTCAGATGTTATGAAACACTAATCTCTGACTACACAGTTGTTTTCTAGCTGTCATGAGTTCCCTGATAATCTCAAATATGGAAAGAAAGCACCTGAAAGGAACAGGGTGAACCATGGATCCACAGAGTGTTACAGATTTTGTTTCTTTTCTTTTAAGCTGTCTGGTTTGAAGGTCATAGAATCATGGGCTCTTTAATACTGGAGAAGACCTCCAAGATCACTGGCTCTACCCTTTGACTGAACATCATCATGCCCACTAGACCATATTGAAAAAGTACCACAACCACTCATTTTTTGAACACTTCCAGGGATGGTGACTTCACTACTTCTCTGGGGAGCCTTTTCCTGCTTTCAGTGAAGAAACTTTTCCTAATATCCAACCTGAGTCTCCCCAGCACAACTTGAGGTCATTTCTTCTTGTTCCAGTTACTTGGGAGAAGAGGCCAATGCCCACCTTGCTACAATCTCCTTTCAGGGAGATGTAGAGAGTGATATGGTCTCCTCTTACCATTCTTTTCTCCAGACTGAACCTCAGGTTCCTCAGCTACTGCCTGTAGGACAAATTGTCATCCTGTGGTTTACTGGAGACAATCAAGATTCTCAATTTTCAGGTATTTTTTACTAACAATAAATCAATCCATGATGATGCCAGAAAAGGAGGAGTCACATAAATTCACATAGTCTTAATATGTTTAACAGAATATTTAAATGGAAAACGTACATCCCTATTATCAGTGGTTACTGGTATCATAAATCAAGTCTGTTCTAATACTTGGGTATTTTTTGTTCTTTTTTATAAAACACATTTTTTAAGTCTATTTATTAGAAAGCCTGCTTCTAAGTTCTGCTTTTAATATGCTTTTTATAGACACATAAATTGTGTATATAAAAACACCTTTCTGAAATTCACTAAAAGTAGTGATACCTAAATTACCATACATCTCTTAACTCTCTTATCTACCTTACAGAAATGACAACCTCTGAAGCAGTCTTCATCCTCACATTAAGGGAAGGTATATGTGTAATTTTGCATAGTATGAAAGTACATCAAGCTTTCTGACACATCCTCTACAAGCATTCCAAAAATAGCAAGTTAAGAAACAAAATCTCAGCCCTTGTCCTGTTGGCTGTTAATAAAATCCCATCTGGTCACTTAGGAGTTGTGCCAACATTGCCACACAAAGAGCTTTTAAGCTGTTTGAATGTACAAGAGTCATTTGACAGCTTTTTTATTTACCTTTTTTTTGTCAAATATGCACCTAATAGTATACAGATGGCTAGGTTCTAACAAGTTTACTTGTGTGCAATCTCAAAACTAACCTTGAAAGTAAACTGCTGAGGTTTTGCTTTGGGGTGTTGCTTGGGTTATACCTTTTTTTCTAACATTCAGGATTGTTCAGTCTACTGCTGCTCCAAGTTCCTTATTAGGCAAATACAAAGTGAAAGTGAAAACTTGGTGCCTGGTTTTTCTAAAACTGCAAACATAGAAAGAATCTGCTCAACCTGCTCAGAGCCAACAGAATGGGAGAAGAGAATGGGAGAAGTCTCAGCAGACACCAAGTTAAAGACATGTTCACTGACAAAAATCTTCAAAGGGAAAGAAATCCCAGGAACCACTCTGGGCAATGAGAGAGACTTCAGCAGCAGATGGAGACTCTTCTTAGCATATATTATCTGTATATCTTTTAGTGCCAAAATCAGTTCTAGATTTATTCACCCAACATTGTGATAAAAGATGAGTATTTAACACAGAAAAATAAATTTCATGCTGCAATTTATATTCAAATTTGTATTGCAAGTCTTGCAGGGGTAATGTTGGTTACCCACTTCTGCATAATATAGCCAAAAGGGACAGGTGAAACAATACTGAATGGTCCACCAGACTCTCACCTCCAGGATCAGTTGTCTGGGATGCAAGAAATCCAGTCAGACAAGAATGCTATTTCAGTTACAAGAAGTGATTTAGAAACACTTTCTCCTCAATCATATCCCTCTACATATTTTAAATGAATCAAGTATAAAATCTTAAAGATATCAGTTTGTATCTTAAACCTCTGTAGGATAAGCACTCACTATACAGGTAAGGGTCTGATTCTATCGCTATTTATTGATGGGTAACTGAGTAGTCTTACACATCTGCATAAACTCTAAGGTCTTGACACAGAATGAGATAATAAAGGGAATAAACTTGAAAAAATGTAAAGTATCTTTTAAAATTAAGTTGTGGGCAATTCAACCAAATGAAGTTTTGGAAAGGATCTGAGTAGAAAGATCTTCTCTTTGGCATTCTCCTTCAATTCTTTACTTTGGATTTAATTAAAACTAGCTACTCCAATCTTCAAAGTTATAACGTATGATTAGAACCCAAAGAGTAATCTACTACAGAAAATAAAATGGATCTGAGTAGTGGAAAATAGAGACTAATCTAGGAAAAGCTGTGAATATTTAAGGAAAGACTATTATAGATGAAATAACAGAACATAACAATGTTTCTACACATATTGTGTAGCTATATTTTTGTTTTGTTTAGAGCTATGTTTTTAAAGGTACCTTGTCACCTTAAATGAGGATGCAATTGAAATAAATAATTAATGGAATCAGCTTTTTTACTCCTGGTCTGAGATCCTATATTTTTATAAGTTAATAACTTGAATTTCCTAGTCCTTTTCCAGGCAAAGATACTGTCTTGTTTGTTGGGTCTTCAAGCAGCTCATTTTAAATTCAAGGTTGATCAGAACACTCTAGCAAACCATTTTCTCCTGGTCCAGCTATCAATTTGAGTTTCTCTGTGGTAGCTGCTACTACAGTGTCTGGTGCTGAAAGAGTCCCCTTTGCCTGTCAGCTCTGTGAGAAACCTCTCTGGCATCCAACACAGAACAGTGACCAGATATTGCAAAGCCTGGGGGCTCACACAACACAGTTCAATGAAATCTCAGCAAGGAAAGTAAGTATTTACCCTGATATAATTATAAAGGTCATTACTCTATTCTTTTACATATAACACAGAAATAAAAATACAAAATAAAACCAGTTTTAAAAGGTAGCAATTAAATTAGCTTAGCAGTTCCTAATTAAAAAGACACAAGGCATTCTGTTATGCAACAACACTCATGCAAGTTCCATTTTCCTTCTTGACAAGATACTTATCCTAAACCAGCTGATCTACTACACTCATCCCTGCAGCTCTCTTTTTATGGAAACATGCAGTTTTCCCCCAATTCTCTATCTCAGCAGAAGGCTGAATTGCAGCCTCTGCATCTTGTCAGACTGGGGGACTTCACAACGGTGTTCTAAAGGATAAATATTCCTTAGAGATGAAGTCTTAATGGTGATTTCTGCTGTTCTCAGAGGACTTCAAAATTTGTGTTTAATTTGGTTTTATTTATTTTTCCTCAAAATTACTCAGAAAGTCCCTACTTTTAATTACAAGCTGCATGATAATTACAAACCATGCATGAAAGCTTTTAACCCTAAAGATACACTGTTTGAATTTGATGAGTGTGTACAAGTAAGTTCCTAATGGAAGTGACCTGCCATTTGTGTTACTCTTTTCAGCGAAAGTTTCCTAGAAACAGATTAGTTGCAAATCTAATAAGTGCCTCTAAACCCTTTTATTTACAAATGTCTTACAATCAAACACTCTTACGGTAGTAAGTACTTGTTTGCCTGTATTATCTTACCTAACATTACTTTCATCAAAGCATTTTTGTCCCAAGGAGAAAATCTGAGCAGAAAAGACTATCAAATAAAAATGCACCTTTCCACCTAAACATACAACTGTTAAGACCTGCAATAAAAAAAATTCCCTTTGATCATGGCAGAGCCAAGAGACAGTCTTCTTATGCCTTGGAGAAAAAGGCTTTTAGTATTCTCTAATGTCAGTGAAGGATATGGAGGAAATCATAGTAATTTCACGATTATAAGTCGCACCATTTTGACGAAAATTTTGGTCCAAACCCGGAAGTGGGTCTTATAATCAGGTGCGGCTTATATATGGACAAAGAATGAAAATTGCTGTTTTAGTTTGGAGGACAGGTGTCTGCTGAGAAAGGCAGGAGCTTCTCTTTGAAATGGAGAATGTAAACCCCCTCCCTCCAAATTATTATAATTTGGAAATCAAGGGGCTTTCAGGGAAAGATATGGGAATCAGGAATAACAGTTCTTTACTAGGGAAATTAAAATAGAAATACAGTACTACAAAGAAACAAACTCTAAACCATGACAAAGTCAGAGTACAGTCTGACACCCCATCAGGCAAGGTGTTGGTAGCAGTCCCATTAAATGATGGTTGCATCCTCCTGCAGTGACAGATGTGATTCAGTTGAAGCAGTGCTCGTGTAGAAGGTGCAGTTTCCCTCTGGAGCTCCAGTGGCGATGTGGAGAAATTAGGTTTTCCTTTGGAGTCCAGTGGAGAAAGGAGCTCCCTTAGTGTCCCAAAACCTCTGTTTTTATCTTGTTAAGAAATGTTGGGCTCTTCCCCCTGGCTGGAGCAACTTCCAATGGGATGAAGTAATTTTATCAGTCACACAGTGGGACTCAATGGGCCATTAGCAGAAAATGACTTGCTGGAGGAAGGATGGGTTGTGAAAAGATAAAGAACAATGCCCTGCCTGGTTTCAATGGATGACCCATTAGCAGAATATCTGCCATGGAGATAAGGATCACTGCCCCACCCTCAACAGATGGTGATAGAATAGATACCTTTTATCACACTCTGTATTGTAACCCAAGACAGTTGCTGACACCCAGATGTGCAGCTTATAATCAGGTGCGGCTTATATACGGACAATGAACGAAAAGGCGTTGACACCCGGAAGTGCGGCTTACAATCGTGAAATTACTGTAAGGAAGTTTTGGAAATCCCTGCTTCTTGCCTGATGAAATGCCACTAATCCTTCAATTTAGCAGTTTTGAAAAAATTACTAAAATGGCCTGAAATCAACAATACGCACTTTGGAGGCAGATTGTGGTGCCCACATATCATAAATTGAAGGCTACATTGTCAGCATCATTCATCTATAAGCTTTTAGGGTCAAAATGTACTCTAGAGTTATTAGTTTGCTTTTATATATATCATGTATAGCTTTAAACCTGTATTACTAAGATTAGCAGACATCTGTGGTTAATCCCTCTAGTGATAAATAGTTGCCTATTAATGAAGTTATTTATTCATCTAGGAATGCATAGGATGAAGAACATCGATAAAAACACTGCAGTGGTAGGATCAGCTCAGATCCTCTCTAAAGGAAAAGGATTCAACTGAGTCTTCATGTAAGACTGACATAAAAGAATCATATGGCAAAATTAAAATGGTGCACAAACTGCTTAATAGACCCCTTTTAAAATAAAGATTTCCGCCAAACCTACTAACGTTATGCACGACTGCTGTAGTTACAAGTAATCATTAACCTCTGCACAGCCTTTAAGACTTATTTTAGTAAAATTCATATACAAGAGTGACAATGCAGTAAACATGACACTGATGTTCTGAGGCAGCACATTACAGTACTTGCGCACAGCTGGGTAAATCACAATCCAAATGTTACAGTCCTCAAGTATGACTTCAAAAAACTGTGATTAAATTTTGAATGAGTGAGTTGATGCAATAGATATGCACTGAAAATACGGTTTTGGAGAGAGAAAGCAGCAGAAATGAGGGGGGGGAATCTCTAAAAGAAAGGGCTACTTTCTATGTCTTAAATCTCAGGACTCTTAATTAAACTGTTAATCCCTCATTCAATCAACTGTGTTTGGGCAACATCCCAAAAACAAGTGAAATGCTCCCAAGAGATACATATTTACAGGAAGCTCAATAATAAAGGCAAGACTTCTTTTCTTTTCAAAAAGAAATACATCTTTTAAAGACAAAAAAATTCTGCAAAATGTCACTCACTAGATTAACTTGCAAGTCATTTGCTTCCCCCACAAGCAGGATCTGACTGTGTGCAGAGCGGAGGAGTGCTTTGCTTTCACTGCTTAATAACCATCTCTCAGACTAGGTAAAGAGCCATATTGACAGAAACTGAAAGGGTCAGGTTCTGCACACAATCTGCAGGTCTCAAGGGTGAAGGGCAGATGGGAAGTACAAACAAGTCCTTGAGACACATTTCACAAGGGATACAAGGATCTGTGTCAACTCTCTACAGCTGCGCATTCTATGTCCCCAAATCAAGAATGTTCACTGTACGCTCAGAGACATTTATCCCACTGATGACCATGAAGATCCTGACTGATCCTGATATCACAGGGAAGGAAAAAGATCAAGTTCATATGCAGAGATAACTGTAGGAAGCCTACCTCCCATGGACTCTTACCAGACACCAGATTCTGGAGAGATACTACCTTTTTTCTTTTAAAGTTCCACAAGCATCTAGCTTAAGCCCAAATCCAGAACTCTCTTAGCTCTCTCAGGCAGCTTATTAACCAAATTCATATATTACTCTTACTGGTATCTCGGAGGGTATGGCTCTTCTAGGCCCTGATTCCAATGTGCTCTGTACAAACACAGGCAACAGAGGAATTCTTGGGAGAAAGAATCCAACACAAAGGACATGGCAAAAATGTGAAAGTGCCTTTTGTACATTAGTGTGAATGTGAAAACAAACCAAATGCTATCCTCTACCTGAAAGGATTTAAACAAAATTTATCCAAAACATACTCATATCAGATTTTTGTATTTTTCATGTGGATTGAAACACCTCTTACTTCTTCTGTTGAGACATATTTCATACTAGATGGTGCTTGAGCAACCTGTTCTAGTGAAAAGTGCCCCTGCCCATGGCAGAGTGCTTGGAACTAGATGACCTTTGATGTCCCTTCCAACCCAAACAATTCTATAATTCTATATTAAACAGTCATTGCATAAAACAAATGAGTAGTCACAGGAAAAAGTGCTGGAACTAAAACCATTTGCCTTTAAAAAATATGCCTTATCTAACACACTATGAACACATATCACTATTGGGTCTTATATCCTGATTGGTTTGAGGGTACGGCTTCAATTTCAGGCAGAGGGAAAACTTGGACTTTTGGAGCTCTTTCCTGCATAAACAGGTGCCTGTCCCAAGGAAGGCAAAGTTGGTAACTCAAGTGTGCCTTTTCCTCCATTTGCATTTGAAAAGAAAAATGTTTCAAACTTTCATAGAAAACATGCAGGCATCCAGCTCTAAAAAGTAATTTTGAGCCCTGCGCTTAAGGCAGAAATCATGCTGATCAGAAAATGGCATGCATATTAATTAAGGGTGATTTCCTGCTGAGCTTGGTAGTTCATCCTATTCTGGACTCTCCAAGCACTTTTTATTTACACAGCCAGAACTCTTGGCTCAGGTTTCTGAATGCCACACTGGAAAACAGCACCTAAAACTCAGAGCATATGTGAAATGCAGTCTGCCCCTAACCAGGCATCTATAGAGAAATTACCACTGCAGTATTCCAGATATTCATGGTATTTATTTCATACAGACTCTTAGGAGAACTGAGTTACTGATCAGCTGCCAGTCCTTTTGCCAACAGGAATGAAGGAAGCAGTGATACTTCAGAAGGAAGACACAAAAAACGGAAGTCAAAACGCAGCATGATTTTTGAGGCAATTCCTGACCAGCTCCTGCATGAAACAAGGATCTTTCAGCCTTAAGCATAACTGAGTGCACTTATTTATGGACTGGTAAAGGGTCAAGAGGCACTAAAAATCTTTGCAATGGCCTCTTAATAGTCTGAAAAACTTCAACAATGTGCCCTAGGCCATCCTCCACTTGCATCTTGCATGAACATTAAGGAACAGCACAGTCCTTTCTATGTCCTTTGTTTATAGTGTTTACACCAAGGAAATTCCTCTGTTCAGCATATATAACTCCCTCAGATACCGCCACAAAGAGACCACAGTTGAGGAAAGAATCTCTCTCCTAGTAAGCTTTGAGGTTGTTTTCTTCTCCTGAAACTTTTTGTTCACTATTATAATTCCTTTGAAAGTGGAAGAAAGCGGAAGTAGAAAAAACCAATAGTTCAGAAATTGTCACACTCTACAGGGTAAAGCTCAGAGACATTTCACGGAGCACGTGTATGGATTATGCAAACCAAAAGCTGTTGTCAATTTTAGCTACCGCAGATATGCTGATATTTTAATGAAATAAATAAAAGTATGTTTTTGTATCAGTAGGCACAGAGCAAAGCAGCTTTGTTGTTGGCCATATCCTATTTACTCACAGAAGCTGCATATAAGAATAATTTTTTTATTATAAATGTTTATATTTTACTTGTATTTTATTATACATAATACATAATATTATATATGATTATTGTTATATTTCACCTATAATCAGGTGAAATATTCTTCCTCTCCATTTTATTAACACATAAAAGCATCATATGGAATGTTATTGAATATTATTAATTAATGTAGTAAGCAATTAATCCTTAAAGCACTATTTATGAGAAAAATTGATAATTCAGTTATAAGAACAAGATATGAAAAGTCCTTCTCCTTCCTCAGGTGCCTTTGAACCAAGCAGCTGGGCACAATGAATAGTAGTTTGGTTAATGTTGATAATTTCAAATCTGCCGTAAATCCAGCACAAGGACACACTTAGCTCCTTCTATATCTCATGTAGGTATCAGACCTCAGACTAAGCACTCCCCCGCTCTATGCCAGCACTAAAAACTACTACTGCTGAAAAATCTACAATATCCCAGGAAACACATCTGGTCACCACCACCCCTTTATACTGAAGTCTGTCTTCTGTAATAATCTCTTGCAAAACAGTCCAGTCATGTCCCACTAGAGAAGTATTAAATGCCTCTGTCAAAAGGCACTATCCTCTGATCTAGTTGAGCAGAACTTTTGATTGTCCTACAGATCAACACCACAGGTGCTCTAGAAGGATAAAAACTGGAAGATGCTACCAAATAACTTTGCAAGGATAAATTCAGCTATCTTGGAAAAGCTTCCTTTTCCTCCAGATTGCCAAAAATTATTAACAAAGCAAAAAAAAAAAATTAGCAATATTACACAAGTAAAACCACAATGTATTGGGATAAATGAACTTAATTTGGGTAGAGGGTTTTACCTCTCTAATTAATACAGATATGGCCCATAACAGACAGACTGTGGACATGACTAAAGCATGGGACTCAGGAGAGCTCATAAGTACATGTTCTGGTTCATCATAGCTCACGTCAGAGAAGGTTCAAGGTATGCACTCTCCTTTGCTTAGCTGGAAAGGAACATGGTCACATCACAGAATCATAGAAACAGCACTGAAAGCTGTACTAAAATCCAAAGAGATTACATAAACAACATGCAGACAGGGTGGGAGCTCAGCAGAGCTTTCACGAGAATGACTAGGAGATTTGGATCCATTGGCTTCCCATTAATTGCTAGTGCAAGTCAATCTGAATGCATTTCTCATCAGCTAAAAAAGTAATGTAGCACAGAAAGAGCTGAAATCTTATTTAGGCTACACCTGATAATACACCTTTCATCCCCAGTGTGATTCTGCAGAATTAACTCTTGGTTGTGTAATAAAGGTTTGTCATCCTCTATCCACTTGCATTAACTTGTGTTTACTTGTAACTGTGGTCAGTGCAAGGCACAGGTACTTGTAGTAACCAACCTAGGTAATTTTTCACATGTACAAATTTTAACTATCTTTAATAAAGAAATACTGTTCTCTAATTTTAATTTTTCTGGAATCACAGTTATGAAGGGTTCATCACTGTTTTACATATTATCAAGAAGTCAAATATAAATCTGCCAGTCCAATTCAGACTGGCCGAACAGCAGATTTTGAGTATGCAGTTTGTGCTTGAAACCACTATAGCCTAAAGGCAGATACACATTTGTAACCTTTGCAAACAACACTGAATTTGCTGAAGAGCAATCCAGAGGCGCTGTTCAGTAGCCTGAGGACTGGATCAACAGAAGTTTCCTGAAGTTCAACAGGGGAAAGTGTTGAACAGAATAACCCTCAGCAGCAGCGCAGGCTGCGAACACACTGTTGTAAAGACCCAGGGGTTACAGGGGATGCCAAGTAAAACATGAGGTAGCAGCATGTTCCCGAAGTAAACAAAGCAAACCGTACAATGGTTACATTAGGAGCGTGACCAGCACATGGAGGCTCTGCTTGATGCCTGCAAGGATTTGTGTCTCCCACAATTCTAAGTCTGGTTTTGTATGTCCCAGAACAAGGACATTGCAAAACTGGGCAGAATTATCAAAATGGTCATGTTCCCTCAACTCACGATGTGTAAGAACTTGGGGGCCTCTTCAGTCAGGCAAGAGGAGGCTAAGGGGGAACTACATTGTGACACATTTCGCACCTTGAAATCTCTATTAATGACACAATGTCACAATAGAAAATCACATTTTAGGAGCAAATGTTTTCACATGTATCAAACCAATATTTCTTCTGCATGGCCTCCTTTCATTTGTTATGTTACTTGCTTACTTTCACATTTCAGAGGTCAAGGTAAAAACTAGTTTTCACTTAATTTCTACTTCCCCATCTAGGTCAATCACAATCTTCTGCAATATGTTAACTTAAAATCCTGCACAAGAATGGGAGTAGAAAGGAAGACAACTTTTTACATTCCACTGTCTTGGTCTTGTTGTCTCCCCTTTTTTAAAGAAACTGATGGGAGGGGGCTAAATTTAAGCTTTGTTCTATTTACCTGCTTCACTTTTTATGCAATTAAACAATATCTTCACTCTTGCAATTAGAAGGTGATTTAGATGAATTAATGTTTATAGATACTTCTTCAGAGGGCATTTTTTTAAAGACAAGTCAGAGTTCTCTTTTCAGCAACTGTTTGACACCCTTTGCTGGCATGTCTACATTTTCTCTCTAATACACGAGAAGTCAGATTTTCTCATCTTTATCTGACAACATGATACACCAAACTGACTTGCCATTTGAGAATACAACTACAGTAATTTCACGACCATAAGGCGCACCGGACTATAAGGCGTACCCCCCCAGAGTCGGCAAAATTCACAACTTTGTAGATCAGATAAGGCGCACCGGACTATAAGGCGCACTTTTTTTTTGCAGTGAGGCTCCGCCCCCAGCTCACCCCACACGGTTGCTGGCCGAGGCCCCGCCTCAACCCAGTAGCCATTGGCTCCCGGGCCCGCCTGTACCGGGCAGGGGCGGTGCCATGTGCCTTCGGGCCCCCCTGGACCCGGTGGCCATGGGCCCCCGGGACTGCCTGGACCCAGGAAGGCGGGTGCCACGGGTCCCCTGGCCCACCTTTACCCGGCAGCCATGGGCTCCCAGGACTGCCTGGACCCGGGAAGGGCGGTGCCGTGGGCCCCCTGGCCTGCCTTTACCCAGTAGCCATGGGCCCCCTGGCCCGCCTCCACCCGGCAGGGGCAGTGCCGCGGGCCCCTGGGCCCGCCCCCAGCCGGCTGCCGTGGCACTTCCGGTTCCCCCCATGGCTCACAGCTCACACTTCCGGTTTGGCATATTTCGCAACTTTGTACATCAGATAAGGCGTACCAGACTATAAGGCGCACTTCCGGGTTCGAGGGAAAATTTTAGTCAAAAGGGTGCACCTTATAGTCGTGTAATTACTGTAATTCCCCTGTGCCACAAATTCTCCAGTGTACTAAACTGCTGCAACTTTTTCTGGCTTCCACAGATGTGAGCCACTGCAAAAAAACTCCCAGTCTGTAGATCATAAAGCCATTAATTCTACCAAACACTGATGAGTATTGAAAGATGATACTTCGACAAGTCATCTCCAATATGAAGGCACTATGGGCATCATTTTATTATGCATCACTTAATTACCCATTATCCTTTGGTCATATATGCTCAGGCAGAATATAAAAGCTACAGTTTGGGCCCAAATAACATCTTAAATCAAATCTGCAGTCTCTATGCATAATACAGGGCAATGGGGAGCTGAGGCTATAATCTGACTACACTGAGGTTTCAGCAGCAAAGCTGGTTTCAACAGATTACCTTTTCTAAATGCTCAGCAACCAGGTCATTTAAGGCATTGCAATACAGCGTCACTTAAGCCTCCACCACACGTAAACTTGTCATTTGATAGAGTTTTCTGTATTCAATTTAAAGTCATGTATCAGCACTGAATATAAGTTTTACTTTCATTAAATTAATGCTTCAATGCCTCTTTATAAGCTGTGTTGAGCATGCAGATCTTTCATGTCAAAGCAACCACACACTTTTGTCTGATGGTTTTACATTACCCTTAGATTATATTAGATGAAGCAACTGAAACATCTAGAATGAAAAGATTCAGATGATATGCTGAATTCTGGGAACAAATTAGTTCTCAGATCCAGAGCAGAGTAATATGCTCACCTAAACAAGCAGAACTGGGCTTCTAAACTTGAATGGAGTCCTGGAAAGTTAGAAGGTAACCAAAGTCCAACACCAACAGGTGCTACATGATCAAAGCCCCAGCGGTACAGATTCTGTTACATAAACACAACCACCACAGTGGACATCAAAGCCCCATTCTGGTTGTTCTTTGAGATCCTGACAAGTGAGTGTTAAAACAAATACTGTTGAAACACAAATATTTTTATTCCAAATTGTGAGCAAACCCAGAAGAGCCCTCTTTGTCATAAAGCTCTTTTTGCAAGAAGTCAGGGAGCCAAAAGGAATTTAAAAATCAGGGGCTTGAGTTTTCAACTTTGATATCTACTCCTTGATCCCAGATTTACATCTCTGCCCAAAGAGAGTCTAATCTTAAGCTGGAAACAGGCTCCTCAGCATACTGTAAAATGTAAAAATATTGATTGTGAAAAAAAAAAGCTTCTGTTGATGGGAAAAAAATAATAGGCTCATCTATATATTTTTCAAAAAAATAAAAAGGGTCAAGCAGAAAAGGCTTGTGTTTCAAAAAACCTGCCAAAACTAAGTAAGTTTTAAAATGTGCTTATTGACCAGCTCTTAAAAATCCAACAAGGTCTTTATGTACAGCCAAATATGGTGTTTTGTTGATAACAACTTCTGATTTTCAAAATAAAGCAGTTTAAATAGTTGCTAGGTACCCTCACTTTACCTAGATATACCTCACTGTTGTGATCACTGAAGTACAGAAAACTGCTCAGAAGTGGAAGAGGTAAAAGCAGACTAAAAACAATCCCATAGTACCCAGCAGTTGCTTTTTATCAGAAAACCTATTTAACATCAATTTAAAAAAAAGGAAAACGTAAAACAGGCCACCCCTTGCTTAACTGAAGTGCTGCATTATCTAGGGCATTTCTTTCTCCAGCCATCTGTTTTGAGCTGGGTGCATGCACTGAACTCAAATTTTATGTTCACAAGAGAACTCTACCAGTTTCTTCCAGAGACTGAGTGAGAAGTCTTAAATTCTACCTTGTTCTCAACAGCAGAAAAAAGAACAGTGATACCTTGAAAAGGAAGAAGTTATGACCTTCATAAAGATAAGCAAACACTTCAGATCATGTCTGACATGAAGCTGCATTCCAAAGAAATGTACTGAATTGTTTTTTGTTTGTTTCCACCATTCTTGCCTTCGGAGAAGTAGGCATCCAGACTAATGTATGTGTGATTGTAAGCATAACAAGTAAAAGTCTTGCAAAGACAAATTCCTAACATTTTCTGGGAATATCAGAAAGCATCAAAAGCCATCACCTAACGGCTACAAAGTGAATTTCGTTCTGAAAATGCAATTTTTCCTTTTTCTCTATGCTGCTACAAGATAGAACAAAGGTCACTGTATGTAAATTAATAGCTTATGGCACTGTGCTTACTGTTCCTTTTACAGGAAGATGTTCTAACATGATGATCTTCTTGTTAAATCGGTTTCTTCTTTGATATAACAAATTATATAAACTACATAATTCCATCCATTTGAAAGAAAAATCAAGTTTACTGAATCATTTTATCCATCATCAAATATAGTTCTTTCTTCATTTAGCAAGTTCCTTCAGAGGCCATGTATTAGCAGAGCACCACATCAAGGAATAGAATACATGTTAAAAGTGCTTCCGATGGTCAAAATCAGTCCAATGTCTGCATTCCTCCCCCAGCTGCATAAACTGGGGAGTCAATATTACTATGTCATGAAAGAGTGGAGTGACCCATGGCATTTTACATGATTTCACCAAAACAGGACAGTTTAAGATGTAGCACAGCTAAGTCAAAAACAGCAGGAGCCCAATTACTTCAGTGGTAGTCAGTATGGGCTTTGTGGGAGTACAAGAATGCTGTATAAATAGCATTTACACAAATAGGGCTCAATTCTGTACAATTTCATTACTACAAGATACATTCTTTCATATATTGTCACCTATTGTATATTAGGTAGACCTGAACCATGATTTTAAGCTGTTTGCAAATAATTTGATATGTAACCAAAGAGAACATTAAAAAAAACCACAAAACCAAAACACTTCAAAAGCTCTTGAAATTACAAAGCTAAGGACCAGTTTTTAAATTCTTTCCCTAACAAAGATGGTGAAAAGGGAATATGGTAGAAGAAACTGTCATGTATTTAACTAATAAAGAAAGAATCTGATGAGGAGGGATTGTGAGATAGGAGGGAAGATGGAAAAGAAGAGGTAACTGGAAGAATATGATGTAGAAAACCGGGTAATAAAATAAAGAAGTCTAAAAGAATAGGAAAGCTGTGAAAAGTGAGGACAAAGAGTAAAAAAACCCAAAAAACAGTATTAGGCAAACTAGAAAAGAATTGAATGAATACACTGTAACATCAGATAGAGATATGTGGGTTTTGCCTGGAAAGCATACACTGTATTTTGGGCACTACTGCACATAAATGTATTGATGACTATCTTTGATTCAACTGAGGCACTATCTTGCTGTAAATGGGTAATGGGATTTTCACTGCAAAAGCATTAAAAAAAGAGAGCCAACCCTGTTGCCCCCCAAACCTGTTCGATTCCTGCCAGCAACTCCTTGCATACATGTTCCTCCTCTTTCTCTCAATCACCAATGCTTCCCTGCTTTTCCTGTAATTCCATATGGCAGCAGCCAGCATGTCTATATATTCTCCCTGAGTTTTGCAGAGAAACTGGTAAGAAAACCTGAGAAGCTTTGCAGGATGAGAGCGAATTTGTATTTGTATTAAGTGTATTAGTGGATTTCTAAATTCAGTTGATTGTACCAGACATTTTTACAACAAATGTGTTCACAGACTGGTTTTCTGTTCTGGCTGTCCTTTTTTTCCTCCTACAGAACAACACCCTGATCCTAAAATCAGTTCTAGGAAATATTGTGGCTCCCAGTCACTTGAGGGAGAAGAAAAAAGAGAGAACAGCAAGTAAGAAAATGCCTCATAACTGTTACACTGCTGCTGCTTCTCCTCTTGATGGTCACATTCACTTACTGCATTTCCTCTTAACTTGCTCACTGAAGTTCAGGCATGGTGTCTTAGGTATTTAAACAGCAGAGTTCTACCATGACCAGTGGTCCAGTGTGGTCCAGAGTGCACACTGAAGGACTGCTGAAGGAAGTGGTCAGATACAGAAGATGCTATTAGCAATACAGCAGACACAGAAGACTGACTTCAGTCAGTTCCTCCAAAGGCCCAGGAGGGGTAAGTTAAACATTCTGTGGACAGGGAAGATTTAGATAAGAAAGATGTGTACAATCCCACTTTGGTTTTAAAACCCTTTTCTCTTCCCATGCTTTGTTCCTGCTGTCAAGATAAAACAGCATTTTGATTTAAGAAATCATTCCAAAGCCTTCACATAGCAAAAGCAGCTATTTGGCAGTACTGAACTCAAGCTTTGCCTGCAGGGTACTGGGTGCTGTTGACAGTGAACAGGATGGGATTTCTCCAGAGGAAACGGATACGGGAATGAACTTAGCGAGGCCAAAGCAAGGAGAAGATACCTTACTGGTCCTGTAAATAGTGGCGTGTACTTGTAAGGTTGCATTTAAGGTTAGGTAAGTTAAAATCGTCTAATTAAAGTCACTGGACTCTTATATCCAACATCAAAGACAGGAAGCATTTCTAAATACGCTCCCAAGAAGAGTTCCCAGCTTCTGGAGAGCAAGGCACCCTCAGCAACAGGCAGAGCTCTCTAAGCAAACACTTCACTCACTCCAGAGACTATAAAGGCTTGCAGGTGTTCACGTTGTCTGATTTTGGCATTTATGTGAAAGATCTAGGCTAGCAGCATTTTCAATTTCTGTTCACAAAATTAATCCATATGGTACAATTTTAGTTCCCAGCCTGGCTATAATTAAGTGCAAAAGGGGTAGAACAGAGTTTGTCCAGTGCTGAGTATGAGAGCTCTCTTCCAAGTGTAGACCTCTTATGTACAGAAGGTAGGATGAGAGAAAGGTGAGTACTCTGTCGTACATGGTGTTCTCTCTGGACTGATGTATTCCAGAGGTAAAGGCAATTACTGAAAGGTAAAGAAGGCAATAAGAACAGGGTTTTCAACTGCAGGTTTTGTGCCCTGATGCTGCATGCTAGGACATCATGAAGGCCATAAGCACACAGGCAGCTGACAGTGGAAATAAGAACTCAAGACTTCCACGAGATGCTGAGCTGTTACCTCCCCAGGTTCCCCCAAGCACAAGTCTGTTCCCCACAGGCTCACTGGCAGCCCTGGCAAATTTATAAAGGGTTTTGTTCAATCCTCATCACGTCACCCATCCTACAATGCTTAGCTACTTTCCTCCTTCAATCCCAGTCTTCTCAGTCTCCATCTCTCTATCCAGTCTTACTCCCAATATATTTGCAGAGTAGAGAAAGGAAATTAGAAAGAAGGACTGCTATTCACCATGTGAATTTAAGTACTTGGTTAACTGGATTTAATCAGATACTGAAGACTTGTCAAACTTGAGTAAAATGATAGGAAGGGTCAACAAAAAATTTAAATTATACATAAGTTTTGTATATGTCTTCAAAATCACAGTGTCCATCAGGCTGCTAAGTATCAATGGATGGAACCAACTGATGAATTCAAACACAGATAACTTTCATGAACCCCCCACCTGAGTTATCACTAACACAATGAATAGCTCAGTGCTCTGATAAAGGTCAGAACTGACAAATGCCTCAGATGTTCCTATAATACACAACTAGGAAGCAGTAAGTTTGTATGAGCTGGTAAATATGAAGGAAACGGGACCTACTGTTGAAGTGGATCACTAAAAAAGTTTCCTTTGCAAGAGTGTGATTTTAAAACATTTTATTTCCCCTGATTTTCAAATGTGCAAATGCGATTTTTATAATACATTTGCCTAACCAGGAAACAGAAATCGTGAAAGTATTTATTTTAAACTGCAAAGTTTAACACAACTTTATACATGCATCCACATTGTCAATTTATGCATACTTTTAATTTCAACTACTTCAGACGTACACCCATTTTTCCCCGACATTTCTTATCATAATTTGTGGAGCTGTATCTGAAAGTGCTTCAGGTGAGAGATAGTTCTAAGACACATGCCTTGCCTGTGCACACTTTACACTTGTACAGTCAAGGCATGCTGTAATTACTCGCAAGTCCCAAAGCATCCTGCACTAAATTCTGTCTTCTACCTGGAGATAAAATGAACAGCAGTTATGTGGTTTATAGATTTGACAAATTCTTCTGGGCATCTGCCAACTTTGTATTCTACTTGAACTATAGCTTAAGAACCATGTGAGATCACCAGGGTTTCTGCACAACTTCAAAGCTCCCTAAGCCAGAGTCATGCAGTTCTCAGGCTGAACAAACATTGCCAGGCTCCATGCACAACTTTGAGGCTCCTTGAACCACAGCCACTTGTTCCAGAGGGTTTACAAATTCTATTAGGCATATCTGGAGCACACATAAATTCTAATATACATCAGCAGTGCTTTTACACTAAAAGGAACTTCAACATTCAGAAATACATGGCTTTTAACTACCATTTTACTCCACCAAAGCAAATTTCATTTGGTTTCCATTATAATAAAATCTGTAAATAAAAACAATTTTCTATACCATATTTAACAAAAAGAGGCCCTGGGAGATTGTCCTTTCAGTGAAAGCTGCTACTTATAAAATCCCTTCAAAGAAAAAGCTCCTTGTCTAATTAAAATTCAAACCACCACCAGAAATTAGCTGTAGAACACATATTAACATTTCAAGACACCTAATTTCCAGAAGCTTAGATGTAGTTCCTAATCTATTTTAGCCTGGAAACAAGTTAGCATCTGAAACTTAATGCCTTCAATAGTATCAAGACAGCCGGAATGCTCATTTTCTCGAGCACAGCATGTGAACAGACCCAGGTGGACCAGTCAGCAATGAAAAGTGGGTTTTATCTTACATAAGTAACTAGGTCACTGTCTAATGTCCCTTTGTTATTCTAAAACATGAACTTCATCCTGTCACAGAGTTAAGAAGGGATAACAACCAACCTCCTTGACAGATGCCACAGAAGAAGCTCCACAGCCTTCTCTCCTGTTAAACAGTTAATGACATTATTTTCCCTTTTTTATGAACACATACTTGTTTATGCTAATCTTTACTTTTTTGTTTTATATATTTATATAAAAATAAATTCTGAAAACTTCCAGAAATAATTCAGCTTTACTTGGGAAAGATGGAAAACTACAATGAGTCTTCTCAAGGACTGTCTGCAGCATACAATTAGTAGTATGAAAAAACTGAAAGTAATAACCTGATTTTATTTACATTATCCTAGCTATTTTCGTTATTTTGGGGGGAGGGACATAGAGTAGAACTCCTTCCTTCTTCCTCCTATTTCTGTCTTCTTTTGTTCTTTTCATCCACCCTTAGTTCTAGTATTTCTCTCCTTCCATGCACTTCCCTTATGGGATTTTTTGTTCCCTTCTATTCTTGTCTTGGTAGCTCTCTCATTTCCATTATTACTGCTTTTGTTTCCTTCAGGTTTCAGCTGTTCTGCCCTTTCCTCTTTCAGTTTGACGGTACAGAAAGCCAGACGTTCCTCACAGACTTCTGAAACTAACTCTGAATCTTCTGTTCCCAGGAAACATACTTGTGAGTGAAGCCTTTAACCTAAAGCTAGAGACAAAATTGGTTGGTTTCAGTCTCACATAGCAGCAGCAGATCACAAAAACTGGCCTGATCACAGGAACAGTTATTCATTGAGGAAGGTCAGTTAGAAGTAACCTAACCTTTCTGGCTGCTTTAAAAGCACAATTCAAGGAACATTACTGAAGCAAAAGATGCACTCTAAAAGCAGTTCCTTCTCTGTTTGTTTTAAAGAGAAGACTTTTACCAAAAGCAGCCTCATTTTTTCAAAACTGGTACCAACCCTTTATACTGGCTTAAACTGGCTGGCTAGAACTAATATGCTGGTAGTGTTAGAAGTCTCGTTGTTTTAGCAAAAACATTCATGGAATTACAAATTCTCTTTTTGTGCAATTGACGTATCTCTTGTCAGATTTAATTTCATTTAAGAAAACTAGCAAAAGAGCTCAAGATGGAAGACCTTTTCCCACTAATTTTAATTTATATCACCTAAAGCTATTGATTACATTTTTTTTATCAAAAGCAGGTTGGTCTGCTCTATCTTCCCAAAAGCAATTTTGAACACAGCTACACCTGAAGTTTCCATCCTCCTGCCTCCTCAATTTCACGAGCCATCATCCTGAAGATGGTTTGTTACACCCTGCTCTGTGGTTCAGTTTGAATTCAGTGTTTCACAACCACCAGGCTGGTAGCACATGCTAATTCTTCAGGGAAAGCAGGAGAGAAAATTGAATATATCTGGGAAAAGAGCAATAATATAAATCTTTGTTCTGACAACTAAGTGGACAGTACTAAAACAAATCCATCTTCATTGCAGACTTCCAATCTTACAGATTTTGTCACTGAGCCTTTAATGCTAGGTACTGTAAAGAGAGCCTAGCAGGTTGCTTATGCAGTTTGTTGCCCAACTAAACACCAAAGTCTGAGCAGAGGCTGCCTTCCATTTCCTGTTAACAAGACCAGGACTCTCAAAATGGAAGAATATTTTTTTATGAGCTTTCACTATTACAGACTCTAACAGACACTTCAAACAAAGTGGTAAGTGCCATGAAAACAATTGTATCCTGTATTAGTATTCTGCATACAAACTCTCATACGTGGTGTTTTTCAATCTTTTGGGCTCAATGGATCACTGCTGAGTGGTTAAATTGTAACAGAGTTCCTAATTTTTATTTCATTAATTTACATCCAAGGAATAATTGCAGCCTGCTTACAATAACCACCATAGGTCATTGCTCTAAAATGGAAAGATTTTCTTGGATACAGAGTGATTGCACGAGCTTACCAGTTGTGTATTTTTGAGGTTAAAAACAAGAATTGACTGAGGAAAGGGACCGTTCATTTTGAAAATGAAGCATTACATTAGTAAGTGAAAAGTAAAAGCTTTGTGTTTTTATAACAGAAATAAAGTATTGGTGGTGTACGTGTCACCTAAACTATTAAAAGTTCTCTATTGCCAGCTCTGCTTAAGGCCTTCTACCTCTCAAAGCCAGAAGTTGAATAGTGTTCAAACTCTACTCAGACACAGCTTTACAAATTACAAATGCAAGCAAGGGAAGTTACAATTTTGGAAAGAACCTGTGTTAGTGAGAGAACAGAGCAACCCCTCAGGAGGAAACCACTGCCATGGAAATGTCTTCATAGGAACAACACACAGAAACAGTGTAGCAGAATTTTCTATATTTCTATACAGTTTAAATATTTCTATGCAGTAAAGATAAGGCAGATCCATGTATGCACAACAAGTATTTTTAACTACAGAAATCTTTTGATTAGACTTAGACCATATCTGCTTGAGTTTCCACGCTACATCTTTAGTATACAAACCAACTAATACTACACCAGTCTTCATAAATACTGAAAAGACCATATGCTTCAATGTAAGGTATCACTGCACTCTCTGCCACAAACACTTGTTTGTTGAGTATGATTTCTGGAATGATATAAAAGCCATTGGAAGAACAAATGCATCCCTGATTTAATTGTAAAGATTTTCAGTTTTTATGCTATGTGTTACCAAAAAGAAAGCTATAACCTGAATGAGGGAATCTACTGCATTGACTGTATATGCATAAACATAGATCTTAAGACATGAAAAGTCATTACAGTTATCAGTCAAGGTGAAACTGATTACAATCTTTGCCACTCACAAGAGCTGCTGCAGAGGCTATTTACAGTTTGCTTTGATTTTAGAGACAGTGGAATCAGACCCTGATATGTGAAGAATAGGAAAAGCCCAAAAAAACCCTTCCTCGGTATTTTCACAAGCAATCTCCGTGGGCAATTATGGACAGGTGCTGACAGAGTCTACAGGTATGTTATTTCAGTCTTCCTGAAAATAATTATAACTACTCTTACTTTTGCAGCAAGATTTTGTAGCAGATTCTCAAGCTATTTACAAACTTGCCTCCAACTGAAGTGTAATCTCCTCGAAAAAGGAGTGATGTGCTCATTCTGCACCAGCATTTTAAAGCAAGTTTTAGCTGATGCCCTGAAGTTATTTTCGGAAGCCAAAAAACCTAGATTTTGACCAGAATGATGAGATTAATAGTCTTACTTGAATGGAGACAGGAAGTATAGGCAAGCTAAATTTTGCTGCTTTGCCTTTTCAACCCCCATGAAAATGAAATCTTCACTACATTGTTAGAGTTGAACCTAACTCTGATGAAATCTGACAGTTATTCCTCATGCCTGACCCTGGCAGCTTCTAGTTTGAGTGATTCTCCAAAGCTTTTCCATTGCTTTAAAGGAGTTAAATATGAGTTTAATCTCATTTCACAACCAGAAAAACTGAGGCACGGCAACAGCTTCCTTCCATGGAAACTTCCAGTTAAAAGTGAAAGATGCATGTGATCTGCAAAGAAACTACTGATATACCTAAGGCCACAGGAAGTGCTTATGTCAAATCCCCGAGCCGAACTCGGGAGCTGCCACCTCCTTAGCCTGGCTGTGAACCATAGCTGCTCACCCTCTGGACCTGCAGCCTTGATGCCACCATCACGTTTGGCAGACTGGCTGGGGCTTTGGCAGCTCAACGTGGGCACCTCCTACCCATCCCTAGGATCTACACTGCAGCCAGATTTCTGGAAAATCTGTTTTATGGTGGCTGCTTCATATCGGGAGGGCTGTAGCTTTGTGCAAGAGAATGGGGTGGAGAAGGCAAGAGAAATTCACCAGCTGCTCTGTTAAAAAATCCCAAATACCATGCTTCCTGCTCTAGTGTGGCATTTGTTGGGCACTCCATACAAGTGTCAATCAGTGTGAAACTACTTAATTTATAATCGAAAGACAAAAAAGGGAGAGGTAACATGGCTGCGTTTTCAGGCATGATTAACGCCCTAAAAGACCGAGAAATACGAGGACGCTTGTCTTCCTCAAACAATGAGCAGAGATTATAAAACAATCTAAGCGTACTACCCCAACTTATCTCCATTATGCAAACAGTAACTAGGAAAGCGTCCTGGGGGTGCCTTACATAACTCCGTGCTCTGAGCCCCCTTTGGCGCCCGGGGAGTTAATCCTTCCCTCGAGCCCGAAGCAGCCCCGGCTCCGCCGGTGCCATGCGGGAGCCGCCCGGGCTGGGCGGCGGCGGCGCAGCGGTAGCCGCGGAAACTTTGCGCCGCAGGGGCCGGGCAGCGGCCGCGGCAGCGCCGGGCGGGCTCGGCAGAGCCCCGAGCCTCCTCCCCGGCAAAGTTGCACCAGCCACCCCTTCCCGCCCGCCGGAGACGAGCGGGCGGCGGCCTCCGGGGGCGGAGGG
The DNA here is from genome assembly GCF_009819885.2 of Catharus ustulatus. Lineage (NCBI taxonomy): Eukaryota > Metazoa > Chordata > Aves > Passeriformes > Turdidae > Catharus > Catharus ustulatus. The sequence continues at coordinate 21,535,881 of NC_046225.1, read as the reverse complement.
GCGGCGGCAGAGGCTGCACAGCGCGGAGCTGGGGCGACTTACCCATGGTGCCGCCGCGGCCTCCTCCTCCTCCGCCTCCTGTGCTACTGCTGCTGCTCCTGCAGCCGCCGCCTCTCCGCCGGCGCGGAGGGAGGCGCGGGACGCGTGTGCGCGGAGCGGGCGCGGCGCGGAGCCTGCGTGCGGCGGGCTATGAGTCAGGGCAGCACATCCGGGCACGGCCGGGATCACCCCGCCCGACGGCCCGCCCGGCCGCACCGAGCCGCCGCCGCCGGGGAAGGGCGGGAGCCGCGCAGGGAACGAGGGAGGAGGCGGCGGGGGCCGGCGGCAACGCCCCCAGCTGGGGGGGAGGCGGCGCGGGGCGGGCCCGCTCCCAGCGCGGCTGCCGCCCCTCGGGCCTCCTTTGTTACCGGGCTGGGGTGGGGCCGGGCCCTAGGGCGGCTGCTGGGGACGGGAGCAGAGCGGGAGGGGCGTGGGGCTCCCCGCGCGTCCCCTCACATCCTGGCACAGCCTCGCATGTCCCGTCACATCCCCTCGCATCCTGACACAGCCCCGCACGTCCCCTCACATCCTCACACAGCCCCGCACACCCTGCTGTGCGCCTGCCTCGGTCCGCCAGGAGCGTGCGGTGCTTTAACGGGGCTGGGCGTTTTGAAGTTCATATTGAATGATGCGGACTCAAAGCAGGAGCGTTTCCAACAAGAAGGGGATTACGCTGGGTGGATAAGGGTTTAGGGTTTTTGTTTTTTTTTTTTTTTTTGGGTGGTCTGTGTGAGGGAAAGGATCAGTGGAGGGAGCGGCAGGTGAAGCACGCTGTGCTGAACCAACATGCCGGGTTTTACACCCGAAACTGAAAGGCAACAGGCAGCTCTGTGTGGAAGGTGTTTTTAATAAGAAAAATAATATCTGTGTTCAGTGGTCCCTATTCCTTTCTACCCTCGAGTGTTCAGTGTCTGTAAAGTAGGGAATAATAAGGAGCTGTTTGCTGTTACAGTTCTCATAGCATTTTCAGTGGGAAACATTTCAGAGGGGGAAGGAGATGTTGAATTGAGTAGCTTTTGTGGCATTTTCCAGATTTTCCCATGGTTATGTATATATGGTTTTACCTGAGTAAATCCTAAAGTATGGTTAAAAACAGTAGGACCACAGAGCATGATAAGAGGGATTTGCTTGCTCTGTAGAAATAGATAGGCCAGCAACAATTCTGATGAGTGATGCAAAATAAAGTTTAGTTGAATCATCCCCCACATTGGCTTCACAAGTGACACCAGTAGTCCCTCTCACCAGCAGTCAGCAGCTGCCAGGGATTTCCTCTCTGGAACACATCCCAGGAGCTTTCATGCCTGTAAAAGGGCAGTGTGATGTGACAAGCAAAGAATAATTCATCAGTCTTTCTGCAGAGTACAGACTGAACATGTTGGGGTTTATCCATTTACTTTGGTGTAGCCCTATGATTCACCACCTCTTTCCTTAGGACATAGCGGAATTTTGTAGTGGACTTCAGCAGGGTTAACCACTGTCCCAGTACGCAGAACTTGACACTGAAAATATGTAATTTTGTGATCAACTGATGCTGAAAATTAGTATGTTTTATAATGCTAGACAACACAACCAGTTTTGTTACTGTTTTCATTGCACTGAGACTGCAGAAAATTTAAACCAGAACATGTTGGGTTTTTAACTGCAGGATTTATCTAACTCGGTACTTAAAAAACCACAGAGTTTCTTAGATGAGTCTAAGTGGTGAAAAGCTGTATTTTTTTTTTCTGCTTTTCTCTATTTTCAAACCCTGTCTGAAATTCATCTTTGTCCCATTTTTTACCTCCTTATTTCTTTCACTCAGCAACAAATTTTGCTTTGGCTTTATAACTTTGTCCCAAATGTCTCCTCTACTTGTCTGGGGAAAAAGGCAGTGAAGTTCAGTTCTTACTGATCTATCTTTGAGGGACCACAAAAGGCATATTCCACATACTATTTCATGTGGGATAAATCCCACCTAGGATAAACTGGAGAAACTGTAAATGCTCAGGTTTCTCTAGTTTACTTAATGTCCAAACTGAAATGCACATATAAACCCTTGTAAGATCCAGAAAGGCAGACCACTACCTGTGCCAAGAAAGGATTTTGAGGGTAGTGACTCCTAAAGAGCTCTACTTTCAGCAACACTGACAGAAAGAGACTAAAGAATGTCTTTGATTATAATTAGTTTCAGCGATCGAAAAGAACCATGCAAAACTATGGAGACCTTTTGTTCTTTTGACTGAATACTTATTAATTCTAGAACAGAAAGAGAAAGCTCCAAACAAGCTGACTACTCGATTTTTGTCAATTCCTTAATTAGGTACAAGGTTACAACACAAAGGAGGTGTGTTGGTAAAAACTCCAAATCAAGTCCTGCCATTATTACAGTTGAATGCAAGATTCTGCTTGTATGTCTACACATGGAATAGTTCAAAAGGGAGAGGAATCTTCATGAGAAGAATGTTCACCCCCAAGAGACTATATAGAAGAGTTTTGGCGCTTAGATAACATATGTATAGAAGATAATACACAAAATCAGTGTGCTGTTTTTTTAAAAGTGATCAGCACCTGCAAAGTGTGGTCCTGTGATACCTGTGAGAATGTCTCATTAAAAACAATGAAATTAGGATGTTCCTGGTGTATTCATAAAGGAAAAAAATTAATTAAACCCCAGGTTTTTGAGAAAGTCAGGCAACTAGAAGCAATGCATTGAGTTACTGGTGAGGTTTGCAGTAGAAGTTGGGAATGAACCTGTACAAGTGTATTCTGTGGATTTCAGAAGATGTTTAATTTCAGCAGTGGGGGAAAGACTTAAAAAATCATTCATAAAAATATCCTTTAGAACAGCTTATCACTGCTTTTTTCCTGCGCTTCTAACGCAGCTGTGAAAATTGAGTTGTAGACTACAGAAATTAGGAAGTTATTAATAAGTGCTTTCTCATCTCTCCCAAACATTGTCTGTGTCTGATTTTCCCTTTCTGCAAGGAAATGGAAAATTTTGTTTGACCAAGTGACCTTCCAGTGCTTACCACTTCATGAATTTTCTTTCTCAGATCTTGCACCAATTTCAAATTCTCAGCACATCTCCTTGAAAATCTTCTTGCATACGTTATATCATTTAATTTGGCACAAAGGTGCATGTAAGGAATATGTTTTAAATTGCCTCTGTACAGACACTGGAAGCTACATGAGCAACGGAGCATGCTGGGATACTCAAATACATAAGGAAATATGGTACGGTGCTGTAATTTAGAGGAAGTCAGATAATCTGATGGGATCGGGCTGTCACAACTTGTTCAGTAATGCAAAAGAAAGCAAAAGTGTGCGTGCTGCTTTACCCCTGTTAGAGGCACAGGCAACGTTTTGAATCCTAGCACCTTGAGAAATCTCAGTTCTTGTAAAACTAGAGGTGAAAATGGTGCAGGGCTATCTGTGAGCTTGCACATGGAAAATAGGACCAGCTACTTCTTGAGACCTTGCTATGGCATGTGAATGGGTAGACAATAAAAGTGTGCAGAGGGAAGAGTGTTGCCAAAGGGATGACTGGCAACTGGTTGACAACCTTCTCCCTGCAGGTAAGCTGCCTCACATGGTCCATGGGACAAGAGCAGTTATTAATTGAGAAGTGAACACCTTAACTTTTTCTATGGTAACTTGTTCACATTCGCCTATCTGCTGTGTAAGTATTAGTGATAAAGCCTTTCTGGTAAACTGAAATTAGGAAAAGGTACCCAACCCAAGGTACCCTTTCTATCTGTGAGTGCAATTTAAATACAAGAATGGCTAACCTTGGAAAATGAAATCTGAGAAGCTAATTGGTTTTTTAATCCTAAACTTTCAAAAAACAAAGCTTAAATCTGCCTGAAGAAAAAAAAAATCACTGTGTGAGTTTGTATGCATTGTGTATCATGCTGCAAGACTGTAGTAACCCTTTCTGGCCTAAAAATTTGGGGCTTTTTTAATGACCAGTCTCCATGTGTATTTGGGTCAGTAAAAATGGCATATGATGTTTGGTACATTCATAACACATGAAGTTACAGTAGGTGTAGGTTTGACTCACACTTTAGAGCTGAAAGAGATTTCCTGCATAGTCAAAAAGGAATTTCTTCCTCATTGCCCTCAAATTTAAGTGGACAGTTGTATTATGTTTTGTTTTCTTGCTAGGGTTTTGTATTTGTTATGGCTTTTTCTACAGACCTCAAGAAGAGATGGGAGAGCAACTGAAGGGGAAAACTGTTCTAAGATTATATGGTCTGTTTGAAATCTCTCTGAATGATCTAGTCATAAGATCTGGGCTTGGGAAGGATTTTGGTCCGGGTAAGATTGTTACGGGGCTTGCCAATATTTGGCTTTCCCTTCACTATGGAAGTGGTTTGCCAGCTGGACTCGGACTGTGAATCTCACTTAACCAGCATCCAGGGTGCAGCTGTCTTGGGTAGGAGAATTTGGGTAGGTGGTTGCTGTTCCTCAGTGATGGCACGCAGCTGGATCAGACTAAATCCCAGTAGGGCTCAGGTGAGTAAAGTCTGACTAATCATGAAACATCTAGGTTAAATTGTTAGTCCAATAGCCTCTGCTGGCATTGTGCTTATGGAAGTTACAGTAATTTCACGACCATAAGGCGCACCGGATTATAAGGCGCACCCCCCGGGAGTCAGCAAAATTCACAACTTTGTAGATCAGATAAGGCGCACCGGACTATAGGGCGCACTTTTTTTTTGCAGCGAGGCTCCGCCCCCAGCTGACCCCATACGGTTGCTGGCCGAGGCCCTGCCTCAACCCGGCAGCCATGGGCCCCCGGGCCCGCCTGTACCCGGCAGGGGCGGTGCCGCGAGCCACCAGGCCCCCCTGGACCCGGCGGCCATGGGCCCCTGGGAGTGCCTGGACCCGGGAAGGGGGGTGCTGTGGGCTCCCTGGCCCACCTCCACCCGGCAGGGGTGGTGCCGCGGGCCCCTGGGCCGGCCTCCAGCCGGCTGCCGTGGCACTTCCGGCTCCCCCCACGGCTCACAGCTCACACTTCCGGTTTGGCAAATTTCGCAACTTTGTACATCATATAAGGCGCACCGGACTATAAGGCGCACTTCCGGGTTCGAGGGAAAATTTTAGTCAAAAGGGTGCGCCTTATAGTCGTGAAATTACTGTACTCATGACAGAGCTGAGGCAAAAGGTTGAAAAGGATGAAGGAGAGTTCTAGAAAGTTTATATTCTCCCTCAAGGTTAGTGAGAATTCAACTTCCCTCAGCGAATTTAAATACCATAAAATGAAAGGGGTTAAAACATTCACCAAAAATGGAGTTTGTCTCCAGCTTCTCCACAAATATATTCTTCCCCCTATGGGTTGACTATCATCTACTAATTTTAATAATTTTTCTGCTTAAATCAGAGAAGTGTGAGATTAATTGGAAAAATCCCTTTTATTGATTCACACTGCTCTTTCTGAATAAATGCTAGTACATAATCATGTTCTCATGTAAATGGCTTATTTGGGGGTTGTTAGATGTACAAAGCAATTATACAGTGTTCTTTATTTTTAATTGTATACCTTTACTACTTCACTTGTAAGTAAATGATTTTGGACTTAACCTAGTGAAGGGAATGCATCTGTAGCAGAGTTTGCTATGCTGAGTTTTATTTTAGTAGTACGAAATATTTTATACCTGAATATTATTTAGTATGCCATAAATAATATCCCTCCATTAGGATAACTGTACTCTATTTGTTTTTCTGCTTCCATTAATTTCTCTAAGGCAATTAAAAGTAAGCTCTGTAAGTAACTTCTAACTTGTGAAAGCTACCTTAGATATGATAATACCAGTGGAAATAACTTGAATTCTACCTGATTGTAATAGCAAAGCTGTTGTGAGGTAATGCCACTGTGTTCAACCCTTAGTGATGCCTAAACTGGAAGATTGCAATAGAAGGAAAAGCACATTTTGAAGTAGAGTTACAAAAAAATCTGGTTTGAAATATCACCTTTATACTTCCTAGATGGTATAGGCAAGTTACATTGGTCTGTGATTGTATGGTCATGAGCATGCCCAATCAACAATTCGTGGGTAACAAGTGATCTGTTGTTTCCTCTCTGTATTTTGCTGGAACCAAAGAGCCAAAACCCCCAAAAGTCCGAGAAAAATCTCACTACCCCTCAGTGCCAGACAAAATACTGCAGTGCTGTAATAACATCAGTAAACTTTTAGAATTTAAACAAGACATTATAGATTTGTATGCCAGCTGGTTTTTTTTTGTTGTTGTTTTTTGGGTTTTTTTTGTTTTTTTTTTTTTTTAAATCTTTCTGCCATTTTCCAGCACTGCCATTCCGTGAGTTTGGGCTTCCTTGGTGCTCTTTCTTTATTTTGACTCCATTTGCTTCGTCCCTGTCAGGAAATAATTTTGCCACACTTGATGACTGAATTAATTCTGATTGAAGTTAAGAAATGAATAATGTATTTGTCAGATGACTTCTTCAGAGGAATTTGCAACTTTGAGGCAGTGACCTGCCTCATTATTGCCCACAACATTATTGGTAGTTTTATTCTGGAGAAAGGAAGATCCAGCTGCCTGGACTGTGTCCTTTTAAAGCCTATCTTCAGATGAGGCAGATAAAATATGAACTCTGTAATTTATTTCATCTTTGGTTCCTTAGTATAGGAATTCAGGCTTTATCTTAAGGTAGCAAAAATTGTTTAGTACATTTGTATGTGGAGGACCCTGTATGTTTTATTGTTCCTTAACTATAATACTGGCTACAGATTTCATTGAATTTCATAAATATAACTTTCACTCAATATATACATCTATCTACCTATCTTCACATATATTTAATGTATATGTCTATATACATGCAATGCACACAAATTTGTGTTCCTACACAGCTATTCTTGGATATCTTGAAAGTATGAATTGCATATGAATGGAAAAAATGAGGGTTTTTTACATTTGCGTGAGCCTGAAATAATAACTTTGAATACCACAGACAAAATCCTTAGGCTTACATTTTTCTATGCTACAGAATTAGTCATTTTCCCAAATGAGTTACCATCTTCATATTCCTGTGGAAGCCAGCATTTTGCTGCAGCTGCATGCCTCCCTCCTTTCTGTTTTCTGTGGGCTTTTTTGGTTTTTTTTCTTTCTATGCCTTGAGCTGCTGCAAGTAATTTCTCTGAGTGAATTCCAATATGTAAATAATTAGTTGCATTTCGTTTGTTCTGGGTCTCAGAGGTAGAACCCCCTCTGCAACCAGGCAACTCTGGGTACCACCTGGTCATTGAAGTAACTTTTTGAGTTGTCATTTTTCCTGGGCAAGTCCTCAAAATTCATAATGTATTTGAGCTACTGCAAGAAACTTAGCCTGCAATAACATCTGTCATATCTGTAGCTGAAATCGTGCAGTTGGGCAAATCTGAGAAGACTGAATTTTCAGATAGATGATGAGTTCTGGTCTGAGCTGTTTGCTCTCAGGTGTGGGGGGTTTTTTTAAAGTTTCCTTAGACAATATAGCTGAAGAAGTTGGGATGGGAAAGCACCTTATGCTGTGAAAGTGATTAATGTGTATCAGCAAAGGCAGGGGATGTGTCTGTGTAAAATGTACATGATTAGCTATAACTGCAAATTGCTGCTTTAGATAATGAAGATGCTGGTCTCCATAAAGGGTTGGGCAAGTGCCTCAAATTGTGAATTTTGAATTTATTTTTTAATACTGAGATCTGTGTACTAACAATGATATTATGAATAAGCCCACAACCATTATAGCATTAAGAATAAACTGTAGCATTTCTAAAGAAAGATGATGTCTTCCTAATCTAGAATTAGGGAAAATCTACACCTCAGCACCAGCAGTGAGGCCATTATCTCCTCTGAATATTTTAGCAAGTGCTTAGCAAGCTTGCTTGTTCACTGAGGCTGAGAATTTCAGAAAGGTAATTCTGAGACACTCAAATGCTCACAAGAGCTACTCTCAAGATGTTGAAGCATTTCACTCTGTCACTGCTTGAAAAGTTAAATCTAGATGTTTGATTCTGCAGATTTTTTGGGATTTGCATCCACAGAGGGCTTTATATCTCAAAATGTTGGTATCAGTTTCTCCTTCCTTAATGCCCTTTGCTTTTCCTCAAAAGGGGCATTAATCTACATATACATATATAGTAGTAGGACATCTCAAAAGTTTTAAATGTGCTAAACCAACTTCACTGAGCCAGATTTATCACTTCTTGTTTGCCTTTCTAAGGTTTGGTCCATGTTAAAAACTAAACATTAGCATATTCCAGTGTCAAAAAATATTTTTACTTTCCCCAGTGGGACTAGAAATACAAAAACAGTATTGATAAAACTCATGCATATAGGAACAGGTTCAGTTGCCTCTAAGTTCCTTGGATTGTACATTAGACTTGCTTTTCTTGGGAAAAATGGGAATTTCAATATAACAAGCAGAAGAGTATTACAGGGCATCAGGATTGCTGATGAATGTGAAAGAGGTGTTCTTAGTCTAGAATCTTTTAGATGATACTTGAAAGAGCTATGAGGATGGTTGGGGTTGATGGATGATTATTCCAAGTATATGACAATGACTGGATGGCTGATGCAGCAGTTGGACTGTGAACGGACTAGAGAGTAAGACAGACCACGAAGGGTTTACAATTATAGTGTAAACTTAGACTTGAGATCAAGAAAAAAGGTTATCTATTATACTCCAAGTTGTGGGAGAAAGCTGATCTGGTGTATCAAGAGAAAAGAATGCAATAGAGAGACTAAAAGAATCTGACATTTACAAAGCAGGATAGGAAAGGATTTGTGGTCAGCAGTGGTATTCTGACATGCAGGGAAAGCTGCTAATCTAGAAGACATCCAGGCTATAACAGCATTAAGAGAGGATCAGAGGATCAGAGGATAGGCAGAGGTGAATGCTAGTGCAATTAGAAACGCAGAGACTCTTTACTATTTCCATTCATTACTTCATTGTCTTCTGGACAAGCTACCAAAACAAAATAGCAAAAAGTTAAATTACAATTAATTCAAATCCATACTGTTGAATAATTTAAAGGTTGTTTTCATCAATGTTGTAGGCCAAAGTCTGGGTTACTCATGTGAAAGCCTTAAAATTGACCTAAGAAGGTGCAAGAATAGAAAGTTTCATTGTGTTTGTCGTTACTGAGGAGAATATTGTGGGACAGATGTGAGACTGTGACAGATTTGTATTCTGACTCCATGTGAAAGAGCTTGGACCTTGTTTTCCAGAAACTGTACTGGCGTGCTTGGGCTCACTCTAGGTGAGCAAGACAGTGTAGATATAGGCTATGTGTTGTACAGGTACATTTGTCTTCACAGTCACAGCTTTATTTCTAAAAACTGCTAGATACATCTTTTTCCTAATAACACGTATTAATATACTGGTTTTGCTTATCAGGCTTTCTAATTTTAAAGCTTGGAGCTGATTTGAAGCTGCTCTATTTTAGTGCTGTGTATCTCTGATGGCATATTTTCCCCACTACCAGTGTTAATTTAGCCTGTCAGGCATTGTGACACACTGCAAGACCATGCAGGTGCTTGTCATGCCTGAAAACTTTATCCCAAGCACTGCAGGGGGGTGGAAGATGCAACAAAGGTAATTACCACATGTCTTGAACTTCAGGCAACTGAGATTGTGGTTAGAAGTGACTTCCCTCGGGGGAGAAGGGGGAGGTAGGAGTCAGCAGTGCTGACTTGGCGCACTGTGAATGGTTTTTGGCATGGTGAGGAGAGCTGCAGCAGGACCTGCAGTCTGTAGGAGGAAATAGAGCCCATCAGCAACTGCACAGGGAGGACACACTGATGCTACAGGGAAGGGACAGGATATAAAGAAGGAGATTTAAAGAGTTTTATAAGAGGTGTGTTTATTTTAGCCTCACAAAGAAAATTTATATTTAAATGGCAGTTTCCCAGTGCTATCTGCAATTGCCTTTTCTAGCCCTCTGTTACAGCCCTGGGCCCCCAGGCACCTCAAATGGTTGTTATTGTATAAAAAAGTATCTTACTTGATCTTAGTCTGCATTCAGGGGCACCCGTCTATGTACCGATATCTTAGTGGTTTTAGTTATAAGGACCTATGGACTTGAAACAAAACCGCTGTTGTCAACAACAAACTGAGAGGCCTTTGAAAAATTAGCTTTGGAGACTTAAACTTCTTGCTTCAGGGCTGGCTACAGCTGCTCTTCCTGCATTTCTTGATGACAAGAGTTACAAGAATGTTTAAGTGAGAGAAGGGGTTTCGAGTAATCTGCTTTGTATTGCTGAGTTTTGATTTTTTTGATGTTATATTTGATGTTATGTCCTTTTTCTCTGGTGTATGAAGCTGGTAACTACACATACTTTAAATTTTAAATTAGCTTAAGATCTCTTAATTAACAGCCCCTAAAAGTATTTTTTTTCCACAGACCTAGATAATAAATTAAAAATTGGCAGGAAAAAAACTTTTAAAATAATAAAAAGTCACAAACCAGTGTAGTTAAAATGGCTGTTTGCTTCTCTGTTTATTTTGGTGCATTTGTCCTGTATGAGTCTTTACTGACTGTTTTATTAGAGGAAGTTTTCTAAGCTCCTGTGAATGTTATCGTAAGTGGAGGCCCCAGTGAGACTGCTGCTTAGTGAAAGCATATTTTCCTCCTTTCTCAGGTTTGCATTAGTGATGATGAGTTGCTGGAGCTTTCAGAGGTCTTGCCAGAAAGATAAGGCTATTGTGTCTTTGCTGTTGTCGTTCATTACAGTCACTGCTGCTTGGTGATGTGCCAGGAATAGTCCAGGGATTAGCTGGAGCTGGGCCTGTGGGTGCACCTGTGTTATGCTAACATTGTGAAAAGAGTGGACTTGGATGTGTAATTCACAAGTACATTCAAGTGATATATGTGCAGATAAAACGTGCAAATCTCACCTGCAAATTACACGGGAGATGTAGGTCTGAAAACACTTAAAAACAGCTCTGTTGCAAAACGCTTAAAATTGCGTAGCTAGAGAGCTGTGCCTACCTCACTGTATAGAGAGACAAGCTCATCTTTTAGTTCCCTTTTCTTCCCTTTGCCCACCTGGCCCCTTGTGCTGTCTTGTATACATTGTAGTTTTCCTAGTTCGCCTCCTCTGTAGGGCTGTATTTGCAGGGAAGACTCTTTGTGCTTGTCTGACTCCAGGTGACCTCTGTGTCCCTTCCAGGACTAAAACAATGAGACCTGAGCCTTCATCGAAGCAGCTGTGTGTTCTGACAACATCAATGCTCACCCAAATCTAAGCTGAGCTTCCTGGAGCCCGCTCAGACTCCTGCGGGATCCAAGGCTATCAAAATTCAGTATTACAAGTGGCTTATCTACATCAAGTATCTGGAAGTGAGAGCAAACAATAACCAGTGAATGGCATAGATGTAGCTTCTTATCCTGATAAATTGGAAGGGTTGCAAGTAAAAAGTCCTTGGATAATTTTACAGGAGGGAACAATCATAAATAACTGGAGCCTTCAATAAATGTAACTTCTGCCACACAGTTTCAATGGAATATTTCATCCACTTTCTCCTGATATCTTACTCTACCAAATTAGAAGCATTATTTATTAAGATGGTTGTCAGAGAGTCTAAAATAAAGGAATAATGTACTGTGGTTCCTTGTAGGTTTTTGGACCCCTAGGTCTTTATTCTGACTGAAAAATTCTACTGTTCCTGACATTGCTTATTTTAATGGAATTTTTTTTGTGTGTGTGTATTACTGCAGTTGCTTATTTAAATGGATTTTTTTTGTTGTTCTGTTTTGCAGGGCAGATAGGATGCAATCACTTCAAAATGAACTAAAAAAAGTCATAGATAATATTTTATTAGTGGAAATTAAACATTTCCAAAGCTTCAAACTTTGGGGAGCTGAAACTGCCTTTCCACCAGCCCAGCTCTTTTCCTCAGGGTCAGGCTTTTGTTCTCAAAGAAGATGAGTCAAACCCTGCTAGCTGGCTTTATAGAACTCTGAGCTCTAGGAATTCTGCTGTCATGGACTTTTTTGCAGAGCTTTTTATTTCCCAGGCAAAAACTCATTTGCATTATGGTATTGTTATGTGTTTTCCTTTGATCTCTTACTTTGGATTTCTAAGATTGAGTGCTGTTTTTTTACTTGCAAGTTTGCATTGCCCCAGGATATGAGGTTTGTTTGAACTCATTTAATTGACCAGTGATGTGAAAAATGATTGTTTTCTAAACTGAAAATGAGCTCAAATAACCCCTTCAGAGTCCTTATAACCTACTCTAACTTTCCTGCGTTTTTACTGACTCAGATTTATCGTGTCTGGAAGGAGAGTGAACCCTTCTAATATTTTCTATGTTTGTAGCCATGATTTTTGGGTTTAAAAGAAATCACCATAAAAATATAGAAAAATCAAAAGATAATTAACTACACTTTCCAGTATTCTTATTTCAGTGAAAAAAGTATCATTCCAATTAAATCAAAGGAGATAATCTGAATTGCTATGATGTGCCTAAGAAAAAAATGGAGTTTGCTTTTTAAGCTTGCTTTAATGCTGGTTTATATTGTAATTTTGAAGAGATTACCTTTTATTTACACTGAGGCTGTATTTTATGTGGTGCTTTTGGACAAGAAGGAAAAAAATCCCTGGATGTGAGACTCCAACCTGTAGTGTATAAAACTTCCCTGACTCTTCTTAAAAAAGAAGACGCTTTATTAAGGTATTTTTGTTAGCATTCATGACATCTTAAAACTGCTTGTTGATTTTTTTAGAATCTTAGAAACTAGAAGTGTATAAATTAAACCTCTCATTTTATACTGAAATTATAAATACATTGAACTATGGACTGTTTCTTCTATCAACTTTATCAACACTCACAGGTTCCTCTACCTTCACTTTTGTCTTGCCCCATTGCAGAATCCTTGCTTGTGACATTTTACTCTGTTCACAATTGCCAAGCCCTACAGCCAGAGGTTACACCTGTGCTTTGAGTCCTATTTAAGAGGAACTTGTCTCTGCCTTGTAGATGGGTGTTATCTTGAGATTGAGGAAAAGATGGCAACTTACTTGGCTGCCATATTGTTCAGAATCATTAGCTCCATCTTTTCTTTTTCTTCCCACTTTCTCCACTCTGAACTTTAACCATGTACCAGAAATAAACTTGAGTATATATATATTTTATTTTTTAAAAAATAATCTTCAGGTATCATCTTCAGTTGGTCTGTATGATCCCAAGTGGATCCTAAGTTATCTAAGTGGTAACCAATGTGCTCAGGGAAGGCTGAATGCGTAGATTTGTTGTTGGATCTTGTAGCAGTTCCTGAAGTGTTCTTTACTGCAGATTGACTCTTGTAATTGCTAAGTGAGAGGAACATTATAATGACATAGATGGCTATGTGCATTATGGTACGCCTGCTATCTTGTTTTTTGTGGTTACATGCCTTTGAGGTTGTGTTTTGTTGTTGAAAATAATAGTTAATCTTACTTCCTACTCTTCGGTGCAGTTGCTGGATTATAGTAATTTTGTTCAGTTGGGTAAGAACTGTGATAATCTTTCATCACATAGGCTTAAATTTCTGTAAGGAGTGTTAAATGAGCAAAATGGTGATGAACAAGTCTGAGGAAAACTCATTCCTAACTCCTGAAATATGTAGGGAACTCATGCTATTTCACAGTGTAGTGTAGAGCTAAATAAAGATAAGAAGGATGGCGAATGTTTATTTTTTCTAATTTTTGCCTTCTAAAACAAAGTAATGCCCATGTATGTATTTGGTCAGTTGTAGGGCTCTTGGTGGTCTTGACTGTTTTCAGCTAGCAAGGTGTGGTTGCTGCCTGGCTGCCCTGCCAAGGCACACCTCAAAGATGTTATTTTTGAGGGGTTTGCAAAGAGTTCAGCAGACATTCTGCATACCAGAATTAACTTGTTAGGCTTGGGCTTTCTAAAGTGAAATTCCAGATTGAAACTGAGACTGTCACTTGCATTTCATCACAGATAGTGCAAAAAAATAATTACAAAGGGAAAGGAGCAGACAGACTGCGTTCCAGGCATTTTATGCTGTCTACCTCTATTTTAGGGTGAACGTGCACCACAGTTAGAAGTATCCAGACTGGGAGGGATGTATGCAATGCCCTGTCTCCTTTTAATTTTCTTTGGAGGAAGAAAATCCAGGTCTATAGATTCAGGTTATCAAATTACCATCTTTCATGTTCCACTTCTCAGAGTTTACTGAAGAAGAATACTCCAGAAAGCAAGCACAGGAATTGTTTTTGCCTTTTTTGTGTACATGTTTTATATTTGAAACAATCTAAAATAAATAGTTGCAAAAGATATACAGGAAGTTAATCCTCAAGCTGTTCTAAGGATGGCTTCCTTGCTAATACTTGCAGGCTATGTATCCTATATATCAGAAACAGATTCAGCAAACTTTTGGCATGTAATCACCAGTAAAACTTCTCAGTCTTTCATTTTAATAAGGGATTTCTGTACTGCAGCAAGCATGTTTAACACAATAAGTAATATATTTCAATTAAATGTATCTGTTTTCTCAATCTTGTTTGGTATTCTCAATCTGTAGAGCCTTAATCTGAACATATTATTTTAGGGTGTTTTTTCTTTTTATGTAAGTGCTGTATTTTCCCCCAATGTACTACATAAAGTACCCTATTAAAATCTGGAGCTGAACATAAATAAGGCATCAAATATGACTTAAAATTGATAAAACCCAGCAAGATACTGATTGGTTTCATATTTGTCCTTTGTTAAAGGGGAAAAAGAATAAAAGAGCTACCACAGGATACCAGTTCAATGCAAGCTCCTGGTGTGGACAGGCTACATTCACACCCTTCTGAGTTCTGGGATAGCTTCTCTTTGCTGGCAAACCCTCAGATCAGTTGACAGGAATGATGTCTCATCAATGTACATGTGTGTATCTTGATTAAGGGTACACATTGTTGGAGCTGACAGGAATGTCAGACTTTAGATTCCCAGAAAATTCTCTAAACCTGACAGATATGAGGCTGATGTTGGCTGAATACATCAAGATAATTTTTCACAAAAGATGAGTCATTCTTCTTCCTATATGAATTAGTACCTCTTCCAGAATTTACCATTTCTGTGAGATGATTTTTTTAAATGACTTACAATTCAGAGACAGAGCTGTCTATATTATACTACCTAACAAATACTTAAATCGAAGAGTATGCGATACTTCTGAGACATACAGAGAATTTTTTCATTTAAAAAAATCCACTTAAGTCTTACCAAGGACATAAATTGAGATGCAAATATATCTATTGGAAGAAAGTCTGTTATTTTTCTGGGCAGAGACAGGATAACTATCAAAGTATGACTAAACCTTGGAAAATGTTAAGTGTTCTGTAGCTGAGGGAAAGGCTGTTTGTCTCGTCTTTCATTTAAGTTAAATCTTTTACTGAAACTTTTAAAGAGCAGATGTGAATATTGTGTGGTGCTATGTGTTTAGTAAATAAAGATATGACTTCTTTTTTCTTTAAATATGAAAATGGCATACTGATAAAATCCTGAATGTAGAAGCAATTTTGTAAGAAAGAGATACTTTAAATATATATAACTAGTAGTAACTGTCACCTTTATGCACGTATCAGTGTGTAAGTAAAGTAGATATTGCTTATCTATATCAATTGCATGTTTTTCTTCCTCAAACTTGGTTCAAGTAGTCATTTATGTCAGATTTGCACTACAAAGTTTTGCTGGCATAGCTGCTGTTACTTTTATTGAATGGTTGATAGCCACTGATTTCCTTTCATCTTTTATTCATAATAATCCTTTTCTTTGTGTACAGTTGTCAATAAAACAGCCTTTCAAGTAAAAGTCCCTGGAAGTCTGAGATCCACATGCTGGTGTGGGAATAGATACTAATGAGCTTGGTGAGGAAAACTGACTTGTGCCTAATGAGAGATTGTCAGGGAAATTAAATGGACTGGGCAAGAGATTTTGGGCACAGGCTGAGCATGATTGCAGCCCTCAGACAACGCTGAGAAACTGCTTTGACTGCTGCATCTTGGACTGAGAAGGAAAGGGATCTAAAAGATATCAAGCACTCTGGGACTGATGACAATGGAGAAAATTTTCAAAATATTTGGACTGTAGTTGCTGAAATTCCTACCAGTATTTTGGTAGGAACAATGGTTGTAAGCTAAAGAGATGTGTAACAGTTCATTTGTGTCAGTACCAAGTAGAGTTTAATATTTACGAGTTCAGTGTAAATTTTCTGCCAACATTAATTTTGATTACAGGCATTAGAACTGGATGTTGCCCTGGCACAGACAGAATCCTTCTGTATATGTATTTTTGTATCTCTTTTGCTGCATCTGGTCCTTAGTTAAAGCAGCACAAAAATCTGTGTGGACAAGCCAGAAATGAAAATTAAGTATAAATAAGCATCAACAAAAAAAAATTATTTCAAAATACTACTTGGTGTTCTTCCTGAGCCTACTTGCATTAACCTGATCCATGAGCAGCAGAGGGCTAAACAAGCACAAAGTGGCAAAATGGAACTATTTTAGTCTTTTCAGTCTTTCTACTTTAATGAAAAAAGGAAATAAATATGGGCTGCATTTTGCACTTCTTTCAATCTAGTCTCTAATCAAGAATCTGCTTTTTTCTTTTGCAATGGGTAACGTGGGGCTTAAGAGACTTCAGTTAAGAGGGACATGTGCATTAATCCAGGGCATTATCTGTTCTTAGGTTGTCAAATATACAGATCCTTAATAATACCTCCTCTTCAGCATCTCACTGATGTCTTGATCTGTGTCCAGCATGAAAATTCAAGCTGTAAGTTGTCTCTAAGGGTTAGATCTTGTTTAGGATCTCTACGTAACTATGATTGCCAGTCTTTAGGAAAGGCATATTCAAATTTTCTTTATAGGAAAATGGTGTCTCCATATTAAAAGTGGAATATAACCTGTGCTGTTGCAAATAGATGGCAATTGGCCAACACATCTCTTAATTTATCAGCATCAGAAAGGTGAAGTACTCAGTTTCTGAGTGGAATCTGTAGCATTGCAGGAATCATAAGGAATTAGAATTCAATTACAGTAATTTCACGACCATAAGGTACACCGGACTATAAGGCGCACCCCCCGGGAGTCGGCAAAACTCGCAACTTTGCAGATCATATAAGGCGCACCGGACTATAAGGCGCACGGTTTTTTTTGCAGCGAGGCTCTGCCCCCAGCTCCCCCTGCGTGGTTGCTGGACAAGGCCCCGCCTCAACCCGGCAGCCATGGCCCCCAGGCCCACCTGTACCCGGCGGGGCCGGGGCATGCCCGCCGCCCCTCCATGTCCCCTCCCCGGGGCCGGGCTATGCCCACTGCCCCTCCGTGTCTCCTCCATGGGGCCGGGCTATGCCTGCCGGTGTGCAGCCCTGCCTCCACAGGGCTGGGGCAAGCCTTCCGGGGCTCTTCCCCTCCTGTACGGGGCTGGGCTATGCCTGCCGTCCTTGTGTGCCCCCTGCCTGCGGCTGGGCTCTGCCGCCCGCCCCTCCGTGTCCCCTCCACGGGGCCGGGGCATGCCTGCCGGGGCTCCTCCCCGCCTGCACGGGGCCAGGCTATGCCTGCTGGGGCACAGCCCCGCCTCCACCTGGCAGCCGTGGCCCTGCCGGCTCCTCACACGGCTTGCAGCTCACACTTCCGGGTTTGCAAATTTCTAAACTCTGTAGATCATATAAGGTGCACCGGACTATAAGGCGCACTTCCGGGTTCGGGGGAAAATTTTAGTCAAAAGGGTGCGCCTTATAGTCGTGAAATTACTGTAGCTCCTTCCAGTGTCTGATATCTTGTGGCACTGATCCAGACAAGACCTAGTCCTTACACTAGTGCAACTTTTCTTTCTGTCTGGGCATGCTTAGTTTGATGTGTGGTGTGTGGGGTTTTGTTATTGTTTGTTTTAAGATTTATCTGACACCAAACAGAAATGCTGCCCTGCAGATGAGCAGTCTCTGCTTTGTGCCAGACAAGAGGCAGCCCTACAGGTGCCTTAGCAGCAGCATCACAGTCCAGGCATGATGCAGAGCTTATGGAATGACTTCCACGTTCTCCAGCTACCAGCAAAGAGGGAATTGGCAGGTTAAGAAGGTGTGGATGTATCCCAGTAACTCTTGTCCACCTGGACAGTAGTGGGCCTTGCTAACCCTGTCCCTGTTCTTCAGTAACAGCTAAGGGACATGACATATGAAACAATGAAAGTGCTACCCAAGGTCTTCAACCTACATAGAGACCCTATCACTTTCTCCATTAGGTGAAGGCTAAATTTTAGTGGGCTGGTGTCGAAGTAAGAAAGTTTCCAAGAAGAAAATTACTGAGGTGATGTTCCCAGTAAGCCCAAACAGAACTGTTACAGATACTGAAAACACTGAAAGGCAGCACAACAAACAAACAAACAAAACCCACAAAAACAAACAAAACCCACTAAAAGGTGTTCAACAAATGAGATAGGAAACTAGAGATTTTGAAAAAATGAATTAAAATATTCTTTCCTAGTCTCTTCTGGGATACTTCCAATGCTTTGTCAAGGGAGATAAAAACTCTGTTGACCCTGCAATTTGAAGTGTCTGAATGAATGCAGAAGCCAAATCACAGAGCTCTGTCTGCAAGAGCAAGACAGATTGATGAGGTGCTCAGTGACCTGGCTGTCACGGCACAAAAGTTTTCTAGGAAAGGAAGGAGACATAGAAGCTGCTGGTTGGCTTGGAATATGCTGAGATAAGATACTGTAAGTAATGCAGGAACTAAATAATTAGCTTGCAAACAAAGGAAAAGGTTTTGGACTGCCTTCTGCATAAAATGTGCTGAACATCCAGAGAGCTTCGGGAAGCAAGGGTGTGAAATAAGACCAGGCTGGGAAAATATCCTGTGTGCAGAAAGCAGAGCCAAGAAATTGGATTGCCTCAGTTTAAACGACTTTATCTTTGAAGAGAGAATGCCTTGTGATGATTTTTTTACTGCAATGGACAAAAAGAGGAATTTTGGTAGACAACTTAAGTGATCCACCTCTGAGGATGCTGCAGAGTTTACCCACAGGAAAAGAAATCTTGTTATCCAAAGCTCAAACAAGTCTGTAATGTGCTCCTTAGAACATCATCCATCACTGTTGGCCAAGAAACAGTTGAGAACTAGAAAGAAAGGAAAAAGAAATTTCATTTGAGCTGTTAAAGATATGAAATTGTATTTGCTCCTTAGCTAGACAAAACCCTGTGAGGCATTCTGGACTAAATTGGTAGCATGCCAATTTCTTGTTCATTGGAATTTAAGGGTAAAGATGAAAAGCCCCAGCATAAGACAAAGCAAATGCTAGTGAGAATACTAAAGAAGTGTTTTGTCTGTATGAATACTGATATGATATGGCTTTGCTTGAGAAAGTCTGAAAGTCAGTGTTCTCTAATAACTGGGCTAGAAGACTGTTTTATAAAACAGTTGGAAATTCTGCCATAAGGAGTCAAAAATGTTGTAGCACTACCTCAGGTGTTCTGTTGTTTAAATTCTTCATTGCACTTGAGATTCTGATTTACAAATATTTAATTCTAAGAAGGTGAAAGAAAAAAGACTAAAATATCAGCCATCCAGACTATAATCTCTTGCACAGTCTGCTCTCAGCTTCTGAGAGTAGCAAAGAAATAGTGTAACTTTGCAAATAAAAAAAACCCTGGCTGATTCAGGTATTGAGTACTGAAACACAGAGATTGAGGAAAGCTGCAGAGTTGGTCAAGAGCCAAAGTCTGAAACCTTGCCCAGGTTTCCTCTGGTCTCTCACCAGGCAACTGAGGTACATGAATATGACTTTCCTATTAATCAGATTTTTAAAAAGACCTGATTAGCTTGGTTGCAATGATGGGTCTAAGGTGACTTCAGGCTTTTGCACTGCACTGCAGCTAATATGTAAGGCCTTTGATATAGCATAGAGGACCAAGGAATGTGCCACTTAAGCACATGTTAAGAAATTAGCTTGGAAAGAGCCAGACGTATGAACTTTCATTCCATAATTGTTCTGTTGAATGCATGCCAACCCAGCAAAACACCTTCTCTAGAGTTCAGTTTCCATTTGAGAGCAGACTGAAGACTGCTTTGAGTTCTCTGATGAGATGGTAGTGTTAGCTTGTACAACGAAGTGCGGGAAGCTTGGTCTGTTCTGATGAGTTGGAGATGGAAGGATCTATGTGGGGGAGGAAGCTGGAAGGTGTTGCAGAGCATAAGGACTCCCTGATTCATTGTGTGTAATGTCAAATCCAAAACAGCCTTTGGGTACTTGAGATAATTCAGCAGCTAAAACTGCCCATGCAGGTTCCAGGTTGATATCATTAACGCAGACATTGTGCACTGGTGATAGGGTGCCTGTCAGCTTCTGTGGTTTTAGGGCAAGCAGTTAGCAACATTTGATGAATTGTGACCAATAAGCATGGTTTATACACTAACTTTGCATTTCCAAAGGTCTTGCAAAATGCCCGGTGAATCTAAGCAGAATGTACTTTGCTAACTGAATTAGTTGTGAGCTAGAATTGCAAAGCAGGGGATGAAACTGCATTATGTGGGAGCAGACACAAGGAAGCAGTTGTGGACTTCATTTAAGATGAATTCAAGTGCATGGACATCCTTCCTAAAAGCTAAATGGAAGGGACAGTTCACATTATTGAATAAAATGGCTAAAACATCAAAAGTCTTTGCCTGGGATTCTCTGTCATGAATGCTTATGTGGGAGGAATGGAAACTTGGTTTGAGAAGAAGAAAACAGACTCCAGGACAGGCTAGCTGCAGCTGTGGTTGTCCATGGTAAGTTAGGCGCAGAAGGTAACAAGAAAGCAGAAAAAGTGAACAAGAAGTAGAGAAGAACTAAACATCAATGTATATTTAATAATGGGGACACTCATCTCCTTCACATGTTTAAAATTGCTCTATTTTATGCTTGAATTTGAAAAGTCTTCATAGGTTTGGATTTTTAAAAAATATATATAATGCAGTGGAACTAAGTTGGATATGTTTCTGAAGATGTCTGAGAAATCCATACATTTTGCTGAAAATTAAATAACTGTAACAAATCCAAGAGCTGAAGATATGATTTGAGATCAAAATTGGAAGTGTCCAGAAAAGCTTTTATCATATGAAGTCAGCCACCTGGCATAACATTTGTTAACATTTGTATTTGGTAAAAAAAAATCAATAATTCAGAAAATATAATTTTCCAAGTATAGCAGTAGAAGTGCACAACATTGCTTAGCATTTTGGGAATAATCTTTACTTCTATAAAGTGCTGATTGGTCTAATCATTGAGCACTACTCAGATTTTATACTTGAACTGTCTTTATAAGTGTTTTTAAAACAAGAGAAATATTCCTTTCCCATCTCATCAGTAGCCTTCATGTATGTAAGCTGGATCTTAAATTCTGTGCCACTGCTGCGTCGTCATCTTTGTTTACAAAGCAGGTATTTTAGCAGCCTATATAGGCCTTAGCTAAGGTCTTTCATTCCTCAAATTTACATTTTTAGAGGTGTAATATGGTCTGTCCTCCTTGCCACATTTTTTTTTGTATATATATTAGTGGAATAACAGTGTATATTGTTTGGCAAGTGTTCTGTTAGATCTACAATTCATTACTTTCATTTCTATATTTATTAATGCTGAACTGAGATTTGCTTGGGAGAGATCTGGCTTAAAGACAAAAGGAGGATTTACACTTGTTTTTCCCAGAGGAAGGAAAGGGATGGAAGTAAATAAATGCAGACAGGGCAAAACCCAGGAGCTCAGAAGGACAAGATCAGCCTTTTGCCATTCCACTGGGTTCACCCTAATGCTGTTTTTACTTTCCTGCCAGCTCTCACAGACTCCTTTGCCATTAAATGTGCATGTGGCTGCTAGCTGGAGCACACTGAAAGATTTTTGAGCCTCACAAACCCTCATCTGCAGTGATCGGACAAGTTGTGCTGACTTGCTGTTTCTTTCCTGTTACTTTTCCAGAAAAGTGATTACTAACATAACTTTTGCCTGCACTTAAGGGCTGAATTGCCAAATGGTGCCATACATTAACAAATGGGAATGAGCTCATTTCCAAATGAGGTGGAGGGGGGTTCATGAACAGGAAAAGGAGTCTCCTAAAGTGCTGTTTGGGTTTTGGGGGAGAATGAGAGAGAGTTATGGAATGCAGCTGTAGAGCCTATAGTGCCTGCTGTATAAAATGCCTACATTGCTTGCTTCTGAGCTCACAATACAGCTGGCATGCTATCAAGTATCCCAAAGGGGATTAGCAGTGGGATTTTAGTAAAAGCCTCTCTGTAAAATAACTGAAGCTTTTTTAAAAATAAAGATGTGTCCAACACTAAGTAGAGGGGGAGAGCCTAACAAAACCCCAATTGTGTAAGTCCTATTTCAGTTATGTACATGTCTTTGCAGAACAAAGTACAAATATTGGGCTTTGCTGATGCCAGTGTTGCTTCTGGAGATGGGTCACAGTTCTCCATCTTATACTCCAATTAGTTTTTCACTTTTGTGGTCTTAGTTTTCAGGTTTTTTTCCTTCTTTTTTGTCCTGTAATCACTTTTTGCTTAGTTTTGGACCCTCCTTTTTCCCTTTACCCCTGATATGTTGATCTAAAGGCTTTGAGATATATATATCCGTGAAGTCCTTTCACCTTGACCCCTTGCTGCCTGCTGCTGGAAGTGCACTTCCACACGGCATCTGTACATTCCACCTGGCTTTATGGGTGCCATGGAAACAGGCCACAGGCTGCATAAAGCTACAGAGGAGACAGGAGGAGATGAGTCTTTTAGTTCCTAAAATAGAATAATAACTGTAGGAATGAGAACAAATATCACTCTAATTGTCCAGGAGGCACACAGAGCTAAGTATGAATTCTGGTGGTGCTGTAAAGCAGAGTTTGATGTTATTTTCATAGGGGAAAGTCTTGGTCTCTTTTGCAGTTGTGCAGGCTTGTGCAAGGGTCTCTTTTGGCTTGGTGAACAAGATTGAATTCGGCCTGATTCAGTTCTGAGACAAAATCCAATTTTTCCTTTGAAGGTAGGTGATCCTAAGTATCCTGCAGCTTTAGAATGTGCGTGATTTCTTTCAGCTGGGTGATGGGAATGCTGAGCACAGCTATTCTGCACTGGTGGCAATTTATAGAGATGGTGTGAGTGATCAGATAAGGTGTGAGTTGAAGACACAGGCTGAGGAAAGCTGCAGCCTGGCAAACCTGCAGCTGGGGAATGTAACAGCAGCTCAGACATCCAAGCTTGGGCTCAGCTATCCGTGCTGCTTCTGAATGTGGGTGGGATCTTGGGTGGCACTGAAGTGATGCCTCTGCATGCCCAGAACACTGAGGAGCTGGAAGCTTGAGTCATTTTCCTTCTGTCTCTTGTCTTGCTCCCAGTTTCATGATTCTTCAGTGGTAAGAAGCTACTGGGAAAAATAAAGGCTCAGTTTGGTAACTTCAAGATTTAGCAGGAGGTAGATTTAGTTAGTTATTTAACTTATTTAGTCCAGAATTTTGTGGATGCCCATTTAGCAGAAGGTTTAAGGAGTGAAATGCTCTACTTTCTTCATTGATTTCTTGATGGAAGGTGATAAAGTGTGGCCTGGAGTGACGTGCACCCTATACACCTACAGAGTGTGTTACAGGCACTCAAGGGCAAGCACAGCTTACTCTTAAAGCCAGACAGAAGTTATGTGACAGCATCACTATGGTCCTGAGCTAAGGCTGATGCTGAAATTTTAGGAGGGCTTGTTAGTTCAGGTCTTTGTGAGGTTTACTGCAGCCACATGGCTTTGACCACAGCAAAATGAGGGCAGAACTGCTGAGTCTGCTGATTTGTGTCACTCACAGTGTGTGGTGCTGCTTTTCTTCCAAGCCAGGCAGCTGTTCACTGGCAACTGGAGTAAGAACACTGTGCTCTCAGTTCCCACCAGCTGCTGAGCAGTTGTCAAGGGGAAGCTGACTTCTATTAAGACTTCTGACTGCATCTGAATCAGGAGTGGCTTTGGATCCCATTACCTGTTCTCTGTAACTGCTGGGGCTAGATCCTGATCTCATTCTTAGTTATGACTATGAAATTGGGCATTGATTTCATCTCATGCCATTATGAATGAGACAAGACTCACTTCCCCCTCCTCCCTATACTATTCAACCTTACTAAAGCCTTCAATATTGTGTTTGTGTAGCCTCCATGGTATTCTTTAGTGGGTTTTATTCAACCTAATAAAACTCATTGGTAGTTGTATTTTCCACAATAGTTTTATTTTTTTTCTTTTGGAATTACTATGGTTCTAACACAATAAAAATTCCAGCATCCCGAATAGAGTGATTATTAAACTCACAATTTTAATATAGTTTATCTATTTTGTTAGACTATGGAACTTGAAAGAGAAGTTTCTCAACTATCAGGTGGAAAAATGCCACCAATTTATTAAGAAAAGAAAGTTTACAGTTGAGATGAGATTACTCTGGTGACACATTTATATCGTCAGTATTGTCAGCATTTGCTTTTCTGGTTCCTAATGAAAACAACAGAATGTACTAAATTCAATTAACTGCGTAGATTACACTGTTTAAGCAGCTTCATTTGAGAGGGGTGGGCTTGTGACATCTTGAACGCCAATAAGCATGCTTTTTTTTCTTCCAAATATGAATCCATTTCTCAGTACTCCTTATGAGAGACTCCATGGTTTATAGTAATAGACTTTTATTTCTAGTAATGCTCATGTGATAAGAGAGTAGCAAAACCCCCAGCAATTCTTTTTCATGTGCATGGTTGAATGCAAAGGGCAGAGATACATAGATGCACACATTACTTGTGTTAATGGAAACTACTGAGTGGTCAAAGGTAACCTCCAAGGCATTTTATATGTAATAATCACTGCTTTGGAGAGAATTACACTATGTTATGTGTTTGTATTGCATGGTGTGAAAGCTGAGAACATCTCCTGAACCACAGCTGTAAGATATTGCTTTTTGTTTATAAAATCTTTTTCTTTCATAGATTATTGATTGGGAAAACAAGCTTTAAAACAAACAAACAATGAAAACTCAAACCTGACTTCTTTAGCTTTTTTCTCCGCTCTAGAAATTTCAACATTCAGCTTCAACAAGTAACACAACACAGTACCTTTCACACTCTCCAGAGTGTCTCAGATGTTGTGCAATTGTTATTAACATATTGTGGCAGTATGAAGTGCAAATCTGGGACTGCACTCATCAAAGCAACTTGCTTATGTTAAAAATTGTTCTGGTGATGGCATTGGCATTTCTCCATTTGCAGAGGTCTTTCTATTTTTCATGTATATGAACTTAACTGCCTGGAGAATTTAATCCTGAGCTTGATGTTTTGGATGCAACCAAGATATATACACAAATAATGATAAATAGAGAAGATTAATGAAAAACTAGAAGGCCGTATTGGAACTAGGGAAAACAATTGGAACAAGTATGTCTTTATACCAGACCTGTCCTCAACCAGACCAGCATCTCCTTTTCTCCAGACAACACTATGCATGCAATTTATCCATTCAGTAACCCAAATGGTAATATTGGTTTTGACTGCAATGGAAAAAGAAAATGAATCAAAAAATCTCACAGCATTTTGGAAGAAGATAATGTGAGCAGAGTGAGGTCTGAGCTACAGAAAGAATTCTGGTGGAAAGCTATGGCTAGATATTTTCATATGACAAGCTTGAAAAATGAAACAGATGCCAAATTTGCAACAGCTTGTAAAAAGAAATGCTAGGGTAAGGAGAATCATCTCTTAGGAATATTCCCAACAACAAAAAAATCTGGCCCAGGATTAGCAATCTGGACTATTTCTTCTGCTCTATCTTAAAGCATTTAGAATTTATTCTCATGGTGATTTGATGATCATCAGCTTCCCTGATCACTGTTCTTTTGTAATAAGCCATATTTGCTGTCTCCCTCCTCCCTGCTTTTTTTTTTTTAAACTTTAAATATACTCATCTCTCACTGCTATATTGTCTTTAACCAGCATCTTTATCTAGTGCAATTCAGAGTAAATGAAATTCAGAGTCTATGTGATCTTATGTGCATCAGAAAGAGTAATACAGCATTACTAAAGCACTTTTCCACACTGCTTGGGCACCTCTTTAAAATACAATTAGTGCTTTATTTTTAAATAGTTATTTTTAAAGTATCTATTTACATTATTTTATTTCTACAAGTTCCAGAAAACATGCTTAACTAGGAAACTTTCCTTCATGTCTAATGGCTCTGTCTCTGATACTGAATTTGAAGCCTGGGACTTCTCATGTAAACCAACCAAAATACAACTACTTTTAATTTCTTTATTCTGGTATTTTGGCAAACTTTATATCTGTTAGTTTCATGCCATGAAATCAGTTTTCTATGGGAATGTCTGTGTGAATTGTGTAAATTTTCACTGAGAAAAAAAATAGTTCTATTTTTATTGGCTTACTGTCTTTATGAGATTTTTATATCACAGCAGTTTCTTTCCAGCCTCAGGTAGATATATATGGCTATATCCAACTCAAATAAGGGTGTTACCAGAAAAAGAGAAGTGCAGAAGTCAACAGTTTGTGTTGCACAAAGCCTTCTCCAGAAATGATGAGAGCAGCAGAGGCTTCTATGCCCTGAATGCAGCTGCTGGCTCAGGGGCTGCTGGCTGTCCTGGGTCAGAGGCCCATACTGGGTGAACTCTGATCCATGTTTGAGACATTTCTCATGTGAGAGCTCCTTTAACATCTCACAGATGTAACCCGAATAAAAATCATGAATACTTCACCTAAACAGGCACAATATAACTTATGAGGGAAGAGTTTCATTATTGATTTCCACTTGTAGCAGGTTTTTACAGTGATCCTTACTGCGTGTAATTCTGCAATAGATATTGACAGATCGTGATTTCTTCATGTAGGTGCAGTATGTTTGTTCTTGGAGTTGCAATGCCCTGAAGATACTACTATTTATAATATATATATTATATATATATATATATATATTTTTTTTTTTTTCCCCCACTGAAAACACCGTAAACGACAAAGCTTTCTGCTGCATGAGGGCAGAACTCAGTTAACCCACACAACCCGAGAAAAATTGGGGAAATGCGCCATCTATAGCCACCTCTGGAGCACTTCTCCTGCAGTTGTGTGCAGCTTTTTCACTCTTTTCTACAAATCTGTTGTTGAAAACTTTGTCAACAAATTCTACTTCTTAGTACCAATGAAGGAGAATGAACATTTTTTAACTTTTCTGTGTTTCTTTTTTATTTTTTTATACAAAAAAACCTACAGCCTAATGTAAGGAAAGATAATTCTATGGAGAATCAAATCCTTCTGAGTTTAAAGTTACTGTCAAAGGAGAAAATGTGTTCCTTTGTTTATCTTCCCATATTTCTCCATGGTTTGAAAAGATCTCCCAGGATGTGGCATCAAGTGCCTTTAGGGAATAATCTGTACTCTTTAATGGCAGAACTTGTGCAAAGAAACTGCTCACCCAGCTGTTCCTGGGCTGCCAGCAGAAAGAGGGCATGTTTGAATAAAGCTCTGCTTTTTGAGAGCAAACACTGGGGCAGCTGTCAACAGCCTGGAAATCAGTGCTGTGCAGGCCTAGAAATGTCTGTGGAGCTCAAGCCACCGTGTGTGGGAGCAGAAAATATAAAGTAGTCAGCATTTGTTGTTGGATTCTGTAAATCAGAGGCCTTTCTGAATTCTTCAGAGAGAAATCAGAGAGCAGGGATTGAATTAAAGTATTTGGATAGATTGAAGTATATCATACATTAAAGATGTAGGTTTAAGTTTTAGATAAGTAAGTAAGAATATGTTTTAAGACTTTAAAGAGTCTTAGATACCAGTGTAGAAGTTCTAGTGAAGTTTGAAAAACACAGTCCCAGACACTAGTGTTGAAACCAAGTTTCCATGTAGGCTTCAAGAACACAGTTCTAGATACAGTAAAACTATAGTAAGAATATTGCTTACATTTTTTAGATAGAACAAGATAGACGTATGCGTAGTTTATACATAACCTGGCATACTAATAAACTAGAATTCTATTAGGTTAAGAAGAAATGGTTTGGGTTTGTGTTTTTAGCTTATTGGGAAATTTGTGTATAAGAATCTGTGCATTGGGGAGAGCTTTGCTTTTGCTCTTGTTCTCTCTCTTCTCCTCTCTCCTCACTGCCATCATCATTGCCCAGAAGAAGACAGGAGCAGTGGCTGCAACTCCGGCCCTCCCAGGGCCTTGCACCAGGAGCTGCTTCTGCTTCTAATCAGGATTTTACGTCTATTTGGGACTCTATGCCAAGAGCTTTTAGCATGGACTTTAACAGCTGGGACTCTTTGCCTTTTGAGACTGATGTGCCTTGACAATAAACAATTTTATTGAAACTAATAACTGCTCAACTCTTTTAAAGAAAACAAACAACCCGACAATTTGTCACTTCAGACTTTCTGGGAAACAAAGATGGAAACATGTAATAATAATTTGTAACCATTAGCAATAATCATTCCAGGTGGTAGTTCGGCCTCTTTTGAGCCTTATTGAATAGTGATAATTATTATAGCAATTTATTATTTTATTGATCTTTCACTTTTACTGCTGTTTAGAAAAAAAGTGACAAATAAATAGAAACTACTGCAGTAGTTCTCACTGTTACCCCAGACAGTAACATGAGCACAACAAAATCTCAGCTGAAAATAAATTTGCAGTTAGGGATTGCTTTATTCACAGAGAAAGAGATTCAATCTTAAAATTATTATCAGTATTTTTGGTAATCTAGCACTTTCCACTTATGGTACCATGTGTGATCATAGTGTATTAACAATGTAAAAAAGAACTTACAACTGAATTGTTTTAATGAAACCCACTTTTGAAACTACTGACTTGAGTAACTATGGTACACAAATTATAATAAATTTGGTTAGTAACAGGAGAAGAGATGAGAATGTGCAAGACACATTTTTGAAAATTTTTCTAACAGAAATAAGATGTAATTTTTATTTGATTCATCTGTTCTATGAACATTTTGAGAAAGACTTTGGTGTTACCAATGAGTTTAAAGAAATTAAAGATCTGTGGTTCAGTAATTGTCAACAAAATAGAGAACAATATGAGAAAAAATTCCTGACTTTACTGTGTGAAGGAGTCTCAAGGAATTTATTCTAGGTTCACTGATATTTAATCCCATAAATGATCTGGAAAAAGGGGATGATCAAAATTATCAATTTTGCGCTCTGCACCACTTTATTCAAAGTAACAAAAATGAAATGTAGCTGCAAAGAGCTGTAGAGAGCCTTCATGATAATACATGATGGAGTGATAAAATGGCATGTGAGATTTAGTGCAGATAAATGCACTTGGGATCCCATCTTAATTTTCTGTATTAAAACCAGTGGCACTGAATTAAATTTTGCTCAAGAACTTAAAATTTTAACACTTTGTTCTAAAGAAATGTTAGCTCAAAGCACAGTAGCAGTTTAAAACAAGGCAACTAGACTATTAAATATTAGAAAAGGAAGGGAAAACAAACCATAAAGCCCTATGCACTTGTATAAATGCCATAATTTACCTGCAGATTCATTGTTATCTGAAGTTTTGGCTACTCATATTCTGAAAGTGTATTTTAAGTATGTACGAAGAAGGACATCAAAGACGATCACAGATCTGAAAGGACATTTTTTTTAAGGATTCATTAGATTTCATTAATCTTGAAAAGTTACAACCAAGATGGAAGGTTGTGTAGTGTTGAGTTCCATAGAATAGAAGAATGGAAGTCACAGTTTGTGATTTATTTTTTCTTCTCAGTGCCAAAACCAAGGGCTGTTGTGAAATTATCCAGTGAAATGTTCAGAGCAAAAGGGTGCACAGCTATGTGATTAAAGACCAGAGAGAGGGGCTAAAGCAGAAATTCTGGTTGCTGCATGACATTTTCCTTCCTCCTGCCTTGGAGCCTGACCTACCCAAGGCAATTTGGTGAGGTCTCAAGGCTGAAGGTTCCAGGTTGGTGCCACATGGACTGCAGGTATTTTGGCTGGGAAGCATGAAGTGGGGATCATGTGAGAAAAATCAGAACAGGACATAACTCTCGTGTAATCTGTTGAAAGAGATGCACTTTGAGTTTCCCTCTCCTTCATCCTTGCACCACAAATGCTGCAATTGCAGTCCTGTTCCTAGAAAACCAAAATAATTAATGTTGGAAAAGACCTTTAAGGTCACCGAGTCTGGTCCTTAACCCCGCTCTGCCAAGTCCATCACTAAACCATGTCCCTAAGTGCCACATCTACATGTCTTTTAAGTACCTCTAGGGATGGTGCAGAAATCTGATCTTTCTCATGCTTTCTTGAGTACTTCTAAGCATTGTGTGAAGGTTTTTTGACTTTTTTCCCCCTAGCTGGTAGCAAAGATAAATGCATGGGAACAGTGTCTCTTTCTACTGGGAGATGAGCAGGGATGCTGTTTGCCTTAGGCAGTACTTCTTATTACTCTCAAAGAAGAGTGATGCTTATAACTTGAAATGGAACCCATTTTAGATGTATAATTAAGTCCTTCTGACAAGAAAAAAATTATAAATTCAGCTTTAGGAACTTCAGTATGTAGGGTAAACATTACAGAACAAGAGCATAGCATGACTCTGAAGTAATATCAGTGCCCACAGCTACAAAATACATAAAACAATAAAACTACAGAAAGAATTACTGTCTAAAGCATGGAGTTAAGTGGCAATGAAAAATCCATGTTATAGTTGTGTATTTAACATATTTTCTTACTGTACAATCATTTAAGACAAGCTGGCTGATATCTACATTCCCAAGTGGGAAAAGGTGATAAAGCTGTTTGCATTAAATTTTGTGCTAGAATGATAGAATCAGTCATAATGTTTGATAAATGACAATGAGCAATGAAGGTGTTTTTCTCCCTGAATCCTCCTCAGCCTTAAAATACAATGGAAAAAGAAAAAATAACTCATTAGTTAATGAGGTTTTTTCCTGCCTTTAATCCCTTCATTAGAAAGGGAGTAACAGATTAAAGAAAAAAAAAGAAGTTTGTAAAAGAGGTCTATAATAAAGTCATGCGGTATACTGACTTTTGATTCTACTTTCTAAGATGCAGATGGGCTGTTGAAGAAAACTCGTGAAGTTCTAGCATTTCATGTAAGATTTCAATATATGAGACCTGTTGAATCATAGACATTCTTGAATTATTTAAATAATTTTTTTCATAATTTGATTATTTTAGGAAAACAATGACTTATAAAATAATGAGCTTTGAGACTTCTGTTGTGTTTCCAGGATGTTAATATATTGTAGTGATGGTTATTATTCTCGAAAGTGCCATTACACTAATACTTGGAAACGTCAATATTAAAAATACAAGTTCCAAATCTAAAGAGTTTTGCAAAGAAATCTGCTTGCAGAGCTGTCAATACTGCAATCAAAAACCTGTCCTGTTTAAAACCTTTATCTCCTCATGAGTCTTGACATTTTTGTCTTTAACTAAAGTTTATAATTGTGGGCCAGGGTAGTAATATATTAATGTCTATTTCAAAAGGTATTGGAGTTTGAAAATAGCAGACATAGACCTGCTATTAGCAGGAGTTGCACATTCAAAGTCTGTAGCCTATCATGTTTTTATTCTGAAGTTTGTAGTGTCTATAATTTCTTAGTTCCAGATTAACTTACTGCTTGCTCAAAGAATTTATTATGTTTTAAAAGTTTTAAGTTGTGAATCACTTTTAGAGCTCGTATGCTGTAAGTCTGCTGTCAAATCACTTGAAAAAAAGGTGCTCCTATATTAAGAGAACTTTTACAGATTAGCAGTTCTACTTTAAAACCAATCTGAGACATGACAGACTCAAATTCTGTAAACTCCGGGTTATAACTCTCGAGCTGCGTTGTAAAATAGATTTTTACAATAGTGTAATAAACCATGTTCTTTAGTGTTTTTGTCACAATCTGCAATTTGTTTGAGAAGATAAGGATGTCTTCCCTTTGAAGGTCTCAACAGAGCTGTACACTGTTCCTCATTACAGATAATTCTGAAGAAACTGCATCAGCTGTGGATTGTCATAAGTGCTGAGGGGATGCTTGAGTAGCAATAATTGCATACAGTGAATTATAGTTCATAATTAAAATATAGAAGGAATAATGAATTCCTTTTTGGTTGCTCTTTTCCACTGCAATTACTCTTCCAAGAAATGCGTTAGGAGGCAGCAGATCCATGTGGAGACCCAGGTCACAAATAAAGTCTGTTTTTTGATAGGAGTTGGGTTTTCTGCAGATTCTGTTGCCCAAATACAAGGCATCATATTTTCTCAACACTGAATAAGCAAAATGAGTAGTCTTTGAGTAATCAAATCAGAGGAATCAGAGGAATCCTCATTATTGCTGAGCAGAGCTTGCACAGTGTCCAGACCTTTCCTGACTCACTTATCACTCTGCTGGAGAGGAGGCTGGGGGGGCACAAGGAGTTGGGAAGGGACACAGCTGGGACAGCTGACCAAGGGATATTCCAACCCATGTGGTATTGTGCTTGGTGTATGCAGCTTGGGGACGTTTGGACTGGTGGTGTTTGTCTTCTCAAGCCTCTGTCACACAGGATGGAGGCTGCTCTCCCAGGGGCTGAACACCATGGGAATGAATGGAGCAGTGAATGGATTCTGTGTTTTGCTTTGCTCATGTGAGTGAATTTTGCTTTCCCTACTAAACTGTCTTCATCTCAACCCACGAGTTTTCTCACTTTTCCAATTCTCTCTCTGATCCTGATGGTGGGGGAATCAGTGAGTGGCTCTGTGGTACGTGGTTGACCCTGGGGTTAAAGCAATGGAATACTGGAAATGTGAGAACTTCCATCTGCAATAAGCTCTCCATTTCTAGATTAAGACACTCTCAGGTAGTATTTTACCTACCTGTATGCTTCATCTCTTAGGAAAGGAGAGATGAAATGTAAAGGAAGCTCATAGAATGTACAACTGATTTTTCCCCCCCCCAAATTTGTTTCCTTTGCATAATTTATTTTAAAAAGGTTTTTGAAATCTGGATTTAACTGATTATGTTGAAAGGCAGTTTGTCACGAGAATTAAAACATCAATGTTGACCATTCCACCACTGTTAAAAGTCTAAGAACTGGAGTATTTTCTTCTATATTCTGGTGTATGTCAGTGTACAATAATTTTAGAACGCTTTGTTGAAGAGTTCTGTATGAATGCAAGTTACTTTTAAAATATTTTTATTGTTGTAGAAGAAACATTGCCCAACACTGGTACAGTGCAGCTGAAAAAACTGTAAGAAGAGCAAGAAACGTGTGTTGGATTTGTGGTCCTAGAGACTGTTAGGTACCTCAATCTTGATCTTTCACCATGATAATTTTCAGTTGATTTATTTTCTAGAATGGTGGCATTTAAAGAAGTTTGGCTACTTCTGAGGTTGTTAAATAATGAAGCTTTTTTAGGATTTTAATTTCCCTACAATATTTATATCTTGATTTTTTTTTTTTAATAGACCTTTTGAGGACAAAGAGGAGTTCTATTTCTGTCTCTCTAGGGAAATAATGAACACCTTCATGGGAAAGGATGGTCATCTTTCAAGACTCTAATTATTAGTTTCTATTTATGGAACTGACTGATAACCAGACCAATGTGTGTAAGTGGGTCACTACTTTTCTAAGTCAAGTCCTTACTGTAGATTATGTCAGCAGTCATCGCCCTTTCTATAACTACTGTTCTTTCTTATGAATAAGTTATAAAAATTTTACAGCATAGTTTAATTTGCCTTATTCAGTTCCTCTTTGCTTCTGTTTGTATATTTTATATTTCTTTTTGGCATTTCAGATTCATTGCCCTGTTTTAGTCAGATTTCGGATAGAAATGCTGGGCCAGTTTAATATTTTACTTTAAAGAGGCATAACTAAGGGTAGAAGAGAAAACATTTAAGAGATTCATTGAAGTCTATTCATATGTTCAACCTTTTTTTCTGTATCTGTTGATTTTACTAAAGTGTTTTATTTTCTTGGTATGTTTCTGATTCTACTGTGGGTAGAGCTAATCATGCCTGAGCCTTGTCATCTTCCTGATTCTCCTAGAATTAGACATTTTTACATCACTTGCAAGGACTTGTTTGCAAGGTTATATTTATCAGCAGAAAACATGCTCCAGCTGCATGTTTTTCTTAGAAATCATTACAGAATCAGTGGGCTCAGTTAATACTTTTTGTGAGAATGTTTATGAGCAATAATAGGCATCAAGTGTGTCAGAACACACAGAAGTGAAGTGTTATGATCCTAAGGGGAGAAAGAGCTTTCAAATAGTTTGAAACCAATTCTGTTTTCTGGGGGTTTTGACAGTGCTTTCTTGTATTTTATATTTTTGTTTACTATAAATTTGCTTAAATAAAAGCAGTAATAAGCAGTAACTTGAATAATTTAAGGAATTTTCACAGTTAAAATATAATGGGACAAGAAACAACATGAAAAGCAGATGCAATAAATAAGCTCTTAAGTGTATTTTGAGTGTTTTTATAGCTCCTCCAACAACTGTTTTGGCCTTATCTTCTCCCTGGAGAAGTGACAGTATCTGGCATCCTTACTTTTATTTAACATAACTATTATTTCTAGGCCAGAGTTCATTGTGCCTTCAAAACCTAATCTATGTAAGAGTCCCCAAGTTGCTGCTTTGTTTTCTTACTGTGAATACATATTTTTGATAAATTCTGTATTCCCAAAGCATGCTTTTACTGTCAAACAAATGTAGGCTTAAGTCCAGCAAAGCACTTAGATGTTAATAGTTAAATACATAGTTAGCTGCTGCATTTGGCTGCACTAGGAATCCTTACATATTTTAAGCTATGGACATACAGAAGTGCTCTAGTGGACTGGTGCCCACATGCAACACCAAGGAAGAGCAAAAAAATTGCATTATGTTACTGAGCTTGGCCTTCTGGTACAGAGAAATATCTGCAAAGCCTTCACTTAGAAAAAAAATTAAAAGGAAAATCCTATTTTTAAATAGGCAAAGTATTTGCATTACAACATATGCACTCTGTAAAGATCACAGAATTAGTTTTTTAAAAAACCCAACAAAACAACTGTTCATTTTCACTTGCTCTTATGGGAGTATTATTGTGCTTTGATAAGATTGGCAGTCGCTTTGAAAATGTGGAAGGACTGATGTACCAGGCTGCGACCAGAGAGCTCTGCAGACCTAGAGCTGCTTGCCCATACAATCTGGTTTGGAAGGAGAGCTGGAGAGAGAGTGAATAATTCTTTGGCAAAATGTGAGAAAATAGTGTGTAAACAAAGCAGCAACATTACAATGTCTGTGCTGAGAGGCACTGCCGTAGTTTGAGTGTTTATAACCCTCGATGGCATGATTGTGTTAGGGAGTTTGTGATAGATTGTACTGGGAAAGATGACAACAGGCAAATGAGGTTATTTTGACGGTATTTTATTAAAAGAAGTATTAAACCCCAAACCAGTGACAATTGTTGTGCTAGACGGTTTTTGGGGTGGCTGTAGAGGCTACATAATCACTGCATATTGGTAATACATGTGCACACATCTTCAGGCAATGGGATCTCAGGTCTTACTCCAGCTGTTTCATCAATAAACTTAAAATTCCAGGTAGTATTTGAGATTGTGAAAAATGCATCCTTTTAAAACAGCATGTATAATCAACCTTAATCTACTTTACAAGGCTGGGTATTGAAACTAAAAGGTGCTGCTGGAGTCTGACACTGATACATGGGCTAATGCTGGCAACATGCTGGGAACTACCTGTGTGCTGTAACACTGGAAGGCAGTCCATTAGTGCCTGAATTAATGCACTCAGGGACTTTTAATTCTTCACAGAATCTATTTCCATATTTAATTACGGGAAAGTCAGAGAAAAAAGTTACAAAGCACCTTCTTCATCCATTTCATTGTCAACGGGAGTGGCGATTAGTAATTCTTCTTTGAGTTATATTGCAGGGTTCACTTAAAATAATGCAGCTCCTTGCTGAGTTTGCTCCAATTAAACCATATTTTATTTGCTAATGACTTACCAAGTTGACAATGACCTTGAAGTTGGTATTGTCAACACTTCTTGGCATAAAGAGCTGGATGATTTACAGTTATTAAAAGTGCATCAATATATTCTTCAGTCTTTGTCAGTATTTTTAGAAGATTTTTAATTCCATTACATATAGGATACTTTACCTGAATAATGTACAGGTCAGTAAGTTAAGTAACAGTCAATTTATATTGCTTTTTCTGAAGATTTTAAAGATATATATATATATATATAAAACAGCACCTCTATTGTTTTTGCAAAGGTGTATTGAACTGGGGCATCTTTAAAACTGAGTAGCTTTAATAACTAGAAATGCAATTTGTCAGTGTCACATTTCTGTTGGCCATAACTCGCTTATTTATATGAATTTACAGATATTTGAATACTGAATGTCACCATTTCAAAAGTTACACTTTATCATGGTCAAATTTATTTCGCTGTGGTATCGTTGTACTGGTAGGAACATCACTAGTACTGATCAGAGTAGTACCATCACTAGCATTTCACTGCTAGTGTCATTGAACAGAGTAAGATATTCTTTGAGAATGCTTCTTGGCAATTTAAAATGAAGCTGAATAGTAAAATTATATATTTTAGAAATGCTTAGGACAGCAAGCATAATTTTGCACAAATGAGTACAGTAATTTCACGACTATAAGGCGCACCCTTTTGACTAAAATTTTCCCCGGAACCCGGAAGTGCGCCTTATATTCCGGTACGCCTTATCTGATGGACAAAGTTCAGAAATTTGCGAACCCGGAAGTGAGAGCTGCGAGCCGCAGGAGAAACTGGCAGGGCCACAGCTGCCAGGTGGAGGCGGGGCGCAGCGGCGGCGGGCACACCCCGGCCCTGTGGAAGCGGGACGGCCCCTCCAGAGGCACCCCCCGGCCCCGTGCAGGAGGGGTAGCCCCTCTTCAGGCACGCCCCTGCCCCGTGGAGGGGGCACGGAGGGGCGGCGGCCACAGCCTGGCCCTGGTGAGGTGGCACGGAGGGGTGGCGGCCACGCCCCGGCCCCGCCGGGTACAGGCGGGTCTGTGGGCCCGAGGCACCCTTCCTGCCGGGTACAGGTGGGCCCGGGGGCCAATGACCGCCGGGTTAAGGCGGGGCCTCGGCCAGCAACCGCGCAGGGGGAGCTGGGGGCGGAGCCTTGCTGCAAAAAAAAAGTGCGCCTTATAGTCCGGTGCGCCTTATATGATCTACAAAGTTGTGAATTCTGCCGACTCCCTGGGGGTGCGTCTTATAGTCCGGTGTGCCTTACGGTCATGAAATTACTGTACACTAATTAACTGTTTTGTCACTAAAAGTATCACTGAACTTACCTGTTTCCTGGTTTTTGTCATGTTTGTCCTTTTGGAAGCTGATGTTGCATGTTCTCTTAATCCAGATGCATACATGATCACTCTACCAATTCATGAGCATTATTTGCAGGGAACTATCATTAGTTCTTCACATTTTCATGTTATATAATATCTGTCTTCAAGGGTGGGGGGAAGAACCCTAATGACTTTAGAAAGAAGTTGATGTAATTACTTTAAAAAATACTCTATCATAAATTTTGTGTTTTGATTTCATGCATTTAAATTGGATGATGTTTTACTTGTTAAGAATACTATTTTACATGCAAAAATATGATTTACTGTGTTCCATTTAAAAAGAAGTGATGAAACTGTCATCTTACCTTAAGCAAATGGTTTAAAAATATACTCTTTTTGTTTTACTTTCAAGAATTGAGTTACTATGCCATAAAATGTTACTTTAATGGAGTCATCATTATGTGCAAAACTGTAACTGAGCAATCACATGGTCTAATTGTTGTAACCTGTTTCTTTCTTCACTTAAGCAGTTTCTTTCTTTGTAAACTGCTCTCAGTTTCTGCATCATGCCTAATAAAATATCATAGAGACTTTGGACTGTTCAATCTAGAGATTGTGAGGTATCTGGGATCTTTTGAATGGTTAAATGGTTAATAATAGACTGTACATGCATACAAATGTGTGTGTATATATATGGCTTCCTATATGTGGACTAGTAAGCACAAATTTCAGTGTAAGTCACTCAATTATACATATAAACTTAATTA
Source organism: Catharus ustulatus (assembly GCF_009819885.2). Classification (NCBI taxonomy): domain Eukaryota; kingdom Metazoa; phylum Chordata; class Aves; order Passeriformes; family Turdidae; genus Catharus; species Catharus ustulatus. The sequence continues at coordinate 21,497,801 of NC_046225.1, read as the reverse complement.
TACAAATGATGATTATCTTTTTATTTTTAAAATACTTATTAAAATATTTTTTTCAATTATGCAGTAAGTAGAGTAAATGTAGATTGAGAATGTGCTGAGCATTCTTCTGTAGATGTTAGAATATGGCTAGAAATGCCTGACTGACATATTTATATGGCTAGGTTTTCTTTCACAGTATTTTTATTTGAAAACAGTTCATTTGAATTAACAAAGGATTCAAATAAATAAATAAATTTCATTAAGAATACATAGTGACTAGTGTTTAAAAAGCAGACATGACTTCTAATGTTCAGCATTTCAGTTTTTAATCAGAAAAATCCTTATTCTTCGGTGCAGTCAGCTGTGATATATGAAATTGCTCATAATTTTCAATTCTTTTTTTCAGTTGTGTGAGATTTACTGCTCTATAATAGGGTACATATACAAAAAGGACCATATGCATAAAATGAGAGAATGACTGCTTTTTTTTTCCAATTATTTTTTTTAATTTAGATTTGCAGAACATAGAAGACTTTAGACCTTGTGAAAATATATACTTTTCATTATTATGGAAAGAAATAGTATGGTATTAGAAATGCTTAATGTATTTAAGAAATATTTCTAAATATACTACTCTTGTTCTGCACATTTTAATCTCCATAGCAGGACTGTATACTTTTACAGTTTATTGTTAGTAATTTAATCTCATTCCTTTAGACAAACAAATTACTTCTCTTTTTTCAGTGCTGATGCCCCTCTGGGTGAGATTCAGATTGGTGTTCATGTCCCATTTTTAGCTGCCAGGGCAATTAACTCTAACTGATGTGAGGCTGCTCTTTGCCCAACATTTGCCCTGGTCATAGAGGAGGTGCTGGAAATCAGGCTAAGCCTTGGAGACCCCCACCAGTGTGGTTAGAATGTACCAGACTTTTCCTGCTGTGAGAAAGGTTCTGTTCCATTAATAATAATAATATTGTGTTTTATTAGAATTGTAATCAAATGTAAGCAATTCCACAGAATTAACCATATAAAAAATTCAATATGCTTATCCTTATTAGAGACTTCAAAATAAATTACATTTCTACAGGACCTAATCTATCACACTTAAAACTAGCTTTAAAAAGAACATCTTGTACATAGCTGAATGATGATATTTTTTGGTTTGCCATGCATTAAACCAGTAATAAATAGTGCCTTACAGAACCACTTGATGGTGCTGTCACCCTTTTACTCTGAAAATTTAGTTTAACTCTTATGCTTCTCTTATAATAATGATATATTAAATTTCTTTAAATGGTGAAGGAGGAGGTATTGTATAAGCAAGGAAAGTATTTTTGGTTTTCTTTAATTTTTTCCTTCTTACAAGGAAAAGGTGACATGTTAAGAATAAAATATATGTAAGCCTGTGTGGTTTTTCTTGTATTGTAAGGTTGTGAGAATGTGTGTACTGGAAATAGAGATGCTACATATCTAGAAAAAAGGAATCCAAACTGAGGAAGACACTGTTATTTTCAGCATCTTGAAGTCATTTATGCATAATGAAGGAAAAATATGAGTTGTTTTTCTGAAATGGGACTGACTTCAATACTAAAATTATTGAATTATAGAAATGTGCATGCCAATCCAGGGTGCACATTCTGATACTGGTAGCAAAGTCTTTTTGTTTCTTTTTCCCCCCTCAAAATACTAGAAAGATGATATTCTTTGATAGCCAGTCTTATTCCCAGCACGTAATTGAGAATGTTCTCTTTGTAGTCAACGTATCAGATTTGTTAGAAATCATGTAAAACATGCCATGGATTTTTTGTGATGGATTTAGAATTAATGAGTGAAATTTGACATACATATTGAATTTACTGAACTAGTTGTTTTCTGATGTTTAAAGACACACTCTGTCTACAGGCTACTGAATTTCAAATATATCTGTAAAGTTGAACACAGAGCTGAAAAGCTGGTAATGAAGGTAAGGGAAATATTTGTACAGATCTTTGTGGCTGGCTCAAGCTAGAAGCATTCTACCCAGCTTAGTGCATTTTATTCAGCTATTTCCAACCCATGACTACTATTAAATATGTTCATGTTGGAAACCAGAAATACAGGCTCCAACTTGGGGAGGGGTCAGTATGACACAAGCACACAAGAGAAGAAAAGGACACTACATGAACATAAAATTTGTAAAATTTTTATGTGCCTCACACTAAAAGGAGCTGTTTCTGCTGCTCCAACTTCCATAACATCTGTTGAATGGAAGGACCACAGCTGGATGTGTTTGACAGCTGGAAAGACCACAATGGAGATGTGTGCAGAAAAGTGTAATTGGACAAATGAGTAGTCTATTGAGTGGGTTTGCAGTGCTGAGTTCTGACTGCTTGATGTGGACAATGATAACCTGAATTTTGTTACTCTTACCATCTTTATCCATTTTTGATCCTCACAGTTTGAAGCTAAATTATTAGTCAGTACTGACTTTTCTATGACAATCACCACTGCACCTCTGGGAGAGATATCTGTTCTCTACTTGATGTGTTGTGTATGACTTAAGCAGCTCTGAATAAGAATAAAAATGAGAAATCTAACTTGATTAAACAAGAAAATGTTTTTTACAAAGTTTTGTTTCTAAAGTGAAATACGCTGTCTGGAATCACAAGCTTTTTCCCTGCTGGAGAGCCACTGTAGTCGTAAATCTTCAAAGCCCTCTTAGCTAATAACTGGAGTTACTGTTCTCTGTGGTTTCAGCATTACCCATCACAATGCTGTTAGTGAAATAAACTTGTTGGTATTACAGAATTATTAGCTTAACAATTGCTATTTGTATGCAGAGAACACTGAGACTGAGGGTGGAGATGCGTAAGAAAATAGGGGGGAAACCTGCTTGAAGATCTTTAGAAGGGAATAAAATTAAGCTACAGTATAAATTACAATTTATATTGTAATTATGGTATACCTAGCAAAGAAATATCCTAACAAACAGCTCTATAAACAAGATTCACTACAAACATCTAAGTAATATTTATACAATAATTTTCGCTGGCAGCTATTATATATTTTAGCTGTGCTTTGTAGGTAGGGTGGAAATATGGCTGAGAAACTGCAAAATTCTTTGACAAATTAAGTCTTTCATTCCTATTTCTCTCCGTTACTTACTCTGCCCTGAAATATAAGGGATGTATTTCAATCATTTAACTGAAAAAAGGTGTGAATTTAAACCTAAGATGGACCAGATCTGAGCAATATAATGTAACTTAGTAAATAACAATAACCAGGATATTTTATTTTTTATCTGTTGATTCAAAAATTAGGTATTTTTTCTTTAGAATTAATTTTTTTTGTTTGTTTGTTTTATTTGCATCGTACTGATATATGTTGATTGTCTTTTGCTTTTTAGCCTTTTGGTTTGCAGCAGACAAGCTCATTTTGCTGTTCCTGAGCTTATACTTCATGAAGACTTTCTTTTCATATGTGCAGACATTTTTCCTTATTTCACTGGAAATCTAATCCTTGCAGTTATTAATTTTGCTGTGGTTTCAGAGCAGTGAACACATTTTTAAAGGTTTCCTTTACTGAAAGCCAATTTACTTTATACTTGATGGCTTGTAAAAAATTTGGTCTTCTTTCAGTAACTTAGTTCAGATTTTGACTCATCTAGGTTGGTCTTCTGCCACACTTGATAGCTTTTTTGCACATTAGAATGTGCTTGAGGAGAGTGTTCCTGAATATCAATCAGCTCAGCTCTCCATTCAGCCCTATGGGACAGAGTCAAACTGATCCCTGAGTGAGGCAGAGCTGGGAGGGGTGCCCTGCTGGGCTTGTTACTGATGAAAAAGGACAAATTCTTAAGGGATGTGAAGGTCAAAGTGATGGTGGAATTTAAGATCCTGAGAGAAACAGGGAAGGCAAATAGTAAAATTAATTCTCATTTTACTAATCCTTAATTTAGCCCCTTCTCTTGACTGCCAAGTGGGTCATTGTTAAATAGGATGTAAGGAAGTATTTTTCCTCATTGAGCTTATAGCCTTGTGTTAAGAGGAAGGCATCTCATTTGTGTCTGTAACTTCCTGTAGAGGTGCTCATTAAGGTACTCCAGACTATGTATTTCTACTGCTGTATGAGTGGTCATTAAGAAACTAGAAAATGTGTGTATGACCATTGCTTCCCCCTCTATGTGTGTTACAAGTACAAACGACCAACTTGAATTTCTGTTGAAAGCTACAACGACAGAAAAAGACTTCCAATTTCAGATTGTTGCTTTTTCACTTTTAGTTTGAGAATAGGATGAAGTTAGTGTGAAAAGTTTGGGACAAACATGGTTTTAGAATCTCATTCAGTGACCCTGCTGGTTGGTTTAAGCAGCACAGTGATCAATATGCTGCCTGGTGTTGGTTGTTTGCAGGTAAGCAATGCTCTGTGTTTTTTATAAATAGCACTTTGGCATAAATCCCAAGCATTACCAGGTTTCATTTGTGAATTCTGGCCTTCAATGCCTAAATTGTCTATTCCTCTGATAAGGTCTTACACCTTGTTAGTGTTTTTAAAAAATATAATGTTAATTAAGTGCTGATGTTTGTGCCTGAGTAGTTTCTACACATATTTCAGAGGCCTGTGTTTGTGGAACTTCTGAATAAAATTAAAAAGAAAATTTATTTATATCTGTATATTTAAGCAAGCATCTGATTTGGCGTAAGTTTTCAGGCTGCAATGCTAAATTCATTAAAAGTTGGAAAGAGAATTTTTAAAAATAAACTTCAGTTTGCATTATCTGTAGGCTGGTTGGTCTTAGTTTGCTGTGCAAGCATCTGTCATGGTTTAAATCCTTTCCAGTATCTTGGCCAGATTTATTTGAATGTAATTTGAAGTGGTCATAAAAACTACTTGAATATTTAAAGTGCTTTCCTTTGAAGATTTTTTCCTAAAATTAGTAATAAAAGGGCTCTCTAGAGAATTGCTTCTACCAAGAGAGTTTTAAAAATTTGTGATGTAGCTAGACCTGTTCTAGCTAATTACTGTGCTAAATCTCATTATTAGAGTTAGAGAATCATAACTCTAAAAGCTTTGTTTGACATGTGTTAGGATAACAGCTGAGGAATTGTATGCTTTCTTTGCTTTAAGGTTTATTTTTCTCCATTGAGTGGTCATTAGAATCATCCTGTGACAATAACTACATGATTTTGCCATTTTTGGAACAAGGCTCGTGTTGCTTCTTTGGGTTTACTGCATAATTGTACCATATTGTGGGGGCCCTCCCTTTAGTGAGTAATCTCAGCTTTCATTAGTTATTGCAAAGAGCAACTGTTTGTAATAGAATAGGCTTCCACTAAATGTATTTAGATAAGCATTTAAAAATGGAGACCCATAAATCTTTCCTTTAACTTTCTAAAGGGAAGCTACACTGCATTATAAAAAAGTCAACAGCAAGAAAAAATGAGGCAAGAAAAAATATGACCTCTTCATCCCACAGTAATAGAATCACAGGAAGAAAAGGAGGCAATGGCACTTCAGCTTTTTCCTACTATTTGAAAACTAATTTATACCCAGATTCCAGGTGTAAGGCTTTTATAAGAGGATGAAAAAACCCTGCAATTTATATTGAAAATGAAAAACCTCCAACTAGTTAAGAATGAAAATCCATAAGCTTACCCCCCACCCTGTTTCCTGCTTTGGTGTAAATCCTCTGAAATTATTTAAGAGCATGAGCTTTTCATATTTAGAAATATAAAAATATTTAGAAATGGTGAGGCTGGAATAGATTGTCCAGAGAGGTTGTGAAGTCCTCAGGATATCCAAGAACTGTCTGGATGCAATCCTGTGCCCTGTACTCTGGGATGACCCTGCTTGAGCAGGGAGGTCGGACCAGGAGACCCAACATCACTCACCTACTGTGGTCCCTTCCAACCTTCCCCAATGGTGTGATTCTGTATTTTCACACACTTTTGGAATATGTCAAAACTAATCAAATGACTTGTGGCTCCTCTCAGAATTCATCAAGATTTGATAAATATACGTGAAAAATATATCCAGAATAAATCGCCTGTGCTGTTGTTTTGCTTTGTTTTAAACTGAACAAATGAAATATTTGAGAGGGTTTAACTTGCTTGGCAGAATTTTGGAACCTTTAGGCATGCATGTAGGGAGAAGACTTGAACTACAGGCAACTGCTTTAGCTTCTCTGTACTCTTTTTCTTATGTAAAAATACTTTATTATAAAATTTTCTTTATATATTTGTATTTGTAGAGATTGCAGTTTAAAAATTTAAAAATCTATACTTCACTACATTGCCCCTGTATTTTCTCTTTTGACTGAGTTTTCCATGTCTCCAGCAAAATGTGGTTTAGGTGTAAAACCTCTTGTAATTGTACTTTCTTCTTTGACCTAATGTGACTGTAAAGATTTGTAAGGTAAATTGGATAGATACTACCAGCTTAAGGTGAGAAATGATAGAACACCAAGCACTGGTTTTGAAAGTTGAGCACTAGAAGTAACCAACAGGGTTTTATTAAACAAGTAACAGGCATTACTGATGGAAAGGACAGAAATGATGATAGTTTTAAGAAAAACTTGCAAGTAACTTTTCACAGGCATAAAATTGAGTTTTAAGAATTTTTAGGAATTTTGAACACCTTTGTCTGTGGATACAAAATTGAAGAAAGATCACTATTTCTGGCATACAAACCATGCAACTGAAGTCTCTTTTAACTAAGATTGTTGCTATACAGAGAATCCTGAAAGTATTTGTATTATTATGACAAAAACTTGCAAAAAGCTGTCTGATGAGATCTCTTGAAATGACAAAGATGTTTTTCAAAGATACACTGTGAACTGTGGTTTCTTATTTGGAATATTCTCAGGTGATAATGAGGAATTTACTACCTTGTCTCATTAAAACAAAACAAAACAAAACAAAACAAACAAACAAACAAACAAAAACCACAAAAAAACAAAACAAAACAAAAAAAACCCAACCAAAACTGGAGGACTGAACAGTAATGTAAATGGGGGGAGCTGCACTGGTGGAAGGCAGCTGCTCTCTTGGCATGTGATCAGGTGTGTGCCATGCTAAAAATTTAAGGGATGCAAGTGTAAGATTTTACTGCCTTGGCTCTTTTGTGCTGCATTCTTTAACTCCCAGTAAAGTAGTTCAGTCTTCCTTGGGTGTGTAAATCTGTTTGTGACATAAGAGGAAAACAAGGAATGATGTAAAGGGATACACAGGGAGATGAGATAGCCTAGAACTCCTTTTGCTGAGGAAGATGCAAAGCAGAAAACTTGATAGATTAGGGAAGGGAGGGGAAAACTGTTTTTTGTAGGTAGGAATTGATAAAAAACAAAGTGTCTCTTACTGCATGTTAGGAGAGGAAGAAAATGTGGGGTATTTTTCCCCTATCTTGCTTTAAAGTTCAATAAAGAATTGATGAATAAATATTGCCTCGTGTTTTCAAATTACACAAAATGTCTGATTACAATATTCTTTTCAGGTTTCTGTTACGTGCTAAGGCATACACATTTACTATTAAAAAATAATGATGCGGAAAAGACAGGTCAAGTGAGAATTGAAGGCAAGAGTACATCCCAGTAATTGAAGCTGATGAACAATGTATTGTAATTACCTTAAAGATATCTCAGTTCTTCACGATATAGACAGCACAACTGACCACTCAAAACCAGCTTTTTTATGTCCCTAGCTGGAATGAGAACCACAGCTCAAATAAGTGTGTGGGAAATAGTCTTGGGAACACTTAGCTGAACTCAGCCGTGTGCTCTGGGCAAACCTCATCCTCAGAACCAAATTTTACCCTGAGCTTTGGGACTGGATTTTTTGGTGCCCAGGAAAGATTGCATGCTAATGGAGGCTTTTTGTATTCTAAAGGCATTCATAGCACTCTGCTGCAGATCCACAGATTTATGCTAAGGCTTGAGCTTGCAGTGCAGCCCATTAATCAGGGCAATATCTTCTCACAGTCTTTCTTTCCTCAAAACTTTAATGTCAACAAGCCTGCAAGTTCTCAGTCAAATTTGGTTAAGACTGACTAATAGGTTAAAAATTATCAGGAAAGGATGAACTGACTGCTGAACCTGAAAGCATATCCATTTTTTCCTCTAAAGACCAGGCTGCAAATTGCCTGTATTTTAAATCATCAGTTCATTTTAATTTAAATTAACAAATGTTTAAATGTGCAGCTGTAACTGTCTATTTGTCATAGTATCCTGTCTGAAAAAGACAAGGATTTCCCAAATCACCTTGAGGTTTTGATGTCTTAAAATATTTGGATTTGCTTTTCTTCTTTAAACTTGGCTTGAATTAGAATTTTCTGAGTTTAGTGTTTAGTTTTGCTGTAACATCTGTGTAAGGAATTTTAAGTTCTGGTTGTTTTCTTTTTTAATCTGGTCAATATAAAATTTCTCCTTGTTATTTTTGATGAATAAATTTCTAAACGATTAAAAAACAAAAGGAGAGAGTGCAGTTTACAGGATTTCCCTGATTTTAGAATGTGATTTCTGCAAGCTATAACTTTGCATGATAATTTTGTTTCATTATGAACTGCTTCTCTTCCCCTGTTCCCCTGTTCCTGATGGTTTCTTAAGGGAAAAAAGGATAAAATTTTATAGAAAACTATCTTTTTGATAAAGCAGATTAAAAAAGTTGGGGAGGTACAACAGTCTTGCTGAAAGTGCTGGGAAAAAAAAAAATCTTTCAAACTGGTGACAGACCTAAAAATTTAATTTTGTTTATATTTAAAGTGAAAGGATGATAAAATGAGGCAAACACAGACTGAAGAACACTTTACAGTGACTTCTGTCCATTCTTTTTCTTTCTTTCTAGCTCTCTGTGCTCACAATATCATTCTGAAAAGCAGATGTATTTAAAAACAGCAGACAAGAGATACTTTCTCTAATATATCTACAATACAGAAAAAAAGAGTTTTTATAAAGTAAAAAGATTTTGAAATTTCAAGATGGTTTATGCATGTATATTAGTGTATTTTACAGTTTTAAAAATATATACATTAAAACTGTGTGAAGGGTTGGGAGAACAGAGGCTTCCAACCTGGCCATGCCAGAGAATTTCCGTATAGAGTTTGGAAAATAAATGTTTATATGGCTGTGTATATATTTTATATATATATATATATATATGTATATATATAATCTAAATCAAACTTCAATAGATAGCTAATATTGGCATTTTATGAGGTATAATTGATTCCTTTTCATTACAAAAAAGTAATCATTATGCAATGAGAAAGTTATGTACATTTTTATTGTGAGGACTTAAATCAGTCTGTAAATAGCTTGTCCCAATGTATTTATAGCCAATTTTCTGTATTGTTAAATATGTGCTTAATATAAAGTACTATGACTTTGGAATTAATGAAATGTCTTATAAATTAAAAAGCATGTGTAGGCTGTTCCCTACTAAGAAGGAGGAAAGAAAGCAAGGGGCTTATACTATCTCTGAATAAAGACGAGTTCAACTAAAAATGTGAAGTATTCACCTGGATACTTAAATTTTGACATCATCCTATTTTGTGGTGAAAAGTTCATAGAACTGCGTCCTTTTTTTAATTTATTAATGGTATCAGTATGATACTTTATCTTAAGGAAATTAGGCTTTTAAAGATGCTTCTTGTAATAACTTTAACTGAACAAACACAAAATAGTATTTTCTTGAATAATTTCAGAGAAAGGACTGGAGACCCAGATTTCAGTTGGTAGTGCTACTGATCCAATCAAAAGAAAAATGCATAATTCTTGGAGAGAAGCTGCCAGTTTCTCATTTATTCCTTAATACAGATGATTTTATAGGTAACTCCGTTCCAAATACCTTGAAGAATGCCAAGGAACAACAATGCCTAACCTGTCTGTGTGTAAAAACTGTGGTGGTGCTGTGAAAAAGGGAGAATGGCCAGATGCTGTATTAGGATGTGTACAATGAAGTTTGGCCTGCAATGAATGTGAAATAATTCTAGTGAGCTGTGCTACAAAGAGCAAACTTTACCTGCGGTATGGTGTCACCTCTAGTAAATTTGAAGTATAAAATGTGGAGACCAATCAGAGCCAGTTTAGAGAAAAATTATGAGAGTAATGAGACACTCAGAGAAACAGATTTTTCTGTTCCTAGACAGAAAAAATTGAACGAGCTGTATTCATTATTGTAAGGAATAAAGGGGGACTTATTACTAATAATCTTACCACTAGTAATCTTCACCTATACGAAAGTTTTCTGAAAAGATGCACAAAATAATGATGTGATTTCTAAATCCATCTATAATATAGTTTAGAAGAGAAAAACTTTGGCCTAGCACAGATCTGTGCACCTTTTGAAAGAGTTCTTACCAAAGACTTGTAAATTTAATCAACTTCCTTTCTCCATGCAGATTTTGGCTGGATATTTTTTGTACTCAAATTTCTGAAAGGTTTTAGAATAGATTCTTTTATTCTTTGAGAAAAGGCAGGTGGGATATAATAAAAACTTGTCAATTTAGTTGCTGTTTTATTACTGTGTTCCATCCATGTAAGAATGTCTTATCTGTGTGGACTGTAAGTTCTTAAAGCTATTGTATACTTTGTCAATTGTAGTTATATATTTGAAGGAAAGTGGATATAATGGAGAAAAATAGACCACAGGTTAATGTGTACCTAACAATCAGATTTTACTGGAATTGTAAGTTTTTCTCATTAATAAATTACAGGTCCTCACTCAGGCAAGTGAGTTAAGTGCCAAACATAACATTTCTCTTCAGAATATTCTGCACACATGCTATTATGATATTAACGCTTGGGTTTCTTTTCAAATGTTAAAGGGCATTTTCCTAGACTGTGGTAGCTTTTATTTGACAGTGAAATTGTGAATAAGACCATGAATACGTAAGTGCTGTTTTTGCAATACTTCACCTATGTTTGATGTCCCTCATTCCCAGAGGTTTCTTTTGTTTTGGTGTTTTTTTTTCTTCCTTTATCTGACTACTTTTAGTTTGCTTTCATAGGATAAATCAGTGATATCACCTGTCATAAATGAACTCACCATACATAGTTAGTTTTATCTGGTATGTAAGATCAACAGATTCTTGCAAAATAGAATTCTCAGGTTTGTGTATATTGGAGTTACTGGATCTTGAAGAGCTTCTGTTGCCTCAGGCAAAATTCTGAGGCTGCTTAATAATTTCTCTTCTGGGAACAACAGTAAATCATCTGTGAATTTAAATCTGTTTGAAAAGGTAACTTACACTGGAGTCACTCTTGGCATATATTAGGCAAAACTGTAATTTATACCCTCATAGAGTTGGCATAAATTTCCTTGTATTTACTAGAAATCATTGCTTACACGCAAGGTAAGTTTTTGAGTGCCACCAAATCATCAGTTTTATATGGATGAAAAAGCAAGTTCAACACATAGACCAAATTTATGACTATGTCCAATTCTGTTAAAAAAAAATTGAAAAGGCTGTTTTTTGTCTTTATTCAGGGAGTCAAAGTTTGTTCAGTTTTAGCTTTTGTTTATCAAGCCTTTGAGAATTTCTACTACATTATGACCGAGATAAACATTACATGACTCCTATCAAGCCAAACTTCAATATTCTTTACTTCTCAAATACATTTTTTTCCTAAAATGCCAGAATCTCCCTTCCTCTTAAGAATATATTGAGCAATGTAAAATGAAAGTGCTGGAATCTTGATGTTCAAGATTGTGGTTGTCTAATGAGGTTACTGGGTATATTAAAGAATATTCTGCAGGTGAGCATGGCAAGAAATAGAATATTGTTTCCTAGTAATGATATCTCCTGCCTTTTTATAAGACCAGCTATTGATGCAATGTGCTATTTAAGTTTAATTTTATTGCAGGATTGTATTTTAATATAGCATTACATAGTACAGCTGGTAGGAAATCTTTCCCAGTGGATGATTTGCAGCAGTTGGTAAATTTATATTTCCTATCTACTGTTAGTAGAGTTAAATCAGAAATTAAATTGGTAGATTCTTGTGTCGTGTTTTGAAAATAAGTTAATCGATTCTGAAAGCAAGAGAGCCACTTCTCCTAAAAAGCTCTTACATAAAAATATTTCTTTCTATTTTTAACATTAGGAATAATTTGTATGACTTTTCTGTACTTCTGGATAGTGCTGTGACTTTGCTTTGTTGCAGCTGGTTATTAACAAAATCCTGGTGAATCTTGGCAGATGGCAATGTGCTCTGCAGGTTTCACCCCACACCAGCTCAAAGTCATAACATTTTTCACCATAGGCTGGTTTTGGTATGGTCTGCATTCTTTGCTTGTTTTGTGGGTTTTTTTTCTTCCTCCACCTCCCTTTTCCATTTTCTCTAGAGAACTTCACTTTCTGGGGTTTCCTCATGATAACTCTTCCTGACATTTGCTCACTGCTTGAACTGATGAATGCTTGGATCTCCAGCAATATTTTGTCACAAATATCTGCCTTTTGTGGTACCATCACCTTCATGTAGAAGTTGAGAGAATGAGTCAAATCCTCACTTGCTTCTGTAGTAACTGTTATTAAAAAAATGAAAATCCATTAACTTAAAGTCTGTGTGAATGGAGTTCAGTGTAAAAGGTTCTTCCATATACTTCTGTCAGATTGTAGTGTTTAGAAAGAATGAATAGCTGTAGGGTTTTGTAACTAGTAGCTATTTCCTTTAAGATTTTTGGTTTTACTGTTAGTGTTAAAGGTCATATTTATAAATTCCTATGAATATTGGAAACTTTTATTTCTCTGGGTAATAACAGCAGTGAGTCTTTCATGAAATCTTTTGTTGAGCTTTTCATGTTGTGTAAGTAAAATAATAGAAGCTTTTTTTTGAAATGGAAGAAGACAGCATTAAAATTTGTATATGTGTATTAAGCAGCGTGACAGAGATATCCTAGTAAGACTAATGATTACCTGAAATACTTCTCTGTGCTTTTGAAACTTAACCCTTTTGCTCATCAATCAGTCAACAGAGGCAGGTAGTGACCATTAGGTGGATTCATTAGCACCCTGCAGCCTTCTTGTACAGGGTGACCCACATCTGTCTTCATTACAAGTTTACCACTTGCCAGTAGTGAACAGATGGGTCATTATAGCCTACATTGCCCTCTGGGCTTACCTGGAGGACAGACAAAGTCGTCCAGTGCAGGACACACATTCATGTTGTCTTCATAGAAACAGGGCAAGTTTTTTATGACAAGTCTAATAACATTATGCTTTTTCTTTAGACAAGCTAACTTAGACTTTGAGTAGTTATTTGTATTATTATTTATTTGTCTGATAACAGCTTTGAGAACATGAAAGGGCTGAAACAGAGACTTGAATTATTCATGAACATTTCTTAAAAAATATTATGGAGTATAACATACAGTGATGCTGAACTGTTAATCAGTATTTTTATTTGAACTCCAGGTGTGATTTCAGCATCTCGTTTTCTTTTTCTAGAACTGGAATATTTTCTTTACAGACTAAATGAAGATTTTTTTTTTTTTTGGAAAGAATTCTATGAGCTAAGGCTGAAAATAAAACACATTCATAATCCTACTGCCAGGAGAAGAAAGTAAAAGCCTTGTTTCCATATTTCTTCATGCTGTTTACACTGCATGAGCTTAAATCCTGCTTTAACCCATGGTTAAAGAAATTTTTGAAAAAAGTCTTCATTCTACGTGTCAATTATTTACCATGGGTTGCCTTCTTTCAAAGTTTTGTAGCAATTAAACTTTTATTTTCAGTGTTAGCAGCATTATAATTGACATTCCATTTCAGTATCTTTTGGAGAAGATTCTTTATGTCACTGTGTTTAAGTAAAACACTCTTAAATGGGAGGCAAACTGATTACAAGCCTGATCGTGCCACCAGCTTTTCCCCTGGTGGCACCAGCTCTCCAAATGAAACAGGAACTACCTTTAGTGGTGAAGAAAGGCTCCCTTTCCCACTTTGACAGTGTTGGTGTATTAAAAGAAATACCCAAGGTGTTGTACTCTCCTCTACTGGACAAACCTCATCCTACACTTAATCATATTTACTTTAATGGGACATTAATTGTTATCATAGCACTTTTTGTTTCTTTAACTTTTTGTAATAAGTTGTTTTCTAGTGGGCAGATATTTGCTGAATTTAAATAATAAGTATATTGTTTCTCTCTTTGTAGTTTAGAATAGATAGTAATTTTGCACAGTTTGTTCTTGTATTAAAAGAATATTCTTTTATAAATAATATTTATCTTACTAAACTTTTTGAAAAAGTGTTTCTGTAAGAGAATGTTCATTTCATGTTTTTGTGTGTGAATTTCTGCTTTCTTTTTGCAGCACTCAAAACAGAGTTTAAAGGCAAAAGTGTTTTTGGAGCTTGTGCCTGTTGTAACAGAGACCATTCTCTTTAGGAAGGTATGACATTGTCCTAACAGCTAAAGTCCATCCAAGAATAGGAATTGACTATTTTGTTTATATTAAATAAAAATAATATGGTCATCTTCTTTGATTAAAAACTAGAAACCATTTTTGTTGAATAGATTTTAAAATAAAATAGAGACTACATATTTAGTGAAAAACACCATTAGTGAGGTTGTCATAAGTAATACACTTGAACGAAAAACAGCATTTGAAGTTTGATGTATAACAGATGATTTGGACACCAAACAAAGACATGCTTTCTCCTTGCAGAAGAGATAATTAATTCCTCTCAGTGCATGGAAGGGAGCTTCTTGTAAGAAGTGTAATATCTTGCTGCTGTATCTGTTTCCTACGAAGTTTATTTCATATGTATGTTATGTGCAATAAAAAGATGGGAGAAGCTTGTTGCTATAACTTAAGAAAAATACTAAAATTTATTCATCCTTTCAAATTTTGAGAAATAGCATCCTGTGTGAGCATGTTCTATGTATTTATGATCTCTGATTACCCAGCAGTAAAGATGACATTCAGCATCCATCTGGAATATTTGCATGTATTTACTCTGTTTGCAAAGCCATTAAAATGGTCCGGGAGTCTCTGATTTAAGATGATGCAGGTAACCTCAATATGGCTGTGTTGTACGTGTAGTTGGTGATACAATCTTTAATTACATAATGACACTATGTTTTCCAGAGAATCTTGCCTTAGGGTGTACAGAATAGATAGTGTTCACTGAATGAAGTGCTTTTGCTTTATTTCCTTTTCATCTTCCTTGATCTGTGTGAACCCCATGCTATATATGGCACATCCTCTTTACTGTGTTCTGAAATGCAGGTGATTAATTTCCTTTCTAGTATTCCTCTGCTGCTTGTTGTAGAGGTTTTTTAACCTCCTTTACAAGCATAAAATGTGCCATCATTCAATGACTCCTAGTCATGTTAATTTTTATTGCTTCTATCCTCTGTTCTTTTTTTGGTAACTGGCATCAGATCTTTCATTCTTACACCCATCCTTTGTCCATCTCTGATTCTCTGTTCCATCATTAAAAACTACTTTTTTACCCCTATAACAGCCAGCTTTCCTGATAATAGTTGGAAATTACATGAATAATTTTCATTCTGCTGTTTAATTTTGGATATATGAAAAGGGATATTGTCTCAAAATTTTATTGTGATTAAAACCACTGGTTCTGTTATGATGTGTTAATATTGCTGGAAAGAATGGCAGAGTTTTTGTTACTGTGTTGACAACATGAAAATATTTATATTTTGAATGGCAATTCATAGTTAGGGAGTAGAGAAATGATAAATACATTTCAGTGGCTTCATAATTGCATGTACCAATGCAGAGTTACCTTTCAGTGTTCAAGAAACTAAAGAACTACATATTCTGTATAGCTGTCTGTATTTGACAACCATAACACTAATTTTAAATAATGCTGCTTTGCACATCATTCATTATAGCTGCTTCATCTTTTTCTAAAATGGGTTGTCTTTTAGAATTTCAACAGGTAGTGGAGTGTCTTGTTAAGGCAGCTATTTATTGGAAGTGGAGGCACTCATAAATTCTAGAGCATGTTAGTTCATTATGAGAATTAGTACTTGGCAATTACTGGTGCTGATCCATGCAGTGTGAGATGGTTAGATTGTGGGAACATATATATGATGGCATAAAATTACACATTAATAAAAATATCTCTAAGATGTGAGGAAGTAATCAGTAACCTGATGTTAACAGTTTTAAAGCTGTGCCCTGCTGTTTGACTACATAGATCCTGGTGGAGAGATAAGAACTTCTCTAAAACTCCAGGGAGGAAAATGGGGGGTTCTGCTCAGAGCAATAGGAAGAGAAATACAACAGTGCAATTCAGTTTTAATCTTGTGCTGTGTGGCTTGATTAAACATTAGAAAAATTGTGGAAGGAAATAATTTTCTTAAGTGGGACTTTTCAGAATTAGTATTACTTGAAAACCAATTCATTTTCATGCCTGATGTTTATAGCTTAAATGCAGATCGACAAATTTGACCCTTTTAAAAAGATTGCTCTAATTTAGCATCATTAACTATTTTCAGCATGATATTAATTAGAATATGCAAGTTAGTTGAGCTTTCTGGAGATTAAATTAATTTAATGGAGACAGTATTGATACAAGGTAATACTTGTATAATATTATTTGATGTTATTTCTGAAGAAAAGATTGGTTTTTTGTATGGAGAAACCTTAATAGAAGTAGCTTTTGGTATCTATAGCTGTGTTGTAATTTGTGTCAAGGCATCTCAAAAAAATGGAATATCAGAGGCTGAGAAAAATTTTGGTTACATAGTGCTAACAACAACTTTTTTGTCGCTTCTTTTAGTCTGGTTTGAGAGGCAGGAAGGTTTTGATCAATTTGTCTCTAAGCATTGTCTTTCAGTACAGCTGCTGGATTGTACTCCAAAGAACATGAACATAACTTTTGTTGTTCTTGGGCAGGGCAGATAGCTGAGAGGAATTACACCTTTAACTCTAAAAGTATTTTAGTTTTGCAATGATTTCACTTACATTAATATGGCAAAAGCATGAGAAGTTCTCAAGAGAGTAAAGTTTGTTGGTTTAAGTTGTGTTTTTTAGGGTCCTGAGAAACTGCTCAGATGTTTAGTACTTAGAATTCATACAGTGAATCTGAATACTTCATCCAGTCCTTATTGACTCAGTAGGAAGAATTTAATCACTTAATGGAATTTAGACTACTTTGTCTTTATTTGGTAATAACATGTCTTAACCACAGACAGAACAAATCACCTGAATATTCTAACAGAGTAAGACTCCAAAGTGCATTTGTAAGATTATGGTTTATAGAGATTAGTATACTACTTGGAAAAAATTAGGAATAATCTGTCTCATTCAAAGAGAAATATAGATTAAATGAGAGAAACTCTGTTTTCAGTTTTAGGAAGCACATTGAGTAAGGACACTTTGAACTTGAACTTTTCCCTTTTCAATGCATAAAATAAATGTAAGATTTGCAAAAACTTAGGGTTTCTGTGTGTTGTGTGCAGTGAAGTATTCAGGATGTAGAAAGTGCTGGGACTTTAATTAGGAAACCGCTGTCATTTTCAGGTTCTGTGCTTTGTTGTATGAGGCAGTAAATGAAAAACAACAAAACAATTAGAGTCTGAAATAGGCTGCTCAATCCCTGCGTAAGTTTTATGCTCACGGCTGCTGTGCTCACTTCGTTCTGTGCACAGTGAATCTCCTTTTAGCCAGTATCAATGGATGTGACGTGAATCTATGGTAGTTCACACAGCTAAAGTGGGTTTTGGATCAGGATTTTGTTTTAGTATATTTCCTAATACTTAAGGACAATTAATTCAATAGTACTTTAACCCTTCAAAAACACTTTTACAGTCAGCAGAGCTCCAACAGACTTTGTGAAATAAGCTTAACATAGTTTCCTTTTGTCTACATTTGCATTTATACCCTTTTCATCAATGCTTCACCTCTATGTGGCAATGAAATTGTCTTGAGCTGATTTACATTTCCTAGTATAGAAAATATTTAAAGTTCAAAGAATATTGCAAAATCCATTAATACCAAGACTGACATCTGGTAGGTCTTACAGCAAAATTTCAAATTCTAGTTCTGTTCTGTCATTTTGGGAACTATCACTTTGGAGAGAAAACTTAAAAAGCATAGGACAACAAAATGCTACTGATGTACCAAAAAAAGAGAAATTTACATAATCATGGAGTGGAACGTGATTTTTACAGTAGATAGTATTTTCATATGAGGGAAAAGTAATTTTCAAAATATAGTGTGACATTTGTAACAATCTACATATTGAGATTCTTTTTTTAAATGATTGCCTCGTGTTAAACCTACTGATGTAAAAAATAGGTGCTTTGGTTACCAGAATAAAGACTTCTGTGTCATAAAAGTAAAAATAATGTATTAAAATCCCCATGGCTACTGAGAATTGTTTTCCCCCTAAATCTCAGCATGTGTTTTTATAGCTTTGGAAATCATCATTCCATCTTTACCTTCATCACTTTCTTTTTGAATCTAATTTTTACAAAACTGTTGTTTCCTATTTAACAAGCATTTCAGGAAATACTACCTCATTGACTGTACAACTTCCTGTTGTAATACTCTATGGACTGCTTGACCTATAGACACTAAATTTGTTTGTATTGAAAAAGTGAATTGTTATCCTGAAAATTGTCAGTTATATCTGATAGAATCCATTAGCATTCTGAGGTAGCTTTGCTGTTTCCATTTCAGTATCTTTCAGCTTAACTTTTGAAAGAAGTGCATTATAACTATAAATAAATTTGGATTTGTGTGACTGCAGTTTTTATATAATTTGACTTTTTTAACTTATTGCTGGCTGAAAATTTTCATTCTTAGTTTCTACCCACAGCTGAAAGAAGGTCTTTGAGAAATTTGATAAAAGCCATCATGGTTTGTTGTGTGGTTTTGGTTTTTTGCAGATTTTTGTTGCTGTTCTTTTGGTTTGATTTTTTTTGGTTTTGTATTTTTTTTCCGCCTTATAACACATCATGGCTTTTTAAACTTTGCTAAGTCCAAGATTGTAGTCAGGAGTAAGTTCTTTGGCAGCAACTTTCTAAACTATATGACAATGGAAAAGGTTTGATTGAAATAATTAGTTTCACTAAGAAATCTCACAAATGGTTGTAGCCTCCAAGCTCATACCTGAATTCTGTGTTTCATATAAATGATATTCTCTGTTTCATTCTGACTTTATTCCCCACTATTTACCCCATCTATTATTTTTAACTATATGCTTCTGTCTTACTCAGGTTGTCAGCTGATTTTTACCCACTAGGTAAACTCCTGAGGGAGATTGAATGTCCCCACAATTCTGTTAATTGATTCTTGTATTGGATTGTCAGGGATTGTCCCCTGCTTGGCACAGCCTCTTTCAGCCAGCCCTGCAATGGACCCACCACACAGATGAGCCCATCATCCAGGTTGGTACCTCTGTGAAAATATGTTCAGGAAAATGCAAAAAACCCATCAGGCAGACAAAGGAGGAGGAAATAAAAACAATGACAAACAGCAGAGAAGGAAGAGGCACTCCAGGCATCAGGGCACATTTTCCCCTGTGGCATGTGGAGAATCCATGCCTGAGCAGATATTCCAGAAGGAATTCAGGCAATGCAGAGTCCACGCTGAAGCAGCATTTCCTTGACAGGAATTGAAGACTCTGGAGAGCCCATGGTGTGGAAAACTTTGTGAAGGACTGCAGCCTGTGGGGCATTCATGCTGTGGTGAACAGTGAGAAGGAAGGAGTGGAGGACAAAACCAATGTGTACTGACTGCAACTCCCATTCCCTTGTGCCACATTTGGATGGGTAGAGAAGTCTGGAATGACATAGTGAAGTTGAGCCTAGGAAATGCAGGGAGGAAAAGTGTTGTTTTAACATTTGTCTTCTTGTTTCTTGAAAGTGAAGTTAACTTTCCCTGAGATGAGTCTACTTTGTTCATGGTGGTAATTGCTAAGTAATCTCCCCATTTTTATCTTGATCTAAAAGCTTTATCTTTGTGTCCTTCTCCTGTCCCTTTAAACAAAAATGAAGGCTCAGTTTATGAAAATCAGTAGTTTTCTTGGTTTAGTTTAAAATTATGCATATAAAGAATACTGAATCAGAAAACTGAGTTAATGCAAAGATTGATGCTCTTCAATTGAATTCTGTGTTGTTTCCTGCCAAGCGTCTTTCTTCCACACAAATCCTCAATAGGATTTTGCCTGCGTTCCCTCTACATGGTAACTGACAAAGAGACTAAAGCTCAGGATATTGTAGGTAAAAGAAGACAAAAATGGTCACTATGTTGTCTTGCTTAGGATGTAGCTATATGCAAATCTGTTTGGGTTTCTATTTTTTCAGTCAAATGGGGATGAAAAGGCTTTCTGGTATAAGGGAAGTTATTAAGAATGATTTTAATATCCATGTGCAGAATTCCATATTTTTATATTCAAGATGGTATAAATTTAAAATTGGTATTTCTGCTAGACAAAATAAATATATTTTAATTCATGATTGGAATGAGTCAGTATTTTTATACTTCTGAAACATTCAATGACCCTTTTTGTCAGGGGAAAGAAAATATTCAAGTTAAAGCACTAATGTCACTCTGATTTGTATTTCCACCACTGGGTGTAATTCCGTTCATAGTTGTGTGAATCACAAACAAAAGTTACAGTTTTCCATGTTTTAGTTGTCCTACAGCATACAAAAGTAGTTTCCCACTCTTAAAAAGTCTATAGCTGATAGCAAGTACAGTAATTTCACGACTATAAGGTGTGCTGGATTATAAGGCGCACCTCTGGGAGTTGGCAAATTTCCAAACTTTGTCCACATATAAGGCGCACCAGACTATAAGGCGCACTTTTTTTTGCAGTGAGGATCCGCGTGCAGCAAAACAACAAATTAGTAACAATCACGCCAGCCGTGCTGTCTTGGGTTACAATACAGGATGTGATCAAAGTATCTATTCTATCACCATCTGTTGTGACCAGGTGGGGCAGTGATCCTTATCTCCGTGGGAGATACTCTGCTAATGGGCCATCCATTGAAACCAGGTGCGGCATTGTTCTTTATCTTTGCATTCCCCATCCTTCCTCCAAGGAGTTATCTTCTGCTAATGGCCCACTGAGTCCCACTGTGTGACTGATAAAATTACTTTATCCCACTGAGAGTTGCTCCAGATAGGGGGGAGAGCCCAGCCTTTCCTGCCTAGATAAAAACTGAAATTCTGGGACACCAAGTTGCCCTCTTTTCTCTGGACTCCAGAGGAAAACCAGACATTATTTCCATATCATCTCACTTGGCAAATTTCTGAACTTTGTCCTTATATAAGGCGCTTCGGAGTATAAGACGCACTTCTGGGTTTGGACCAAAATTTTAGTCAAAAGGGTACGCCTTATAGTCGTAAAATTACTGTAATTGTGTGCTTAAGTAGCCTTGAATTTGTTTGTCTGATATGTGTTTCCACTCCCTCTTGGCTCCAGAATAATCTGATGTTAGTTTAAGTATTCTTTCATCATAAATGATTCAATAGGACAACTTGGAGTGATAGCAATTTGATGAAAGGGTAAACATGGGAATGACTGATTTTAATCATCAAAATTAACTGTGCTATCTTTTTATAGCAGAATTACTCAGAACAAAATTAGTTATTGCTTACTATTATAATTAACTTGTACACAGTAGCTTTTCTGTATTCTTTGTAGAAAAGCCCTATTGTAACAAACATATCTTACTGGATTGAGGAAAAACTTAACAAGAACTTCTTTTGTTACTAGTCAAATTCACATTTAGTTGAAGGTTATCTTTTCCTAGATATGAAAGAATTTTTACCGTGTACTCTTGCAATTTATAGAACAGTTGTGTTTTAATTTTGCTCTGAAGGGTATTCTTAAACTCTAATCTAGTTACATAATTTTAAGGACAGCATCTTTCATTTCACCATTTCAGGGCAATTCCACGGTTGTTTTTCTATATTCTTTAGCCATATGATATCTTTATACTTGGCTTGCTTGATCTAAAGCTGCTTGATTTAAAAAACCAGACTGTGTTTTGACCATATACGACAGTTTTTTTCCAAAAAACAAAGTCCATGGTAACTCAGGTTCATGTAATTTATGTTGCAATTGCATGAAGAAGTTCTGCAGATGTAAAATCCCTGCAGTTGTGCAAATTGAAAAGAGTACACTATGAGTTATGCAATCAATCTCCAGTTATAGGTCACAAAAACCCCTAAGAGTGTTGTATCCTAATAGAAATATTTCCTGTTATTAAACATACAATACTCTAGTAATTTAGGAAAATGTTGAGCTGGCATAAGATTCATACCAGAAATAATTTAAACAACCAACATTTCCCTAAAACTGTACTTAAAGATAATTGATTGTTCTTTTCTTCTGAGAGAAAAAATGAGATGAAACTCCTCTGAGAAGGAAATGAAGGGTTCAGTAAACTCCAACAAGTAGAGATAATAAGAGCAATGTTTCAGGAATGTCTTAATGTGCCAATGCTTTGACAGTGTGCAAGACAGACATTGGTTGTTAAATGTGAAATAATTTTGGATTAATTTATTCTATCTACACTGCACAATTTTTTCCCTGTAAATTACCTCACATAGAACTTGGAATTGCAGGACTTTTTAATATTATGTAGCATGACATGTTTAGAAAAATCATCCGTTAGTATGATCAAATACAGAGATCTATTGTTAATTTATCTTCTCACACTTATATTCTAACAAAACAAGCATGTTCTTCTGAAGGACTACCAGATGTCACAGGTTTGGATCTAGTTTTCTCCAAAGCAAAACAGATGCATATGACCTATACGTACTCTATGATATAAATCTTGCATGAGCAAAAAATTTCAATTAGAATTGAATTAGGACCCAATTAGAATTGTACCTTAGAATTGTGTAATTATTTCTATTAGAATTGTTCAAGCAATGTGATAAACTTGAGTGTTTTGAGCTATACACAGCTTTGGAACTTTCCACCAAACCTTGGTTTCGCAGTAAAGTGCTCAAACAGGGGGTCAAACAACAAGCTGAGAACTTGTAGTAAGTAAAATTTGAATTGTGGTTTTATGGTTATAGTTGTAAATAATCAAATTCAAAAATCATTTAAAGTAACACATTTAAAGCATTTTGGGTGGCGTGGAAGTGGTTGTTGCCTGTGGCAAAGGTACTGATCCCCTTTAGAGAATGACATGGTCACAGAATACACTTTTGCTTAAGTGACTACATGAGTATTATTATTATAATTATTAAAAATATTCACTAATTACATGAATATGAATTATACTTTCACTCTACTGGCCAATTTGTTTCTCACACCAACTTAATAGTGGCATGTAGATGGGAGGGCAAGTGGTTGAATGATTCGCTAAAACAAATTTATATTAGACTTTTTTTTTGCCAATACCTTTGACATTGATTGTTCGCTCAACCCAATCATTCTCTTGTGATGGCATCCTAATTGTGAAATCCATATAGTATTGAAAATGAAAGTTTAAAAAAAAAGTGTATTTGGTATCTGTCAGGACAACAGTATTTGGATCTTCACGTCCTCAATATTTGCCCTTTGTTGAAAAGCAAGATTTTTGTGCTCCTCATTCAGCTGATTATCAAAGAGCTTTAAAGAATGTCTTTGAAAAGAAAGTAAAATGAAAAAATAGAGAGAATTTTGAAGGGTTTTTTTCCAAATGAGCAGCATGGTTTTAAGAATTGTTTGTACTTAGTGAAAAAAGAACTAACCAATGAGAGGAGAGCTAGGTATTGACTCAGCAAAACATGTCTACACTTTTATTCACAAAAGTATATTTTTGCTCTTTTGTAAAATTGATGAGTTTAAAGGCAGAACCAATCAGTTTTGACACTTCTTGTCATTTAAAGCAAAACATATTTTACACACAATGGTGTGAAATCTAGGCTCTTCTGCAAAGTTTAAAGGACAACTTATAATTATGAAGTTGTGTAATGCTTGAGGAGAAATGACAAAAGTATGGTGATGAATCAGACACGTAACTTGTTCTTTTTGAAATTGCACCTTCTTAGACTCTTCAGATTTCCTGCTTTTATGCTTTTGTTGCTTACTCTTTTTGTTCTTTGTCACAACTTCCCTTCTACTTCAAAATTATGATACTTTAGAGATATTTTCTTCCCTACTTGCATCAGGTGTCAAAGAATTTTATAACATACTGCAACCTATTACTTTATAAATCATCTTCTACTGAAGGGAAGCATTTAAGAACATGATTAATTTTAAGCTTTTTAACATTCTCTTGCCATGTTTATGTTGCTGAGAGAAAATTATCTTCTGTTGGTACTCAAAGATGAATAGACTATTTTTTCTTAGCTATATAAACTAAAATTGGTACTTCTTCTGCCCTAAGAGAATCATACTTGTTCACCATTGTTGCTATTTTTATATTTAAATCTAATTTGACTCAAATATAAAATACAAAGACAGGCCAAAATGTGAGTGTGTGTTAGCACTTCTCATTGATAGATTATTCTTTACGAAGTTATTTTGTGGAGGGATGGATATACAAAGAATGAGCAATTATATTTCAGAATTCTATTTCACTGTCTCATTATTAGTATGCATATGCAACAAGAGATTGTTGTTCTTTTGAATTGTCAATGGAGTAAATACTACCAAATGTACTTTAAATAATATGCAAGATTGCATTGTGATATATCAAAATATTCCTTAAATCTCCTTTTTAATTCAGCATGTCTACTTCAGCTGTGATACTTGTGTTTTGATAAAAAAACTCCTAAAATCAGGCTATCTTCTACATTACGCATTCTTATATAATTATGAAAATATTTAAACCTCTATATGCTGAAAGCCTTTGAAGATGACCCTTGGTTGCATTCTCATTTTCAGCTAAAATATTTAGTAAATTGCAGGAATGAGTATTCCTGTTTTAGGATTTGTGTTGAAGGGCCTTGCTCAGTAAATAGCATCTGCATTGTAGTAGTTCTGCTCATCTGAGATTACACGTGAGACCATGTCTCTTGGAAGAGGAAAATTATCTTTTTTAGAACAGTGGGAATAAAGTATGTACATGTGTGAGGAGATATGAGAGAGGGAACAAATGCTTCTGGAAGCTTGAGTGCTTCTTCAGGTGACTGGAGAAATATTCTTCCAGGATGGTCACGCTGGGAAAGGACTTTTGTACCTGTAAAATCACCTCATTTCTCCAGGGAAAGGGGAACTTTGTGTGAATTTTGTGGCCTCAACAAGATACTGAGCCAATTGTGCTCATGGGCCATTGAAATGAATTGGATTAGTCATAAAGCAAAGCAGAACAAAAGCCCCCCTGGGCCAGGACTGCAGATGTTAATGTTTGTCAATACTCTGCTTCTAACTTTTATCTATCAAAATTGGTTTTTAGTGAATGATTTTGCCTTGTAAAACAGAATCACATCGTCCCTGTTTGTATCAGGGGCTTACTTGCCTCCACTATCTGACGAGGATGAGTTAGATAATTCTAGTCTGGCTTAGAACTGGAGATAACCTGTACGTAGCGAATAGATGTGGGATTGTTTAAAGCACAGCATACACCTGTGTCCATGGCAACCCATGTACTTTATTCTCTCTGTGTCCATTTTGGAACTGCTTAGTAAACGGACAGTTCTCTTCACAATGCTTTCAGCAAACTAAAAATTAATCCAGTTATTGAAATCTACCATGGAAAAGAAGAAAGTCTCTGTAAAGTAGGAACTGCAAAAAGAAGTTGGCAGGTTTAATCCCCTCTGAAGCTGTAATCTTGCAAACTGCTGGTAGGCTGCCATTAAGCTATTCATAGTCTGCAGCACACCTAGAGAGTACTTAATTAAATATACAGTAATTTCACAATTATAAACTGCACCATTTTGACCAAAATTTTGGTCCAAACCCAAAGTGTGGCTTATAATCAGGTGCGGCTTATATATGGACAAAGAACAAAAAGTTACTGTTTGAGTTTGGAGGACAGGTGTCTGCTGAGAAAGGCAGGAACTTCTCTTTGTAATGGAGAATGTAAACCCCCTCCCTCCAAATTATTACGATTTTGAAATCAAGGGGCTTTTAGGCAAAAATATGGGAATTAGGAATAACAGTTCTTTACTAGGGAAATTAAAATAGAAATACAGTACTACAAAGAAACAAACTCCAAACCCTGACAAAGTCAGAGTACAACCTGACACCCTGTCAGGCAAGGTGTTGGTAGCAGTCCCATTAAATGGTGGCTGCATCCTCTTGCAGTGACAGATGTGATTCAGTTGAAGCAGTGCTCCTGTAGAAGGTGCAGTTTCCCTCTGGAGGTCCAGTGGTGATGTGGAGAAATCCGGTTTTCCTTTGGAGTCCAGTGGAGAAAGGGGCTCCCTTAGTGTTCCAAAACCTCTGTTTTTATCTTGGTAAGAAATGTTGAGCTCTCCCCCCTGGCTGGAGCAACTTCCAATGGGATGAAGTAATTTTATCAGTCACACAGTGGGACTCAATGGGCCATTAGCAGAAAATGACTCGCTGCAGGAAGGATTGGTTGTGAAAAGATAAAGAACAATGCCCAACCTGGTTTCAATGGATGGCCCATTAGCAGAATATCTGCTGTTGCGATAAGGATCACTGCCCCCACCCTCAACAGATGATGATAGAATAGATACCTTTTATCACACTCTGTATTGTAACCCAGGACAGCTGCTGACACCCAGATGTGCAGCTCATAATCATGGAATTACTGTAGTCTTCTATGACCATCAATGCACCAGTAGAGTGTATTGCTGGATCTGTCCTTTACCTCCTCTTTCAATTTCCATGCACCTGAAATGCACTGAGATTTGTTATCATAATTTTCTTAGACAATAAGTTATATAAATTCTTCAGTAAGTGTTTGCCAAGTCTACATAACACAGTATGAGGATCTGTTAGTAGTCTGAAGATGTGTATTTGCATTTTTTTGTGTTTTGTAAGTAGCTGATGCTTTAGGAGATATTCAGATTTCCAGGAGGTGGGGAACTTATCTCTCACTCATCTTTTACAGTATTCTCCATTATTCCTTTTCTTTGACAACAACAAAAAAACCCTGTAAGCTCAAATATATTCTATGTGTCCTGATAGTCTAGAACCTAGAGGAAATGGAAAAAAAGTAGAAGAATTAATAGTAACTTTTTGTTTATATGTTATCTATATATATGTTTTAGATAGTAACATTAATAAACACCAAAATAATTTACACGCTGTTACATGTAGTTAAAAACTGTTTTCATATTTCTTTATTTTTTGAAGGCCCTATAAACTAAATGATAAAATCCACTTAATGTATTGTACCTTAAATACAAATACCTTGCACAATAGTCATATGTTAGTATCACACAATTTTATATTTTCATCAGCACTGAAAACTTTATCTTATTGTATTCAAGTATTGTGAATCTCAGTGCTCGAATCTGCCTTCAGGGAACTGTGAAATAAATATTCAAGTTATCTAACTGTAAGGGGTATGGTTAGATTGATCACAATCAGATGTGTACATCAGTCCTAAATCACCTTTTCTTTAATGCTAAGATCTTTTTCAGAGAGAGCCAGCCTTAAATCTAGATAATTGAAGCTGAGATTGCAGCCGCTCAGAATTGTCTTCAAGTTTTGTTTTCTCTTTTTGAGAAATTCTTTTGTAAGATTTCTGGTATCTTTATCTTAGAATTACTTTAGTTAGAAACTTCAACAAGATTAGTTATGAAAGTGAATGTAACAAAAACCATAATTAGTATTTGAAAGTACCTTGAAGACTATTTTTTTTAAGGCAGTGGAAAAATGACTTTCTGGATACCCCTTTCTGAAGTTAGCAAAGCTATTTAATCAGGTAACAGTAGAAACAGAAGTGCTCCAGAAAATATTCTCTGAATTACTAGCGTAGTTAAAGTCCATGAAAATGTAAAACATAGATCTGCAGAACTCTGATTTAAGCATGCTTCTTGATTTAATCAGGCACTCTAAATTCTGGGGCAGATAAATAACTAAAAAAGTAACTAAATGACTAAAAAAGTAAAAAAAAATTATCAGAAGGGAAGCAAAGGCTGACTAAGGGTTTTAAAGAAGAAGGAGAGAAGTTTCTCTAGTGAGCAAATTTTCTGGATGTGTAGGCTAGCTTGATATGATACTCAGTTTTAGAGGGACAGGGTAGAAAACAGAGAGGTGAGAGTGATGATGTGAGATTGGAGGAAAAGACACAAAAAGAAGTCAGGAAAAAGATTTGACTTGATTTACTGAAAAAGAAGAAAATGAGGACTGAAAAACCCAAACAAAAAGTTATGTGGTTTAAGTAGCTGTTTCATATTTAATCATGAATGGGAAAGACAAGTGTAGGGATGTGCTAATAATGATATTCTCTATAATTAAGTGAAATTGAAAGAATTGGTTAATATTTTTTGCCATTTGGAATTTCAGCTTTGTTACTAACGGAGAAATAGAACACCAAACACTGGTTTGGGGGTTTTTCAGTGCCTATAAAAGAAGGCTTTAACCATTGTGAGTGTGAAACCTGCAAAATGGGATGAAGTACAGTTCTGAGAAGACTAAGTCTTTTTAATGTTGCTACTAATTTTTTTCAAATTATTAATGTCCCTGTTTTATTAAAAATAAGTTTAGTAACTTGAATTTTAGTATGTTGACAAGTTATGAATGTGAGTAAAAAGCTGGAGTACTATATCCAGAGAGAACAGAAAATATATAGCATTTTGAGTGATTTAGTAATTGGATTGCTTCTAGCTCTGTTCTCTCTGTAAACATATTTTTCCCAAGCAGTTAAGTGGCTTCAATTCAAAAACTAGAACATTTTAAATATATTGGCAGAATTATAGCCTTCATACTGAATCACTAATAGAAGTACTTTGGAGCCATACTATAAACCAGAGCACATCATTCGCCCCAGTTAATGGGAGAGCCAAGGCTTGGTGAGTGATTGTGTATAATTCTGGGTTGCTGACCAAAATTACTAATTTAGATCCATAATACCAGAGAGAGAACCAGCTCAGTCTTTTCTATGATGTGTCTGCTTCAAAATAGGTTAGGGATGTTTTTATCTCTTAAAGTAACCTGTTATACTGTGAAAAGTAAAAAGTTCCTTATAGTTAACAGCAAGAAGTTTCCCATTTTTTGCTTCTGTTTAAGCATTTTCTTAGTGTATATTGAATTTGCAGTCTATTTCCTGTTTTTATAGAACAGTTTTTTAACTGAAAAACACCCAACCCAACACTTCGGCCTAATAGGTAAGAAAACAAACTGAATAAATTTATAATTATTAAAGTACTGGTTTGAAAAGCAGCAATTATAATGCAAATTTCAAAATCAATACACAGAGTAAATATTTACGCCTTTTTATAAACATGTAGCATACTTTCTACCAATTTAGTAGTAGGGATTGAAATTTTAAGGTTGAATATCTAGAGAAAAGGTGACACAGTGGCTAAAAATTTGGTTTTAGGCAACTAGTTTGTTGGTAGCTTAAATGGATGTAACATAATGAATAGTTGAGGTGTCATATCCTATACATGAAATGCTACTCTTGGACTTGTTTCTGGAATGTACAGAGGGGGAGTGTTTTTTCTCTCTGGTCCAGAGAAATTTGTAGATTTATTGTAGTAAATTAGGGAACTAGGAGAAGAGAGAACCTGCTAAGGAAAAGCAGTCATCTGATTTCCTCTGAAGTGCAGAGAAACTAGAGATGCTGAATGAAATACTTGTTACTTGAAGAAAACGAAATTGGAGATGGACAGGAATTCGGACCTGACAGATAAGAACATTTGCTTGGAGATGTCTGTTCACACAGAAAATTTAAATACAAATGTCTGCAGCTGAAGCAGCTGCAGGTAGAGCTAGAATGGAAAAGAACCCCCTTAACTGAAGTGTGACCCTGGGTCTGAAAACATCTGGGGATGTGTTCAGGTTAAATAAAGGGCTAAAACTGACCTGCATCACAACATGTGCTAAAAGTGGTGCAAATGTTTGCCACCTAATCGTGGGACAGGGACTTAAAAGCAGCATCTTTGTAAAACAAAAAGTATTCAGGCATTTCCCTCAGTTTTCCTTCCGTTTCTGAAGAGATGAGTTTCCATCCAGGAAAGAAATATTTCCAGTTCAGACTGAATTATGCGTGTAGGTTACTTTATTGTTTCTTCTGCTCTTCTTTACTATCACTTTTCACTTGAGAGCAAGTTTTCAACCAGGCTGATGTGCTATGCTTCGGGGAATGTTCTAGGCTCACAGGAGTGCGCAGTTCAACTTCATTATCTATTCTTCCACTCTTACTTTGTATTTAGAGCTATATCCCTGCCCCCTTCAAGGGAAGCAGTCACATTTAAGCATTTTAACTGGCTGTTTGAAGTTTAAAATTTTGTTAGGTAGGGTTAATAAAAATTTCCATGGTCTAACATTTATGATACTGGTAACTTCTTGAGACTATGGTGCTTTGAAAACACATGGTGTATAAAAGCTGAAACAATCCTAAAGCCAAGTGCAATGGAGGTTTTCTGCTTACTAAGGTATTTAGCTACAGGAAATTTTTGCATGATTTCATGTGGGATTTTAAAATTCATTTTATGAGATAAATTACTCCATTAACTTTACAATAGGTAGCTATTATTTTATGCTCATCTAATGCTGTGATACCACATGGCAGTGAAGATCTGTGAGCCTCTAAATGCTTTACATTTATTTTTGTCATTTTGCAGTAAATTGTATTTCTGGAAAGGAATGCTTTTTATGTAGCTACTATGATGGTATTTAGATATTGCCATTATTTTCCAAACTTGGTTTCTGAAAAATCTGTGCTCAGTTTGTGTTGGGGAAATAGTGTATGTTAATCCTGCAATGTAAAAATAGTGTCTGTTCTCCCAGGCAACCAGTGTTTCATGAACAAGGAATGTCCTTAGGGCTATTGGTGATTTAATTTTTTATGTATACTAACATCAGGATAGAAATGATAGAAGATTGCTTTTCATTTTATGTCTTCCTTTTTACAGTAGGATCTTTGGTGATGGTCCTCTGCAAAAATGCAGTTTTATATGCATTGAGGATTAAAAAAAGACAAGCTCTGGATTTGAGTAGTTTTATGAAATTTAGTCATGTCCAAGGTCCTTTTTAGTTAAATTTGTGTTTAAGACAAATTTTGTTTTACAAAGTTGACTTATGAGGTGCAGAAGTCAATTTGTCAGGTTTGGAAAGTGTCCCAAAAGACCCTTGCTGTCTTTACAGTGAAACCTCAGAAAATTAACCTGTCTCAATGGCCAGCCATGAATGCCAGCTTTATGATTCTCATATATACCTGCTGTTTAAAGGTTAACTTTAGTAGTATAAAATGTTTTGTGTCACACTGATTAATTGAAAGATAACAACTGATGAAGTCATTACACTGAAGTCAGAAATTCCACACCTTCTGTATTGCCTGACAAAAATTCTTAAGAAATAGTGTGATACAGCAGCTTTCTAGGGGCCAATTATTCTTATATGTACAAAAAATTGGATGGATTCTTAAAATTAGAATTTATTTAGATGGTTATAATTTAATTAGGTGTATAAGAAAATAAAAAAGAATTATTCATTATTGCAATAATAACAACTAAAAAAACTCCACCCCACGCTTTGTGCTCATATCAGTAATCATGAGTGTGCCAACTGTTAGCTTTAAACCATCTTTTTTCCAAGTCCTGGCAGCATGGGCTCATTAAGGGCTATAAGGAAGAAATGTTCATTACTGGCTATGGTAGCTGTGAAGACTGGGATCCTTCTTTACAAATAGACTGTGATAAAAAGAATTAATAATCAACTATATCACCATTTTTTCGTTGTTTTTAAAATGTTCAGGCACCATATTTTTATTTTTTGACAATACTCATTGTGAGATCTTATTTTGCACTCTATGTCCTTATAAAAAAACCTTTTGATCTGAATATCAGTACATGAAGAGGAAGTGAAAAATAATGATCTATTTCTGCACTTAAACACATGCTAGTCTTTCTGAAAAAAAAATCTACTTCAACAATATAGCATTGAGATTTTGGCATGTGCCTCTAGCATCCAGCTGCTTAAGTTCTTCACATCTTGCTCTTTAGGAAGTCAATTTATTTTTTACAGAACTTATGCCATACAGATAAATTTGAGACTATCATGAAATAAGACACAGTAATCAATTTCAGCTCAGCAGTTGCCTGCTATTAATTGCCATTTACACACATTTAAATGCAAAGCTCATGATAGCACCAATTCATAAAATGTTAAAGATATTTTTAATATGGAGAAAAGTTTTGAACTCTGTATGTGGCAATAAGAATTTGCATTCCTGCTCAGGTAGGCATCTTGCAGTTCTTTAAAGATTTCCTCTCAACACAGGCTCATTACTGTGTTTTTGAAATCTTACTGAGAAGATATTTCTGGATTTGTAGATAGTGTGTGTATGCTTAATATAAAATATAGAGTAATTAGTTGTAATAAAATGAAGTAATTTTGACCAAGACATGATCTTTTGTGTGTTTTCACTTACATTTATCCTTTGATAACATTAGCTGATAATAATAATAATGATAGCTTTTGTGGCTTTTTGAGTTCTTGCTTTGTGCTACCATCATCCACAGAAGGTCTATCCAGTTCCTACCTGCATTATCTCATATTTGGAGATGCCACTGAGACATACTCATACATTTCTGCAGTTAACACCTATTCTGGAATTAGTGTATGGAATACGTGTGCGTTTTGTCAGCACAAAGAAAGAATTTCAGAAAATCTGATAAATGGAAAGCTCCAGCTCTTTAATTGCTTGATATCTAGGTAAGACATTATACATATGAACATATATGTATGATCCCACAGAGATAATTAACAAATAATAATGTTGCCAAGGTAAAAGCATTGTACAATAAGGCCTTTGCAGACAAGACAGTTTGAGAAGTTATCCCTTCACTAGAACTGGTTCAAGGATAAGTGCAATTGCATGTGGACTCGGGAAAACTGTTTTGATCAAAGAAGCAAAATTCTAGTCCTTGGACTGTATAACCTCTCTGGCATTTATATATTGACATTTATTGCTACTTGGCAGGTGATCAGTATAGAGCTAGGATTCAGAACAAATTCATGGTATCAACTAACATTTACTTTAGTTACCTCACTTCAAATAAATGGAATTTTTTAGTTTGTAAGTTTGTTTTTGCCATGACCTAACAAAACTTTTCATTTTCTTTTTTTTTTTTTCCTTTTGTCTCTTGACTGTCTTTTCTCTCGAGTGCAGCAGGTGCGCTAGGAAGAGATGAGATGTTACCACTTTCGAAAAAGATCTTTCATCATCTCCTTCAACCACTAGAGCATAAATTCTATGGTTTTGTTTTTAGTATTTAAATAAGTTTGAAGGAAAAAATCAGGAAAAACCTTCAAAAGCAAATCCTTGGCGAAATATGCATTAATATGAAAGATCTGAATCCCTGTGGAATGCTTTCTGCCTCTTCTTCATATCACTTCAAAGCCTGCTGCATTCCTCCTCAGCCTGTGTGTGAACATGTGAGCGCCTGGGCAAGTGTTGAGTTCAGTGCAGGGCTGAAACTCGAGAAGCGAGTCTGTGTCAATCTCTTGAGGTTCAACAAAGCCAAGTGCAAGTTGCTGCCCCTGCGTGGGGTAAATCAAAAGAATATATAAAAAAGCTCAGGTACAATCTGTGTTCCAGGTGGTTGCATATAGCTTTTGAATTTACTAAATTTATTCTTATTATTTATTTATTTTTAGATGAGCTAGGTCTATAGTGATGGATGTATTTCTATTATCTTCTGTAGATGCAAATCTAATTAGTATCTTCACAAGCCTCCTGTAAATTTTTTTGTTGTTTGCAAGTTGCCTCTTGAGGAAAAACTGTTATTTATTAATCCTTCCTTGACACTACATGCCGCAATGAGTTAAACAAGTATGCTTAATCTTTAATTATTTTCAAAATTTTCTAACCAATGGGTCACCTAATAGTTACTATAAAATGTATTTTTATTATTTGAATTTGGGCAATTTGCCTTTATCAACTGCTTTACAGCAAGGGGATGCAAAGTCTTCAATGGTTTTTTTATCTGCTTTTACTTTTTAAAAATAAATTTTGGTAATTTGTAGCTTGAAGCCTTAGAAATCCCATCCAATTTTGATCTCTAAACATCAAAATACAACAATTTCTCAAATGAATAAAGTTGTATTCACACTCAAATGACTTTAAGAATTTGAATTAAACAAAAAGGTGGGATGATTATCAGTGACCAAAGGTGTTGTGTAGATACTGCATGTACCAATGAAATGATACAGCTTTACTTAGGCTGGGTTCAGTTCCCTGAGTACTGTTAAGACTAAAAAGTAGCAATGGCTGCTCCTGTCTAGTCACAATTCAAATCTGATGAAAGATTCATCACACAAATTTGTAGTGTTTTTTACTTACTAAAATGCATTTCAGCAGATTAGATGTACAATGCTGGGTATTCTGTTAGGTTTCTACCATGAAATTAAGTAAGAAGTAATTCTAGAATGATTCTTTGGGTGCTTTCATGCTCTGAAGACTATTTGTAGTTGTCTGTTTTTTACATATGTCCAGCCTCTGCCATCATCTGCCAGTTTTTTAATGATCTTGGGGATCTTGGACCTTTAACACCCTTCTCATATAAGCAGGATTTCTCCTGAATATTTTTTCTTTCCTTTACAAGGGCTGTTTTTCTTTATAATGTGACGTATCCCAAGATCTGAAGTAGCTCAGATGGATCTGTAAGGCCTGCTAGTAAGTAAATTTTTCTTTATAAGCACAGACCAATTTTTGAGCATCTCAAGTAGGATTTTTTTAATGAGGCAAGGTCATATTTTGAATGTGTGGGTGATCAAAGAAAAGGGACTAAAATGCTGATGATTTATCTGGCTTTGTAGATTGAAGGCTATATAAAAGAAACCATTGTTATTCTAAATTATGTCAATAATGCCTTGAATGAAGTAAAAGACAACTGTAGATCCTCGTAAGAGGATGAAATTTGCTATGTGGCTTTAAACTTTGGGTGATTCTAAAACTTTGGGTATTTTCAAAACTATTTTCATACTTCAGATGCTCTGACAGTAGAGCAATAGGAGTATATTTGGTGTTGTGATGCTTTGCCTTGTCTCTCAGACTGTTTTGCATATTTTAAATTGCTACAGCAGTACTTCCTTTTCCAATTAGAGCCCTAATCACAGCAGCTTCCCTATCACCTAAATACATGCATGCAGGGATTTTTGTAATAAAATCTATGACATCTAAGTTTCTTTTTTTACCATTAAGTTCACTGAAAAAACCCCATTTTTCTTTATAAATATTTTCAAGAAGCACATAATTTTCCAATTTATATATAAAGAAGAATACTTAAAAATACTTTCTTACATACATGTGTGTATATATAAATTAAGGATTTATCTAGTTTATATATGAACTACTGTTTTATAAATTTGCTATTGAAAAACCAAATCTGTTTCTAAGTCACTAAAAAAGCAAAGATAATTTTGAGACTTGTAAGTTCATGATAATAGTTTTAGATCTTCAGATATAATCAGAAGACAAAGCTTACTAGATGGCTTTATATTTTGTTTAAAAACCATTCCTAAATAGTTTATTGCTAATTTTAAAGGAAGACAGTTTGTTTTATCACCACTTTCGAAGACTGAAAAAATTGTGGTTTTGAGGAAAGCCTGACAGAACCTTAAATATAGCAGGAGCTAGCAGGTATCACCATAAAAAAGTAGTGATTGAGAAGAATGGCTATAAATAGATGAGCCATTTTAGTCATTTGCCTTTGAAAGCAGTTTAATAATTCCATGCTGAGTCCCCTTTCAACAAATTTAATGAAAATCAGCATGATGTTGTGGCGGTTCCTATTGGATTCTTTTACCATCTTCTTGTGTTTCATGGTGTGAGAGATTAAAATAGCATCTAATAAACTACATTAGCAGCTCTGCATTCCTCATCTGAGGCACAATTGCAGACAATTCCTCCTCCTCTGGAGGGTGCCCCTGTGTTTCAGTTCATTGTCACTGTGCCTAGGAACTAAGAATTGCTAAATAGCAATTTTGTGGCTTTATTCCCTATTCATTATGGTTGTCAGTGTGGAGCTACTGTGAGGCATTCTGAGCAGGAAGTAATGATTTGATTTGCAGCCTACTGTGAAAATTTATTGATTTGAATGGACCTTTCTGAAATTGTACTCAATGAGCAGGAGAAAAATAGATGCCTTTATCAATGTTGTTGTCTATTGGTTTCCGTAGATATGAGACAAAGCAATATTCTAGACTTAGAATTCTTAACCAAATATTAATCACTTAGAAATATTTTTCCTCTTCGTTTTTTGCATTTAGGATCAAGTATTTATTAGAGTGCCTAAGGAAGTCTGCAGTTTCAAGGGAGTTCAATATAGGTTCAGCTGCTGGGGACTTTCTAAAATGTAATTATTTTTTATACGTTTTGGTTTCCAGTAAGCTTGCAGAATATAATAGAAAAAAAGCACGAAGAATGGTGACTGCATTTTTTGAAACGATTTTAGAAGGTGTGTTTGTGGTTTCTTTTGAAGTCTCAGTGTGCTGTTGGGTCCCTGGGAGAGACTTCAATTCTTCTAGGATTCAAGGCACTCAAGTGTCTTGTCTGTACAGTGCTCTCATGTTTTCAATACTTTTAAGTTTGGGAACTCTTGTAGCAAGTTAAAAAAATGAAAATATTGGCTGTGGAAGAAGGTGATTTAGTTGAATATTTAAACTATCTGTGTATAAAGTAGATAGACAATATATTTTTTGATATTAGATGTTTCTTCTCTAGTAAATAATGTAAGATTTAAACTAACTGCAATCTCCTACTCCCTCAGACCTTGACAAGGAGTAACGTCTGGAAGAAACAAACTTGTTGCCTTTCAACAGCAATATAGACAGTTAAAAAAATAATTCAATACTGTTTACTTGTTAAGTACAGGAAGTCCAATTCCTTGATTTATGTATTTTACATTTCAGTTCATGATTCCTGCTCAGCAATAGTTTGTAAAAAATAGCCTTTAATTTCTTTGCCCCTTAGACACTTGAGAGTGATTAATACTGCCTTATGAAAAATCCCTGTTCATATATGCCCATTGTCACATATTTGAGAAATACTGTCTCAAATAATTCTTTAGAAGTTAATGTGAAAATGTATTGAACTAGGCAAAAAACTATAAACTGTAAAATATTTTATGAAACTGAATTGTGGTTTTATGGAAGAAAATTATTTGAACTTGCAAACAAAATAAACCAGCCTTTTCTCTCTCCCCAAGAGTTGTAGAGGGTAAGAAAGAGGATTGGGGGATAACAAAGATTTTAAAAAGTGAATTGCAGCATACTATATCTGTCCTTGCATATCATGTCCTTTTCCAGGATATGCAGATGGTTTTATTTCAAATATAGTCTTGTGGATTTTTTTCCTTTGCTTGATTAGATTTATGTTTCGCTTAATAAGAGTTTACATGTCTGTTGTTGAAATCAGATGTATTTTTAATTCAAGTAAGAAGGAGTTTACTAGCATTAGTGTGGAATGGCTGTGTTTTCAGTGAGCAGTGACCATGTGCTAGACCACTGATGTGATTCAATGGTTGCCAAGTATACTCTGAACAAAACAAAGAGGCAAAGATGGTGATGCTAACAAAAAATTTTATTGGCAGTTATAATTATTAACTGAGTTTTGTATAGGGTAACGGTGAAACTTCTACTGACTTCAGAAGGCAATAAAGATTTTATTTTTTTTACAAAACTATCAACCTTTCTGAGAATTTTACATTTCTTTCTAATCCAAGTAAAAGTATATTTATTCCATCATATACATAGCTTTGAAATATTGCAGAGGCACATTTATTCTGAAGTGGGTGTTTATATAACACAATTTCAGAGGGAAGCTGTCAAGGACTCACTGCAGCCCCTCAGTCCCCATCACTCTTCACTGCTTGGGATGGGGAGACTGGAGAAATGGGAATGGAGGAGTGAAGTTGAACCTGGGAAGAAAAAGGAGTTGAGGGAAATAAATGTTGTAATTTGGTCTTTGTTTCTCACGACCAAGGTCTGTTTTAATTGACAATACATTAAATTAACTTTCCACATATCAAGACTACCTTCCTTGTGACAGGAATTGGCAAATCATCCCTCCCTGACTTTATCTCAACCCATGAATTTTTGACATATTTCTTTCTGGTTTTGTTTCCCATCTTATTTTCTCCCTCTGTTGAGGAAGGGGGGATGTGGGAGCAGCTTGGTGGGTGTCTGGAAGCTGGACATCATCAACCCACCACACAAAGTTATTACTGAAGGTAATCTTTACCTGCAGAGAGCTTCATTCTGTTATCTTTAAACTTAAAATGAATAGTAGTTCATCAAATAATCAGACATTAAAATATTGTGTTATCACTTCTTTCACAATCTTTTTTGTAATACCTGAGAAACCTGCTAACTAGTTGCTGGTACTGAATACTTTAACATTTTTTGAATGTCAGAATTCTGAATTTTGACTAATTCTGATCTTGCATGGCTTAAAATTGTATTTTAAAACCTGTTTAAATCAATGAAAATAATTGCATTGATTTGAATAATTTTTATGTCAGAGTCTGAGATATTTACTTGGTGTTCCATAAAAAACTTTCACAAGTACTTTTAAAAACACATTATTTGCTAAAATTCCCTGAGTAATTACTTTGCATTTATAAAAGATTTTTGGTTTTTGGATCAATATAATACTAAAGTTATTGTATTAATAATTATTAATTCTCAGCAATTATTCATTTTTGATAAATAATAAATTCAGTTGTTATTAATAATAATTACTTTGACCTAAGAAAATTCATTGTAGCCTTTTAGGGTTTTACAGAAATTAATGTTTTTCTTGGAAATGAAAATTAGCAACCAAAGTTTTTCAGCATCTCAAACTTGCTGATATTGGAACATTTATTTTTTTTATACACCTATAACCAAGTTAGATTTCCTTTTACCTGAACCTGCATCTAAATTCTGATTTTTGACTGATTACTAAATTACTTTGCACTATATCTTGCCTAAGAAAGAGGAGAAAGAGGGTATAATACTGTGATATACTCTTCAGTTAAAAAGCTCACAGTGCCAGTGAGTAATTGTTTCAGTTTTATAATTTATGTACTTTGCTGCAAAAGACAGGAATAACTTAAGCATTAACACAAAGCACTGCCAATAAAAGAAAAATAAAAAGAAAATCGTTGCACTTAGATAAACAAAAAAAGGATGAAGTAGGTTTAAAAAAAGACCTTTTCAGAGATAGTTATCTTAAAAATAAGGTTATATATTTCAATCAGAAGTGTCAGTTTTTCAGTTAGCTAATAATATTTGAATAAAAATACATATATATGTATATATATTTTATAGATCTTTATATGTATACGCACTATATATAGTGTATATATAGAGCTATAAAACACCCTAGAATTGCTTTTATAGGACCATGCAAAGGCAAATAATATTTTTTTTATTTTCTTGCATGGAAAAGATCGAGTCCTTCTAATGAGTTTACTTTCAACCTTTGCATTTTCACTGTGTGTGTTATGACTCAAAATATTTTGAAGTGGCTTCTTTTTGAGTATATTTTTCAGAACTCCTTTTCATAGTTTGCATTTTCTAATTAAGTCTTTTTCTTTGTTTCAATTTAATGCATTTTGAACAGTAAAGTTTACCAAGATTGTGATAATTGCAACACTTCTTCCTGTTCACAGTTCTATGCCCAGATATTGGTGCTGAGTCCTTCTAAAAACAGAGCTGCTTCTAATGGCTTAGAAGAAATAAATAGCAGCAAAAAACCATTTTGTCAAGCTCAAGAAAATCTTTTTTCCTTTCAGAAATATTCTTAAACCTTATAAAGCACTAGAGAACATTAATGGAAAAGTGTAAATGCATCTCTGTGATATGATGTTTGAGGATTTTAGCAGAAAACCATTAAGAATAAGGGTAGATGTGTATTTTGATGATATGTGACTTACATGAAGAGTTTTCAAAGACTAGAATATGCTATTTATTAAATTAAAAACCCAAACTGTACTAAAAACTTTCACACTTTAAAAAAGTGCATATATCAACTGCCTACTCATGTGTACCAGTACTTTAATCTCTATAATGACATTCAGTGTTCTATTAAATTATGTTATGGTTCCATAACTTACATAGGAATTGAACCACTGAGATATAACATTTTCTTGCACCTTTGAAATATTAAAATATTGCTTTTATAGATTTTGAAATTAAGTAGCCATTCTTTGATGGACTCTGAATGGTTGATAGAATTGACAATATTTGTACTTTTTAGTTACATGTCCTAAATATTATACCCAGTATTTTTCCTGTTTCATTTTGATGTATGAAGCTATAGATTCACAATGAGTGTGATGGAGACATTCAAAAATTATGCAATAAATAATGCAAATGACAATTTAGTTTCATCCCTCAAAAGACATGGTAAAATTCAGAAGTAACTTTTTAGTAAGACAGTTCCTCAATAATATTAATGAATGGTACACTCCTGTATAAGGTATCTCATCTTTTTATGTCTTATATAGACATTAGTAAAATTGCATTATATTCTGAATCAAATTGAATTACAATTACATGACAGTCCTTATACATTTAGATATCTGAAACTGATTTGAAAACTATGTGGGAATGTAATTTTATTTCTAAAGGATCTTTCACTGAAGAATTTCTGTCCCTTAACAATTATTGCATGTCATGAATATTCCTTCCAATCAACCTATTGTGACTATTGTCCAGTGGAAATGGACATCAAAATCAAAATATGGAAAGTAACTAGGAACTATCAGCCACCTATGACATGAACAGAAAATCTTTTTTGTTGTACAAATAATGAAATATGAGGTGTTTGGTGTTGAGATGAGTAAAGATGATAACATCTATTGGATTTGTCAACTTTCAGCTCTGCTGTGTATGAAGCAAAAAATGAGAATAAAATGTCAAAACATATGGGAGTGAGATAAAAGAGCCATTTAACTCCTGTACTTTGATGCTTTTTTAACTTGGTCCTCCTGGTATGTGGTGTGTTTACAGATGGTTCAAAGCCAGTGCACCAAAAGGCAGGGCATAGGGACTAAGGATGCTTCATTTTTTATTGTAATGTAGTCACTTAGGAGCTCATCATATCATCTGTATTGTCTATGCAGAGTCCTCAGTGGGGAACATTCCATTTCCATTGTCAAAAACTGTTAGTCATCTTGCTTTTCAAGATCTAGGGAAATGAGGAGTGTTGTGTTAGTGTACAACCTTTATTTAAGGACTTTGAAGGCTGCAAAAATGCAGATTCTGAGGACACTGTGTTTCTGAGTTGAAGTAGTAGGACTTGAAATCCAGATCAGCAGCCTTTAACCTCATTTTACAAAACATTTACAGTAATTGTAAATGTGCACCTCTGAAGCTTTCCCATGTAAAAGCATTAAAGTTGTCTTAGTTTATGTAATCTAAGTCCCAGTTCTACTACAGAGAAGCTAATTACAGTAATTTCACGACTATAAGGGGCACCCTTTTGACTAAAATTTTCCCTCGAACCCGGAAGTGCGCCTTATTGTCCGGTGCGCCTTATCTGATGTACAAAGTTACAACATTTGCCAAACTGGAAGTGTGAGCTGTGAGCCGTGGGGGAAGCCGGCAGTGTCACGGCAGCCAGCTGGAGGCGGGCCCAGGGGCCCGCGGCACCCTTCCTGCCGGGTGGAGGTGGGCCCGGGAGCCAATGGCTGCTGGGTTGAGGTGGGGCCTCAGCCAGAAACCACGTGGGGGGAGCTGGGGGCGGAGCCTCGCTTAAAAAAAAGTGCACCTTATAGTCCGGTGCGCCTTATCTGATCTACAAAGTTGCGAATTTTGCCGACTCCCGGGGGTGCACCTTATAGTCCAGTACTCCTTATGGTCGTGAAATTACTGTAACTGCTTTACATGAGGTTGGGTTTCTCTTGTACTTATTTATCCCCCAGTTATTTATTTGTGGTGTCAATATTATTGCTTTGTATTGGTTTTGCTGTCAAATTCACTATGCCATTTCAAAAACTTTCAATGTTACCTCTTTTCCCAAGATACTGCTTTGCTTATTTTTAATGAGAAATGACCAGGCCTATTCACTGGAGTGGGGATTGGAGCCTGTGTGTCCCCATCTCTAAAGCTGGTGCTGCAATTTCCAGGCTAAATATGTATCCATTAATTGAACAGAGATAAACTCTGCAGCACCTCTGCATGGTCGGGAGGGATGAGTGTGACACATCCAAGGCTGGCTGTGTAGCTATGAAAAGCAGAACTCTGTGACTCAGAAAGGCCCAACAGAAGCTTGGCATTGCCTCCCCAAAGCTAAAAGGGCAGCAACTGGCACAAACACTGGAATTTTTTTGAGCTGAAGTTTACAGACCCTACCTTAAAAAGTCTCTAATCCCAAAGGACACCACCCAGCCAGCAGAACACCTGGGACTTGTGTAGGTAGGAGAAGATACTTTGCATAAAAACAAAATCAACTGTACCTTCTTGTACCTGAATGCTCACTAAAAACCATATTTTAAACACTGTAGAAAAGTATTGAGAGGTAACATGAGATCAGCTCCTTACCAGAATAATTTATAGTTTATGAT
Source organism: Catharus ustulatus (assembly GCF_009819885.2). Taxonomy (NCBI): domain Eukaryota; kingdom Metazoa; phylum Chordata; class Aves; order Passeriformes; family Turdidae; genus Catharus; species Catharus ustulatus. The sequence continues at coordinate 21,455,280 of NC_046225.1, read as the reverse complement.
TTGCAGCAGAATGCAATATCAGATAAATCTCTGGCAACTGACTATGTCCTAAGCACAGAATGCTGAGTAAAGAGGAGAGAAGGTGAGAGTGGTATGAATTTATCAGTTTACCTCTTCATTTGCTTGTATTTTGTTAAAAATTTTAAAAACCAGAACACATTAAGTATAACATATGAACGCCTTCCTATAGCAGCATTGCTCCAGTACTGACTCTTCAAACTTGTTGTATACGAACTCAAGAGAAAAGTAATTGCTTCTTTGTTTCTTCTGGAACACGAGAATACCTGCTTGAATAGCAAATTTGAGTCAGAGAATGATTTACACTTGATGGGAAAACCCTATCCACAATTCTGAAATTGGTGACATGAGTTGAAAATGTGCTTTCTAAATGTTCTGTGCATTATTGTGTACTTCTCATGACACTGAGGGATGCTTTTAAATTTTTTTAAAAATATTTTTATTTTCTTTTGTTTTTCCCCTGCAAGGAAGTCTGAATGAATGTCCAAAATTCTTCTGAAGAATAGATCCCCAGTTTGCACAAGCTGCTTTTCTTCTGTTCCTCAGGAATTTTTCAGTCCTTCATTTTTCTCCAGAGCCTGTGGACAGAGAACATGGGCAGTATGGACTCAAAGTGACTACAGTTACATTGGCAGCATCACACAGGAAGAGAAGATCTAAGTGCTTCTGGCTCTGTTCATTCAAAGTCAGGAGCTTTTATATTAACAGAACCTCCAGATGGCACATTCACAGATAAAAGAATATCTTTAACATTAGAGATTTTCCTGAGACAAAAGCATTTATGCTTGCTTGAAGAGATAAAAATCAGTTCTGCTGAAGCTCAGTAAATCTTCTAGTATAAAGTATTATGTGCCATTAGTTTGAGTGGACAGAAGTACTTTTACTTAAAGTACAAAAGACTGACCTGTTTGCTATTTCTGTTATGTGCCTTTTGTTGCACCTCTGTAATTAGCGCACAAATAGAATTTCAAAGACTTAAAAAAATTAACAAACTGTTACCTGATGTGTATAGAAGACATTTCTGTATGATGCTTTGCAGATGTTTGAATGTCTCCATGAGATAAGATTGTTGGATGGTTAGGTGTAATATCAAGTTTAACAGAGTCCTTTTGATACAGCTCTCATCGGAGAAGGCATTTTCTTGTAAACTGGGTAGAGTTGGGGAAGAAAAAATTATGGTGAGTGAGTTGCAATTGAGATTGTTAATAACTTTCAATCAAGTGTTTGTTTTTGTCTCATTGTTAACTAAGTTAAGAAAGAAGCATTGTTCAGGAAATTTCTGCTCTCATGTTCTCCCTCACTTTATTTTCTCCAAACAATATACAATTTTGAATAATGATGCGAAAAAAAACAACTTAAAGATAAGAGAGTTTCTGAGCTTTTCTTTAGGCATTTGTTTGTTTATTTGTTTGTTTTAACCTTGAAAAATCTCATATCCTCTATGAGAAAAATTTCTTAAGCAGGAAAAAAAAATCACAGGTGGAAACCAGATTTGTTCAAATATTAAAATTCTTGCTTTTGGTAGGGGAAATACATATAATGCTTAGCCAAAACTGCAAGTTAGAAACTATGTAATTTTTTTTGTTTTCCTTTTTTTCCCTTTAAAACAAATGAAATACTACATGTGTGATAGAGTTTCCAAGTCTGAATGGAAGTCAGAAAAGTGGACATTTTTAGATACTTATGACTTTGCAAATAAGGTGATGAATAAAGCTTTAATTCCACTACTAGCTATATTTTAATAACTATTTCATCCAGTCTGGCCCAGCATAATATTTCTAATTGGTTTAAAGGCAATTTTCAAATGACAGGTTAAGAAAAGGAAACTTAGGGTAGAGTTTATTAAGTCACTGCTATGCAAAAGAGAATTTATTTTTTCCAGATTCTTGTTCCCTGGAGAAGTTAGAAAAGCTAAACACAAGTCTAGCCGCCTTTATGAATAGGTTGTTGTATACCCAGTATGACATAATCCTGAGGGACACGTGGTTTCAGCTTTTATGATGATTTCCTCCCATATCTGTAATGTTTCACTTAATGAAACATAAATGATGCAAATGACAAAGGATTTAAAACCATTGACTTTTCAATATGCCAGTAACATAATGGCAATTTCTTTGCTTTATTTGTGTAACAGGCATTTTCATTTAACATAGATGAGATTGTGACTCAAGATCTCATCTGCTTGAAAATGAGTAGGATATATAAAGAATTATTCAAGTAGCAAATGAGGGGAGAAATTGCAAAGGTTGAAAGGGATGAAACACTGCGTAGTCCTCTCTTTCCTCTGTATTTCATCTTACGTACAACTTTGTGAAATTTAGTAAAGAGGCTTTGGAAATAAGTGTCTCTGAGAATGAGCAAACCAACTTAAAAAGACTCCCCAACAAATAAGCAAACAAATAAACCTCCTAGGAAATAAAAACCACAGAAAAAGATTATTTTTTTAAATGTCCAAAGCCATGCTTCTTTCTCTTACATATCATATTTCACTGTGATGGTTATATTTAAGGAAAATCTCATGAAGAATGTTTGATTACATCTGTTATAAACTGAAAGCATAGAAATTTCCTGAAGCAAGACTGAGTATATTCTTAAAAGATGCACAATCTGGATAACTTTCAAATTTAATATACTCTGTCGGTTGCGGTGCCCAAAATGCAAGACATAAAAAAATTGCACTCCATGAGAAGTCAACTCGATTTTGCAATACATGGAATATATGTATTTTTCCTCTAACATTTTTTAAAATGTGCTATTGATTACAGTAATTTCACGATTATAAGCCGCACCTGATTATAAGCCGCACGTTACAATAGAGTATGATAAGAGGTATCTATTCTATCACCATCTGTTGAGGGTGGGGGCAGTGATCCTTATCTCAACGGCAGATATTCTGCTAATGGGCCATCCATTGAAACCAGGTGGGGCATTGTTATTTATCTTTTCACATCTCATCCTTCCTCCAGCGAGTCATTTTCTGCTAATGGCCCATTGAGTCCCACTGTGTGACTGATAAAATTACTGCATCCCATTGGAAGTTGCTCCAGCCAGGGGGGAGAGCTCAACATTTCTTACCAAGATAAAAACAGAGGTTTTGGGACACTAAGGGAGTCCCTTTCTCCACTGGACTCCAAAGGAAAACCGGATTTCTCCACATCACCACTGGACCTCCAGAGGGAAACTGCACCTTCTACAGGAGCACTGCTTCAAATGAATCACATCTGTCACTGCAGGAGGATGTAACCACCATTTAATGGGACTGCTACGAATACCCTGCCTGACAGGGTGTCAGGTTGCGCTCTGACTTTGCCAGGGTTTGGAGTTTGTTTCTTTGTAGTACTGTATTTCTATTTTAATTTCCCTAGTAAAGAACTGTTATTCCTAATTCCCATATTTTTGCCTGAAAGCCCCTTAATTATAATAATTTGGAGGGAGGGGGTTTACATTCTCCATTTCAAAGAGAAGCTCCTGCCTTTCTCAGCAGACACCTGTCCTCCAAACTAAAACAGCAACTTTTCGTTCTTTGTCCATATATAAGCCGCACCTGATTATAAGCCACACTTTGGGTTGAGACCAAAATTTTAGTCAAAATGGTGTGGCTTATAATCATGAAATTACTGTAATATTTTCTTAAACCTCTGTACTGAACTTATAAATGTAAGTGGTAGTAAAAACGCCTAAATTAGAAACCCTCCCACAATTTTGTCTAAGGTAATAATGATGAAATATCATGGGCTTTTATTTGAGTTATGTTGTAGGCTGGTGTACTCTGAACTAAGAAATTTAAAATTCTCATAGCATGGAATTTTAGAGGAGATAGTGAAAATATTTCATTTATCCATTTACAGAATACTTAGTATATAAATACTGATTTCCTTCTTTTTGCCAACCTCCTGCAACTGATGCTTGTTTGCAGGGAATTAGTATTTCCCAAACCAGGGCTTTTATGCCTCTTACTTGCCTAAGCATCTGTGCTCTGGGATGAAGGCCTTGGTTATATTATATGGTATTCAACTGGGAATCTGTTAACTATTCTTCACTGCTTGGTGCATATTGCACTTCTTGTCAGGAAAGAGGCTGTACTTTGTGGAGAGTGAAATTGTGTGGAGCAGTTGACACATGGGAGTGCCATTAACAGGAACTCTTAATGAGACTTGCTCCAGGTAAAAGTTTGTCAGACCAGGCAGTAAATTACCTTTTTTCTAAAGTTCTAATCTTGTAACTGATCTAGGAAATAGCCACTTACACCTCTAGAAATAAGTCATATTTGCAGCTTAAAATACACATGTATATATAGACTTTGTAAAAGCTGGCTCATTATGTTTTGCTTTGGGCAGGACAAACAGTATAAATCTGGGTGTTGAAAACATAGATATTTTTAACATATATTTTATTATATATTTTATTATATATTTTACTTCTGTGTATTCTTTGGTTTCTTTAGAGGCTTCCCTTCCCATATATTTTTTTATCAGAAATGGTGACTATTTCTTTTTGCTGCAGTCTTCTTTATAGCTGAAATCTCTCCTTCTGTCTTCTGTCAACTCTTGATTTTTCTGTAGTATTCTTTTTGAATTGGTTATGGCACTCGGTTCTACTTTCAAGAGTGTAGTTTGTAAATTTGTCTAGGGTGATACTGGAAAGGTTTAAGCTGATAATGGTCTTTTACTTTAGTTTACTAGAGATTGTGTATTATGTAGTTGGCTGCATCAACTGAAAATTCAGTTGGTTTTGTGTTTTTGTTTCTATCTGTTTAATTTCCATTTTATCAGACTTTCTGTGGCCTCATGATTGCTGGTACAATCAGGGAGCAAAGTGAGGGAAAAACAGCTTTCTTCATACCAGTAATGTAGTCAGCCTCCACCCTGGATAATGCACGAGGAACTGTTCACTGTAAAACGTGATCAGTGCTGCTGTTCTCATGGAAGGATGCTTTATGTAGCTGCTTTTTTGCAGAAGCATTGAGGAAGGATGATGGAGACGATCTAGTGCAACCCTCTGCTCAAACTTGGGTCAACTGCATCAGGTTGTATAGGTTGTGTGTTAGATGAGAGGATTAGTCTCCATGGATGGAGACTTCTCAGCCTCTTTGGGCAGCCTCTGTTTGACCACCCTCATACTAAGGAAAAAGACAACCCAATGTGGAAAGCAAAACAACCAAGCAAAAACACTCCTGAAAAATCAAACACCTCTTCCCCCCCCGCCTTCCCCCATTTCTTCTATTTAAATGGAATTTCATGTATTTTAACATAGGTCTTGTGCCTTCTTTCTGTCTCTGTATATCACTGAAAAGGGTCTGGCACTATTTCTTTACTCCCCCACATCAGATATTTATACACAATGAGAAGTTCCCTTAGAGTCTTTTATTCCCTAAGCTGAACAACCCCAGCTCTCAGCCTCTCCATGGATGACAGGTGCCAGTCAGCCTCAAGTCTGCGCTGCGAGACAACCATGAGCCCACGAGCAGGACTTTGCGTTTCTTGTTGCTGAACTTCAACTGATTCCTGTCAGAACCTTTCCCCAGCCAGTCCAGGTTCTTCAGAGTGGCAGCATGGTTGCCAGACACATCAGCTGCTCCCCTGATTGTGTTATCTGCAGACTTGATGAACTTGATGCACTCCGTCCCATCCTGTCTTGTTAATGAAAGATGTTAAATGCTGTTGGCCCTGTATTTATCCTGAGGAACCCCACTGCTGACTGTCCTCCAGTCAGTCTTCAGGCTGCTGATCACAACCCTTTGAGCCTGGCACTTCAGGCAGCTTCCAGTCTTCAGTGATCAATGTATTCATAGATGTGAAAGCACCATGTTCTGTTTTACTGTAAAAAAGGAAGTCTGGCAGAGCACAGGTGTGCAAAGATCATTTAGCAAGTGCCTCACGGGGATCCATTTACTGATATGAACATTGCACATTTCATGTGAAAATATTGATGGGAATTTCCTTTGCCTTGCAGGTTTTTTTAGGAGTAGTGCAATTGGTGTGCCCTTTAGGTTTTGTATTTTTTTATTATTTCTCTGATTGATCTCTGTCATTAAGTGCTCAGATGCTGAAATATCTGAACTGTGGGACAACTGTCATTTAGTCAGAGAAGGATTATGTCATTTCTGTGAACATCTGCTCTCAGAAAGGAGACCTATAGACAGAGAATTATTGTACACATAGAGTAAATTTCTAACTTGTAGATTTAGTAGAAATACATGGTTTCCTTTGTGAGTCTACATTAGACTGATAACTGTGTTATAGCTTCTGTGACACACAGGGTGGAGAAGGATAGACTACATTTCCTCCTTGAAGCTGTAAAGAGTTTCTGCAGCTGAAGAGTCCAGATAAAACTTGTTTAATGTTTGCTTCTTCCCTTTTAAAATTTTTTTTTTGGTTGCTCAAAATTGTTTTCTTCAAGATCGTAGCAGTGGTTGCTGTGGAAGCTGCAACGTCAGAAATACAGAATCATGCCTTTGCGGAGAGTAAGGGTCAGTGCAAACTCAAAGTAGGAAGGCAGGTTCATCTTGTGAAATAAATACAACTCTCAAAGAAGAATGAAATTAACTGTTTAGCTAAATGCTATGAAATCAGTAGAGAAAGTTTATTTACTTCTGAATTGTATGGATGTTTTGCGGCTTTTAAGAAGGTAGACTTAGAAAAGTAAGGCTTATTCTAATGCCCAGTCTTTCACAACATACCTGTGCTGGCTGTGCCAGGAGAAAGAGCATTGGGCCTCTGTGACTTGCCCAGGCACTCTTTGAAGATTCCTCTTTAAAAGTGTGTGTGTGTGTCTGGGTACCTTCTTGTCTTGTACACAGGTGTGTTTCAGGAAGCATGTGAGTCACTGCTTCAGGTTGGGTGATTAGTCTGAAGAATGAAAGTGTCACCCCTTAAAAATCTTGCCAACAACAGCACTTAAATCTGGCATATTTTTAATAGGAACTGCATGGAGAGTAGGAAGCTGTTGCTGCCTGCCAGTATTACAAGGTTATTCTGACACCAGGTAAAAGCATGTCAGAATGATCAAACTTGTTTTCCTGCTTTCTTTATCTCAACAGTGTACATCAAGGCATAAACTCTGTCTATTGAGAGTGTAGATCTGCAGAGCTCACTACGCTAACTCATTCTGCTTTATTAGGCATAAGAGGTGAAGAGACACTCATCAGGGCCATGGCTCTTTGTCTCATCTGTCAAACCTTATTGTCTTCTAGTCAACTGCAAAATGTATTTTCTGCCATGGGCTTGTCCTTCACCATGGTTCAAGATGCACAATTCTGTTTCGTTCCTAGGAATTTCCTTTTGCATGTAATTAACTTCTTTGAACTCTGTCTCAAGGGAGAAATTTACAAAATTACCTCATCTCTTAGTGTTTGGAGTCTACTTCACCCCACTCCTAAAGTAAAATGAGACTAGAGAGTGACCTGTAAAAGCCTCTTTTTTCCATTCTTTAGTCATATCACTTGACTGAGACCTTCCCTTAAATGGAACTCAGTGGCTCTCTAGAGTCATCTTTGAAAATGGTCGTCCATGTTTTCCTCCCATCGAACCTGTTAATATTTGAAAACTGTTTTGACAAGCTTATATAAATCAAATGTTGATTTGGTTTATAAGACTCGGAGCCAGGAAATAGATGGTAAGAACCAAGTATTGGTCTAGAGTGTTATTTTTAATCACACCTTTCCTGGTATCACAAAAAACGAACTTGCAACTGCTCTTGTTCTTTAAAGACAGGTCTCTTCTGACAATTTATTGATGCTAGTTAGACCAAGTTTAGTTTATTCCAGGATAATGAGCATTTTATATTTGCTTCTCTTTTTATGCTTGTTACAGTAACTGTTTAGGAAAATGGGAGTGTGTGCTTAGCAGATTCCATCATGAAAAGTGATACCAAGTAAGTCTAGTGAATTTTCCATCATAGCTTTGAAAATGATTTTACATGAATGATGTGAAAGTCATTGCATTATTAATCTCTTACGAGAAGTTTTTTATCTTTTGTTCTGCACATGTCTTGTACAGCACAGAATATGTGGCAGATACAGAGTGGAACAGACAAAAAGAAGTACAGCACCACACCAAAGTCTCCCTTTGTTACAGAGAAAAAAAGTATTGACTTTTCAGCAAAATATGTTTGAGACAGTCCTAGAATAAATTACTTTGGGTAGCAGAATTTGTCTTTAAAATTAATTGAACATATCACATGGAGGTAGTTTTGTCCATTTTTTTTTTCAATGACTACAAGCAGCAACTTTGATATAAAAGTCAGTATTCTGTGAAAACTAATTATTTTTTCTTGTTACTGGTTGGACTGTAATAGTGTTCACCCAGAAACATTGAAAAGTTTTTACAAGGATTTTCAGTGAGCTAATTAGAATCAGCCTTTTGTTAAGGAAAATTCTTTTTGTAGTAAAGTATAATCTTATTTTAAGTCACATTGGATTCCTTTTTCTGCTATTCTGTATTTATAGTACTGAATAAAAAGAAAAAAAGAATGCCCAATCAGTTGGGCTGGTTTTAACCCCAGCCATTGACTAAGTGCCACACAGCTGCTCCCTCACTTCCCTGCAGTGGGATGGGGAAATAAATTGGAAGAGGTAAAAGTGGATAAAGTCATGGGTTGAAATATAGACAGTTTGATAGATAAAGCAAAACTGCATACACGAACAAACAAAGCAAGGAATTAATTCCCCACTTTTCATGGTCAGGCAGGTGTTCACCCATTCCCAGGAAAGCAGGGCTCCATCATGTGTGACAGTTACTTGGGAAGATAAAATGCTATTTCTCTGAATGTGCCCCCTTCCTTCTTCTTCCTCCCTCTTTATATGGTGACCTTGACATTCTGTGGTATGGAATATCCCTAATATTAGGATGTATCTGTATACAAAAACTGTTATGCTCCCTGTGAATACAAACCCACTCGTAATGGCTGTTATTTTGAAATTTCTGTAGGGTCCATGCTAAGAGAGAGAGACCAATGTAAAACCAAGAAGTATTCAAATAATTAAAAAAAAAATTTACTCTTTAAAAAGCAGGATTTAGTACAAAATTTATTAAGTAAGTATGAATCATACAATAAGAAACCAGAGAGCATGCATATTTCATCATTCGGCTTGTGATATTTTTGACGTGAAATGAAACTGGAAAAATCTGTGCTGTCAGTTACAAAAACAGAGACTGGAGGTGTTAACAGAAAAGCTTTACCTTTGTAACTTGCACTTAGTCTAAAGTGCTGTGCTAAAATTGCTAGAAATATTAACACCTTTTTCTTTAGCATAGCTTAAGGGCTTTGGTTTAGTTTGTGTGTTCTGTGTCAACGTGCTCCCTCTACTTCCTTCAAACGTTTTGCTCAATTTAAAAAGTGTTTCTTTCAAAATACATTGCTACTGTAAATATTGGCAGCCAGACAACAGACAAAGACTCCTAGTCCCTCAATGTAGTATGGGATGCAGCACAAATTCATTTCTTTCTAGAGGAAAAATCAACAAAGCAGAGATGTTTTATGAATTCCTAGGCACAGAAATAACTTCCATTGGCATGCTTATTAGACATCAAATAAGTCAACCATGAAACATGAAGCTATAGGAAACAGAGTATCATTAGTTCTCTTGCTTATGGGACAATTTGTCTTTATAATACATTGAAAGAATTTGTCCATGAAGTATTAAAATATGAAATTGAAGAATATAAATTAAGGAAAATGGAAGAGAAGGAAAATTAGTCAAAATCATATGCAAACAGAACATATATATAAGAATTATGTTTGCTTTCAAAAAGTTTTATTTGTTTTTGAGTTATTACTTATTTCTATCTTTTAGTGTAAAAATACCGCAATGAAAATGAATCTCAGGTTATGGGCCTGTTCTCCAAGAGCATGAAATCCATAAAGATTTTGTTTTAAGTTTGGTGTATTTAAGTATTCTTAACATTTGCTTTTGATATAGAATGATGATCTGCTCCCATTTTCAGTGGCATCGCGTCTGAATACTCCCAAAACTTACTGTGGCACTGCAGTTTGGAAATATTTCAAAACCACAACATTTCGAGGTAAATCTGACCATCCCTGGTTTCTTCACTTTGATTCAGAGCACAGAATATGATCCGAGTGCTGGAATATCTTGTGTACTTTATAAAAGAAACCCTGAACTGCAAGTGTTCTCCAGGCAACAATGGACAATCTGTTCACAATCCTGGGTTAGAACAAGTTAAATAATTGTGCTAAGTCATTAAAAGAAAGTCCTTGTTTGTGGCACTTCAGCAATTTATTTTCCTATTAGAAAGGTGTCTGAAACATTTTTGAATTCTTAAGTGAGAATCAAGGTTGGTCAATTATCTTACCTTGCTTGGGCAGTTGTATAAGAAAAGCTATGGAACTGTTTTTTCTTAGACTGTAAAAAATAGCAGAAAATATTTTGTGTTACTTAATTGTTCAATAACTGATAGAAAAAGATTGCTTTGACATTTTTCCTAGCAGTGGATTGAAAATAGAGAGAGATGAACAGCTTTTATTGCACCTTGGAAGAATGTTATGAGTTTTTGTTGTGGACATGTGGACAGGTTCCGTGTCTTGCTGCTTTTATCAGTAAGTGACTTTTGAGATATAACTGTAGGAGTCTGCTCAGTAAAAGTCATGTGAACTCAGCCCAGATATCTGACTTTGGATGTTCTTTGAGTTAAGTATATTATAGGAAACCATAACCTTTCTGTCTTGAGCTCTAGGCTGATACAGAGAGACTTGGCTGCATAGAGAACCTGTTAGAGGCTGGTTTGAAGGAGCCGATGGTGCAGGGTAAGTGGGTCAAGGACAGGGCTGGATGTGGACTCTGGGAAAGGCAGTGAATTACTGTGAAGTCACCTAAAGAGGAATGGGGGTGTGTGTCAGGCAACTGTTGGGCTCCTTAAGTTGTTAGAGGATAGGGATAAAAAAGAGACGGAATTATCAGTACAGTAGAAGGAGGATCTAGTTCTCAGGCTCAGCTCACAACTGTGCTGCTTGGGTCAAGGACAAACAGTTTTTTCTGGAGTCACAGGCCCCAGCAGAATTTTAATGGATTGGTATCTACACATATAAGTTTGCTGCTGCAGCTAGCTACAGTGAAAGAAGAGCTTTTAAATTCAGCCCAATGCTCTGTCTTCCAGCTGTTGACTAAGAAGATAAGGTTACAGAATTACCAATAACTAGAGAGTACAGAAATATTCCCGCACTGTTAACACTAGGTCAGATTGTTGACAGTGGCTCAGAAGGCAGATTTGCATGTAAAACATGACAGAACTGTCGCTGAAGATGCTCTTGTTCATTGGAAATCCTTCATTCAAATATTGACTCAGTCCTTTTCTATTTACTTAATAAGGTCTAATTAGAACACAGCATGGAGTGATAGGGCTGTAGTTTACTCTGTCCTTTGTTTGTACACCGTTTAAAGCATGTCCAAAAGAAGTTAAGTAGCACATTAAGAATGAAAAGGAAAACAAACCTTTTTTTTTTTTTTTTGGGAAGATACTTTACCAGATGAAGTACTTTATCGATTTCTTTCAGATAAGGAAGCTTTTATCTACTTCTCCCAAATTTCTGGATTTTAGGAGACTGTAGAGTTAAGTAAAATATAGTTAAGGAGTGTGATGCTAATCTTGTAAGAACAGGCTTATGGAATTGTCCCCAAAGTAATCTAAAAGCGATCAGTTGAAGATGAAACATTCGGAAATAATGAGGCTTTTGAGTGTAGTAATGTAATCAGGAATTCTGAGAGTCTGTGCTTGTTAGAGCAAAGTGCCAGCAATATATTGCAGAATGAACCATTCCAACAGGACAAATAAAGTTGGAGTTTCATAACAAGATTATTATTGTAGTCTATTGTCTAATATTTATGAAGGTAATTCTGTGCTTACTTAAGCTCTTCAAAGTGCATTAGGACTTCTGCAATTGCTGCAATGAAAACAATCTGCTTAAAATGTTGAATTTTTCCAAGTCTATGGAAATGGCAAGGTAACACTGTTTACCTAGCACATGTATGGAGCACATTTTAGGCTATAAAAGGACTGTGTTTTGTCTCTATGGTATTACAGAAATCACTACAATTTTCAGATCATGAACTGGTATATAGACTCTTAAGAGGGCTGTTGTCTTGAGTTTTAGAAAATACGTTTTGCTAGATTCTTGAATTTTGTTTTCACTTAGAATCTTCTTGAAGCATCTGAAACTGTGGCTGACCATCCCCTTTGTGTGAAACTAAGTTGTGCTGAGAAGGTTACAGTGATTTCACGAATACAAGCCGCACTGAGTATAAGCTGCGTCTCTGGGTGTTGGCAAATATTTCGTTCTTTGTCCATAAATAAGCGGCACCTGAATATAAACCGCTCTGTTGTTTGCAGCGAGGACCCGCGTGCAACAAAGTTGCCAAATAGTAACGGAACCACAGCAGGGCAGGGTTTACTGGCTCGGCTCGGGCTGTGCAGGCTCGACCCGCTAGGGGCTGCTGACGGGGCCAGGTGGCCCAGCTCGGTGGGGCCGCTCGGCGGGGCCTCTTGGGGCTGGTAGCCGCCTCTGGGGTCGCTCGCCCTGGCCCTGCTCCCAATGCGGTTGCGGCAGGCGAGCACGGAGCTCCCCCTGCTCCCGCCGCGGCGGCAGAGAGCAGGGGCAGAGCCCCCCACCTCCCCCCCGAGCCATGGGGATGTCAGCACAGCCTCTCCCCCGCCTGAAGTAGGGAACTCCCCTGCCTCCCTCCCTCCCCCCACGCTGCCGGCACTGAGCTGGCCCCACCTGCCACGCAACACAGTATCCAATTTGTAACAATCGCGAAATCCTGGGTTTTACTGGCAGGCGTTCGACTCGGCACCCTGGCTGGCACTTCTGGGGTTGTAAATCTCAGAAAATTATTCACATATTAGCCGCTCCTGAATATTAGCCGCATTTCCAGTTTGAGAGCAAAATCTAAGTCAAAATGGTGCGGCTTGTATTTGTGAAATTACTGTATTCTTGACCATGGGTGTTGTCAGAACTGTAATGGAACAGAGTTCCTCCCACAATGCTCCAAATATCTCAGCTGCCATCTTCTTCCTTTTGCATAATATTAGTTCTGAGAAGAGTTTCAAGTTTTTTCTGGGGCATGTAGGAAAAATGTAAAGGAGGAGTAAGGGCCTTCCAAAAATATTATTATAGAAAAGTTTAATTTGGAAGGAACTTGCTATTCCCTCCTCTGACTCCAAGCAGAACTGCCTTCACAGTTGCACAGTCCTTTTCCTGGTGCTGAATCTACAATTAACCTTCATTGCTATAAGGGTATACTCTTGATAAAAAGTGCTTTATTTTCTATCCACCTTGCCAAATCTACTGCCAGTGTAAGAGTCCCTGATTTTAGACATTCACACAGATGCTGTGAATCTGACTTTAGGATATGACTCTAAGAATCATCTAAGTAATATATCATTGTAGGGAGGAGTGAGGAAATGTTTAGGAAATAAAAATGGGAAGGCTCCAATTAGGCAGTGAGGTATTAGGAAATGCACAAGAATTTATGGGTATAATTGACAGGAATTCTCTAAGGGGAAACAAAGTCAAAATTATGAGGGTTTTTTTAAAGCTAGTGGAATAACATCACAGAGATAATTTTTTCAATGAAATAATGCATTTTTCAGTAAACTTTGCCATATTATCCCATTCTTTAGAGAGCAGTTGCCGTTAAGGTGCCTGTTAAAATACAGTATCACTTTAAAATTAGATTACAGAATATCATCTAAAACATAGAAGATTTATTTGTGTAAGTGAAAAAACCACAGATAAATCAAACATGATGACAGGGTAAATGCAAATTACAGATATTTTAGATACAATCAGGCAAGTATTTTAAATCAGTCTTATGTTATATGGATACTTTTTATATTGTGCAAATATTCTGTATTCATTTTACATTAGCCACATCACTGTTTCCTAGTTTTCTGCTTCTTAATGAAATAGTTTTAGAGCCATTAGGATGGCACTGATTTGGCATAGCTACTACAGGTGTTCACTTTTTATGTATTGAAATGAATGTGGTGTGCAATACCATGTGGATTTTCAGCATGCATTATGTTTTTCTCTATATTTTCATCTGTAGCATTTTTCTTTTGAAGCGTTCTGCAGAAATAACAGGAATAGAAAATCTGAATTTAACTGCTGGAAGTTTTAAATTTTACATCTGGTGCAAGGAGATCTAATCCTATTTAAATCTGCTATAAAAGAAATAAAAAGAATAGCATCACCAATTCCAATGTTTTCTGCACCAGAAAAAAAGTTAACATACTCTCAGCACAACAATATTTTGGTCTTGCTTGGTTTTGCCCCTTTTGCATAAGGCACTATCAGTTTCCTTAGCATGGCTATTATGTGCTTAGGTACTTTTTCTCATTTTTTCCTTGTCTTCCCTTTCCTTGTTTATATATGAGTCTTTTTTTTTTCCTCCTTATTTTACATACTCTACAGAAACCTTATAGTGGATAAGTATGCCTTGCTGTTCTTCTTTTAGGTTGGTCTTGAGTTTATTGTCTCTGAATGTCAAATACTACTGCTGGTTTTTGGGAAAATGTTTACTCTGACAATATTTGAAAGAAAAAGAAATGGAAAAAAAAAATATATATCAAAAGGCAGCTGCTTCCACTAATTAAAGGCAGTTCTTTTGTCGGTGTTCTTTAAAAGCTGCTGCTTGGTGTTGCTGCTCCTGCTAACTTTGCCACTGCAGCCACCAGCAACCAAAACTCTACTTGCTTTTGATGTTGCTGGGTTAGAATGCTCCAAAATGTCATAGGATACAGTGTCAGTATGGCTGAACAGCTCTAAGACTGATATGGATCTGTATCTGTGCTGAGATCTAGATATTAAATCCAGCCATATCAATTTTATTTAGATACTTTTGGTTTTTGTTGATAATTTTCAGCAGGAAGGAGTTATTAAGAGAAGTAAATTGCAGACTTTGAACTGACAGATACTTCTGGTATGTACAGCTGCTACTGTGGCTCCTGCCAAAGTCCTTCTGAAATCTCCTGCCTTTAGTAATGATAACTTAGCACATTTGTTGGCAATGAATTCCCTCCATGTTCCCCAGTGAAATATAATTCATGGCATTAAGGTTTTTGGTCAAGCTCAAGTGAAAGACTAATGTCAAATCTTGAGTGTGTAATGCAATAATGGGAATGGATATGGCATACTTTGAGTTTCTGGAATCTGGGAGAGAGTTTTAGTGAGTACCACTAAAAAAGAAGGCTGCACCATAGCTTATGAAAAGTCTCACTGATGAGCAGATACTAATTATTCCCTCTTTAGAAATTCCAGTTAACAACTGTGATATTTGTAAGAATTCCATTTGGAAAGTGAAGATTGTTTTCCAATTATAATATCTTGTGAAAACATAATTTTGAAATGTAGTCAACAGCAAAGACCAAGGAACAAAATTTGTATTCATATAATATAAAATGTTGTGAGATTCAATTTTCTATTGTGGGAAGCAGTGCTTGCAAGGTATTCCTGTTTAATTTTTTTATATGGTTGGATAATAATGATTACAACAGTTATCATTAAGTGTATTAAAAAGATACCATAAACCTAAAGATTAGATTTCATCTTTAACAACTTTTGTGCTACACTGAAGTTGTAAATGTTTTTCCTTAAGGCTTTGAAAGTGTCAGGGGAAACAATTTATTTTTTAAATTAAAAGGAGCAGAGAAGGGGATAATTAAGGAGTCCAGGAAAGGAAATGAAGATGCTACATTTCACTGAACTGAAGCCAAATAATAGCTATTGCAGAGCAGGTTTGGTAGCCTCAACTAATTTTATTCAATCAACTTAAAATTATCCATGGGATGGTTTTCTAAATTGCTGAAGAGACTTTAAGAAACAACATCAGAATGGGATAGATCATGGAATACCAGCATAGTGTCAATGTGTAGTACTTGTTTTTCCAATGGGAATCTTCAGAGTGTTACCACTTACCAGTAAATCTCATTTTAATAGGTTCCCAAATATTCCTAAAGAAATAGGAACATAAGAACTTAAAAATGTTTGTTAATGCATTAATAATGAGGGTTAAACAAGAGGAAATTGTTCCAAGTTACTGTGCCTAGCATTTAAATACTGACATTTACCCACAATTAGTGTTGCTGTGCTACTTATGGCCCAACTCCTATTCAGCAGCAGGATCTCAGCAGCAGTGTTAGTTTCTTGTATATGGCAAGGATCAGTATCTGAATGCTGCTCTTCATGATTTAATTTAATTTTTAAAAGGTAGAAAATGGAAAAGATTTCCCTGGTTTATCCTGATCTTAGGAAGATATTAAAATAGTTCTACTGATACTCCCAGAGAGACACTGCAGAAGTATCTATTAGATGTGCATGATACAAATTAGAACCACAAATTGCTATAATTGGCAAATAAAAACTGCTGTCCTTTTTTTTTTTCTGAATCTGAAGGATTGTGATTATTTTTGAAATAATATTTCTAAAATTTACAGCTCAGGTTTTCCCCTATGCCCCTTTTCCTCAGATATTTTTCTTTCAGTATTTTTTTCTCTAAGAATACTTTAATTTCCCTTCTGGCAGGATGGGGATGAAACCAGTTCAAAAGTTGCCTCTTGTAGTTTTCAGCTGCTAAGAACTCAATTTAAACTGCTGCTCAGCAGTAGCTGTTAACACGAAATCCTTCATACTGATATATCTGGGCAGTGTTACTCTTTTTGTAATAGTTGTGGCAAAATAAAAAGTGCTGTGATTATAATTGTGATTATAATTTAAATAGCTTAAGCACTTCTATTGCATGCCTCTTAGGTTTATTCTGATATCAGTAATTTTTTTGAAGTTTGATGGCTGGCTACTCTTCCATCAACTTCAAAGTTTTCCAGACACCTTGGTTGCATTAAGAAATTTTAAATAACATTGCGGTTTGAAAAATTCTGACTTGCAATAGATGGCCCATTTGAATCAAACAAAATGAATGCCAAAGAGTCTATGCTGTATGATACTTCCTACCATGCATATCTCGATATATGGTTAATTCTACCAGGTGATATCTGGAGACCTAAACAATAATACCAGTGTTGATCAACTGTTGCTTATTGATGTTTATAAATGTGTTACAAAGATACAAAAAATTAAGGGGGAAGAAATGGGAAAAGTGTTATTCAAATTCTTGAGCCACTTTTTCATGTGTATCACCTTCTTATGGCTCTATTGAAAGATCTCATTCCTCAATAGGCATCCTGAATTGTAGAGTGCTTGCTCTCTTTCTAAAGTACAGTAAATTCACGAATACAAGCTGCACTGTGTATAAGCTGCATCTCTTGGTGTTGGCAAATATTTCGTTTTTTGTCCATAAATAAGCTGCACCCGAGTATAAGCCGCTCTGTCGTTCGCAGCGACGACCCGCGTGCAACAAAGTTGCCAAATAGTAATAGAACCGCGGCAGGACGGGGTTTACTGGCTCAGCTCGGGCTGTGCAGGCTCGGCCCGCTAGGGGCTGCCGACGCGACCAGGTAGCCCAGCCTGGCGCTGCCACTTGGCGGGACCACCGGGGGCCAGCCACCGCTGCCACTGGGCTCGGTCACCATGGCCCGACGCTGCCCTGTGGTGGCAGGCAGGGACGGAGCCCCCCGCTGCCTCCCAGAGCCGCGGCAGTGGCGGCCCGGGTCCCCCTCCTTCTCCCCGAGCCGCGGCAATGGCAGCGCGGGGCCCCCGCTGCCTCCCCAGGCTGCCACAATGGTGGCGCAGGGCCCCCTAGTCTCTTCCCCGGGCTGCGGTAGAGGAGGGAAGGAAAGAGCTCTCCCTCTCTCCCCGCACCCCGTGCTGCCTGCAGGCAACCAGGCTCCACCCGCGGTGCAACAGAGTAGCAATTTGTAACAATCGCAAAATGCCGACTTTGCAGCAGCTCGGCTCGGCGCCCTGGCTGGCACTTCTGAGGTTTTAAATGTCAGAAAATTATTCACATATTAGCCGCTCCTGAGTATTAGCCGCATTTCCGGTTTAGGAGCAAAATCTTAGTCAAATTGGTGCGACTTGTATTCATGAAATTACTGTACAACCCTGTTATTTCGTCTTCTAAAAGTGAAATTACTATCAGTCTATGAAAATAGCTGTATTTTGTATGGTATGTTGTGAATGTAAGTTATGCCACTAGATCTTTAGATGCAAATCCTTTTATTCCAGGAAACAGTACTCATGTTTTCCCACTTGGAGCTGCTTGGTGCTACTGCTGCACTGAGTGGGAAGAGATGGGCCTGGAAGAGGCTGTGTATCCACAACTTGGCTCTCCAGATGTGCATCCTGACCCCAGCCTAGAACCAGGCAAGAGAAGTAAACACACAGAGCTCTGTAGTGGGAAAGCCAGTAGACCTTTGTTACAATATTTATTGTTATCTAGGTTGTTCCAAAGAAAACATCTAAAACAAGTGAAGGGGAAAAAGCAAGATTTTCCGTATTTTCAGCAAAAATTCTTTGATTTAAACTGTGCTATAGGAGTCGCAGGTATTGAATCCTACTCTTACCTCCTTTCCTGATCTACAGAGACCCCATCTAATGCTTTTCCCACATTTTGCATCTATTGGTTGGTACATTGAAGGTTAGCTATTTAATTGCACTGTGTTTCATTTGTGGTACAATTCTAACATAAGACTGTGATTTATTTTTTTATTCAAATTATAAGTAATGGGGCAAAGCAGATATGAAAAGACATTATCCAGCTCCAGTGGCTTAAAAAATTAGTTTTTCTTCAACATATTACAAAGCAATTGTGAAATATAGGTATGCAGGTTCACATATTAGTAATGGACATATGCATGTGCTTATTTTTAATTTGCTTTCCTATTTCAGCACATTCTTTATGAAAGGAGAAAACTCTAAATGTGCATCATTAACAGCTTTCCAATCAGTGTCCTTACAGTGTTTTGTAGTTATGCTAAGTAGGAGTTGCACATGGTAAAAGACCACAGAGATCTTATCTTGATGCAGTGATTATTGCTGAAGCATTTTCTCAAGTTTACATCTCACAAATATTTATTCAAATATTTTCTGGCACTGCATTTTTCTGACACTTGTATTAGAGCTTTCTTATTAAAAGAATTGGCTTAACTTCTACTTTTCTTTAATATTGAGCATTTAAATCAGATTTTAAAAATGCTGTAGAAGGGAATTGAGAACAATTTATAAATTGGGAGCATAAACTTCAGGAGTATTACTTATTCATTTTTTAAAAATACAGTGCTGCTGTTCTAACTGCCACCCAAAACCTTTCTAAGTTCAACGATTTCTGTATATATTCAATCCTTAACGAGTTTTTGTCTTGGTGTACAATGGCAACTCCAACTGTATAACAGAAAAATTTTATTCTGCAAATGAAGCTATTTGACCAACAGCTGGATTGGAATTAATATCTTTAAATAAATGATCCAGAGTTTTTAAATGTGTCATCTCAATTTATAGACCATGCAACATAAAAGTGTAAATATTTGGTGGACAGATCAAGGAATTAGAATATCCAAGTAAATTGATTAGGATAATTATTAGCATCTATCTGTTAGTAAATTATAATTGCATATTATTACCATTATTTTATAATGAAAAATGTTAGTAATTTTTCCTCTTTGCTCTTAACAAAGATTTCCGTTGTTAGAAGGCACTTTGCAATTGTTGATGCTGTAGAGATTAAATTTTTATTCTGATTCCTCCTAATTTGCATTCAAAAGATGATTAGTGTAGACATTGTAAGTGTAATAAGCATTGCTGAAAGTTAGTCTCTTCTGAACTGTTAAAGTTCTTAGAAAGCTTAATTACCTTAGTAGTCTTAAAATTGCAAGAAATGTCATTATGGTAAGGTATTTCTTATGATAATTTGCTCTGTGCAACGTCTTCAACAGTGATGGTCAGTAGATTTGAAATTATGCTTCAGATACAATTTTTTCATAAATGCTGTTCACCTTTGATGAAAGGAAATGTTAAATAATCAGTTCATGGAAATAATACCCAATTAAATTGGAACCAAAAAATCTAATACTTTTTTCTGGTTTCATAACTCTTGAACAGATATGAGATCAGATCTCAAAATCATATTGCAATCAGCTTATTCACAGGAAGGCAAACTAATTTCTAAATGGGATGTTGTTCAAAGGTTTACACTGGTAAAGGACCACATAAACCCTGAATATTCTGGATTGTGAGTTCTTGATACATTTTTAGTGCTTCAGAAAAAAAACTTTTAGAATGATCTTGATGCATTTTATGTAAAATGAAGCTTGTAATCAGATGCAATAACATCAGACAAGGTAATAGCAAAATGTAATGCTCTGGTCTTGCTTTTTTCCCAAAATTCAGGAGAAAATAGGTACAAAAGAATAAAATACATGTAAAACTGCTGTGACATGTACCATGGAATATCCTTCTATTATTTTGTGTTGTTAGATACCTTCAACTGCAAAAAACCCAAAGAGACACAACAAATATCAGGAGAAAAAACCCAATAAATCATTAATTTTGTAGTTAGCATTATTTTTATTTCTTGAGAACCTTTCATACATGGTGAATTACTTCAGTTGCTTCTGATGTCTTTCTAAGAGAATATAAGTTTCTAAAATGACATTTAAGTGACATTTAGAATTTGATTTCTAATAGGTAGCATCTGGTATCTGATGAATAAAGTACAGTAATTTCACGATTACAAGCCGCACCATTTTGACTAAAATTTTGGTCCGAACCCGAACAGCGGCTTATAATCAGGTGCGGCTAATATGTTGATGAGGTTCAGAAATTTGTTAACCTGGAAGTGCGAGCCCACACGACCCTGAGCCGATCTGAGCCCTCACAGCCCCTGCAGGGGAAAAATGGGACCGATCCGAGCCTGCACGGCCCCGATCCGAGCCAGTAAACCCCGTGATCCCGCGATTCTGTTACTAAATGGCAACTTTGTGAAAGTTGCACGTGGATCCTTGCTGCGAATGAAAGTGCGGCTTAAAATCCGGTGCAGCTTATTTATAGAGGAAAAACAAAATGTTGCCGACAACCCGGAAGTGCGGCTTATACTCAATGCGGCTTGTAATCGTGAAATTACTGTAAATGTTTATCACTGATGAGTGAACTTTGGAGTGGATCCTCTGGTTGAATGTACATGGTTTTTTTTTTTTCCTTCTCTCCTTCCTTTATTGTTGGAGCATATTGGGAACAGGTTAAAATGAGATGATAAATATATTTTTTATTATTTTCATACTTTTGTTGTTATTTAACTGTATGGAGTCTTTGAGCTAAACCAGTTTAGCTAGAGGTAGTGAAGTGCTTCCAGCTTCCTTAGCTGGAGAGCTGCATTCTTTCTTAGCTATTTAAAAGAACATCTGAATATGAAACTTTTAAGCTACTTTTTAAAAACAGAGATTATTTTCTGGGTTATGGTGGAGTTTCTCTCTTTGGGGAAGTTTAACTCGTAGGAGAACAGGCATTCATTGATGCTAAAGTGTGTGACAATGTAAGTGTGGAAAACTTCCAGTCATGAGTGGTATGGTTGGGTATATTTTGTAAGGGCAGAAAAGTAGATGCTTGAATTCAAGCACAGATATGTTTTCACAAAGCTTTGTCTCTAAGGGGTTTCAGAAGAAATCAATCTGTTCTTTACAGCACTGTATTGCTGCTGTCCTCCAGCTCAGAAGGTGACCTTTGTTAGTTCATCCTGGTATGGGTTCCTTCAATTTTGTACAATTGGCTTAATGTTCCTTGAAAACCAGTGAAGTGGATGATGGTATAGTCATCCTCAAACATGTCCCAGAATGGAATTAAGGTATTTTCAGGGTAACACGGAAGCCGAAAAATACTTGAATGTCCTGTCTTTTATGCATACACTTTATTTCTTGTTCTTTCTGATATTACTTCACCACAGCAGACTACTTGTAAGATTTTCCATTCTGAGTCCAACCTATAGTTTCCACAAATTAACAGGGGCCCTTCTTCAAATTACTTTCAACCATCCTCTTCTTGGGTAGCTATGTTTGCATATGATGAAAATATCTTTTTCCATACTCTTGTGAGAAATTCTGGTAGATTGTTGCAAATATTTTTTATAGGATTTTACGTTTCTACTAAATTAAAATTTACTTTACCTTTATTGTAATATATAGTGGAACCAGTTTTCTTTTGCCAAGCAAAGAATTATTATTACTTGTAAAACTTTCCTCTAGTTACTAATGTATTTGTGTTAACTCTGTAATGCATTAAAATATTTCTCTGTATAACTTTGAAAGAATCATTGGTTCCATATGTTCTTTTATAAAACTGTTTTGCTTACACTCTCAGGGACTGAACTATGTGACATTGGTGATGATCTTCACTGCAGTCATTAGATCCATGTCTTGACAGTGCCGGCAATTTTTTCTATCTCCTTTAGGATACATTCAGGCTTATGAAAAGGCTTAATTCTATGTTCTGAAGTTCATGGGAAAATCAAAGCATGAATGGTGATAATTCTTCAATTCTTTCTCATTTTAAACTCAGGAAAAGACCATCTGCAGTAGATGAGTAGCTGCATTTCAAATGGAAATTTAGGTAAATATGGGTGTTGTAAATGTTAAGATGACAAATGTTTTGTCCTGATGCTTCTAGTGATACCCTGTCATCTGCAGTAATTCCTGTAAGTAGTGCAATTGGAGCTATTCATGGTGAAATTTGTTCCATATTATGATTAAAACTGGAAGCTTGTGACCCTGCATAATCTTTCTTATAATCGTATTTCTATGTCCTTGGTTTTAATCACCCGTTATTCAATATCTGAATGTACATTCAAAGCTACACTGCATTCAGTTACTCAAAAGCAAATTCTTTACTTTTTTAATCCCTTAAGGAGGCCTTATTACTGAATTTATATGAGGCAATAATTCTCTTATGTCTGCATTTGTGGCAGAAAAATCCTTGTATTTCTCCATCATATGTTATTTGTGAGTGCAGGATTGCTCTATGGGGATCTCTGCAGTGCATTTGATGTTTTTACAGAAGCCCTCAATGTCAACATTTCATTTTTCTCCAGGCTTCCGGGATCTGGAGGTTTCCAAATCTTTGTTAGATGGGTTATCAAATACTCCTGTGTTGAAACCCATTTCCATTGATATGTGGATATTCTGGTGGCTTGGAACTCTGTTGATGTTTACTGTGCGTTTTTTCTGACTTGGGTGCAGAAAAAGGTTTGAATCCATGGTAAATTTTAATAGCTGAAATAATTTAAGGATGGACGTACCTGACATTATCAGATTTTGTCTTGAAAGGCTCACATATGAGGTTAATAAAGGATCATCTTTTCAGATTGGTTTGAACTAACCTCATCTTTGTGTCCTGCTGGGCTCTGCAGTCCCATTGACTAGGATAAAGAGAAGACAAAGAGGAAAAAAACCCAAACAAATAGGTGTCTCTTCCCAGCTGTAGTATCTATCATTAATTTCTTTTGCATTTATTTGACTTCTAAGTCATTGCATGAGTGATGACTGAAGCTACCAACAGTAAGTCAGGAGGCACAACTGTGTCCTTGCTTGTCTTCATTTCAATATTAGCATTATCTTTTGAAACAAATGGCAACTCCCTAGTATGGTTGTTTGTTGTATGCATATAAAAAATCTGCACATTGCTCTTCCATATGCCTGTAAGAGATAAAATGCTATGTTTCTGACACATGGTCTTTATTTAATTGAAAGTGTATATAACGCAGATCTAGTGTGGACCTCCAAGATTTGGTGGTGTGTGTTTTTGGGCCTTTGTCTGTCTGTTGTGGATTTATTTGTGTGGTTTGTTGCTATTTGTTTGTTTTACCAGAGTACGTTGCTGTAGTGTGTTTTCCACTGGCCACACGATACCCAGGGGATACCTCTGTAATATGGAGTTTGGTTACAGGGATGCACTGAATTGCACCTATCTAGTTTCTATTACTAGTTATCTTTCTAACACTGGAAAAAAAAAAAGTGTTAGAGCTATTAAGAAAGTGAAGAATTACTTCAGCCCCAATATGTGGTTTTTGGAATATGGTTAAAGCTTACAACTGACTGTTTTATTATTTTCAGAGCTTTCCTCATTTTGTCTTCTCCATTTTCCATTTTTTCAATTCAGAAAGAGACACCAATCAGTAGCTTGTTGGGGGCATCCACTGGGGACTCATAGTCCTTTGTGTGTTTGTTTTTTAAGGAATGAATTACAAAGGTGCATTTTATAAGATAGTTTGTTTTGTAAACCCTTTAATTTTTTTTAATTGATGAGCAAAGTTTTCAATACAATGTAATTTAAAAACAGGTGGAGATTCTGGAAAGGTATCTGCGTATTCAGTGGATCTCAGTAATCATCCTGCTGCATAGAACTGCACATGAGTTTCCCTGGGTTATTCTGCCTTGCAGCCTATAGCTAAAGGGCAAATTTTTGAGTTACATTTGAGAAGAGTAATAAAGTTTGAGGTAATCTTTAATGGGAACTAAACCACTAGTGAAATAAATTTCTGGGAGGAGGTAATTTCTGATTTCTCATTGCATCACGTGTTATTCAACAACTCTGTATTAGTTGCTATTGTTCATTATTTTGGAATCTTTCTCTGTTTACTTCATGACAAGATAAACATTTCCCTCTCTAAAGAAGGCAGGAAAACTCAAAAATTTGGTTTATTTACAGCATGCAGAATATTTGTCAAGGTTTTTTATGTATTTCAAGTTAATCTAAATAATTTTTGTCAAGTCAAAAATTGTATTTACTACAAGGAGAGAAAATGGAACTATATAAAATCATAACATCACAGCAGAGTATGAGTAGACCTTATAGTTGTACAGTAAATAATTTTGTTTCTTTGTAAATGAAATTCACAGTACACTATCTCTTTCTGAACTGTGTTTTCCACTCAAGTTATTCTGTAAGGATTAAATTAAATTCATTCCAGGGTACATGCTTTCAGAGATTGTAACAATTCCTGGTTGTTTGAAATATACCATTACTTTCTTAGCAGTGAAAGAAAAAGTTCAAAAGACAGTTTTCCACCTCATTGCTTCTTTTCACAGAACTACTTGTACTTCAAGTGCAAGATTTTATTGAATACAAATTGAAGTGAACGTATGTCAGAATGAAAATTGCACAATTGAGTGGTGCTGTGCTTTGCTCTTTGCAAGTGGAGAGAAATATTGTCACCACTGTGGTTACTGAGAATGCAGGCAGAAGGTTTGTGAGATTTGAGTAATATCTGTATTTAAAGTAATATGAATGAATAGTCCTTCCTCTACAAAACTCCTTTCCTTGCTTCAGAAGTAGCAGACTCAATCTGTCTGACCTTTCACAGGAAAAATGGGAAGCTTTGGGAAGATGCAAATCTCCAGCTCTCTATTTCTAAAGATGACCAGATTAACACATTTGCTTTGTGTCATTGCTAAGAGAAGTGAAAATAAATATAAATACTGTTCTAGGCCATCTAAGAATACTTAGTTGTAGGGGGTTTCTATTTCCTTCTCTTTTGTAAAATACTTCAGAGAGTAATAGGATCTTTTAACCTGAATTTCATTTTAGTGCTTTCACTCAAGAACTGTCTCACATTCTAAACAGCATAGGATGCCAATATTGTATTGACTGGTTGGTTGAAGGCACAGGACTCAAGATATCTGCAGGAATTTTCCCAGCATTTTGAAGACATCTCTTCCTGTGTAGAGTGGAAGGCATATCAGAATAAATCATCAATCATTCCTATCAGAAAGTACAGAGCAGAGCTCAGGAAAGTGTTTGAGATGGTACTCAAACCAACTCTAAACCACTTTAATCTTCATTTCTAAAAGTAGTGTGCACCATTTAAAAAAAAAAATAGAAAACAACAAAAAACAACAAACCCTTTCACAATGCTTTTACGAAGCTCAGTAAACTGTATTTTGGAAGAAAAAACGAAAGATCCATGCTGTGAGTACTTTTGCTATTATAATTTTGTTTAAAAAAAAACGTAAAAATGCAAGATTGTGAGTGTATAGGTGCATATTTTTAGTTTGAAACATAACTCTGATTTTGCTAAACTCCAATAGGAGAAGATTACAGACAAAAAGTTTTTTAATCTCACAACCTTTATTTCTGGCAGAAATAAACCCTGTCTTTGGCAGATCTCAGAGAAACTTGCACTTTAGACTGAAATTTCTTGTGTATATGTATCTTAAGGTAATGATTTCTTCTTTTTTACTTTTCAATGAGTTATTTATTGCAGTGTTTGATGGAAAGTGTTATGGATTATATTACTGGAAAAGTGCAGAATTAATAAACTGTCTGGTACGCTTTTTAAATTTTGAGGCCTGTCCTTCTTGAGTATGAGACAATTCTTCACTCCTCAGAATAGTTTCCTGAAAATTGATGTGGCCATTGAATTTTCTTCAGGTTTAACCAAATGTTATCTAGACTTTTGGAATGTAGAGTTGAAGTGGCTGCATGATCACAGGATTTCTTCATCTTTGATTCTCTGTGGGTTTTAATGCTTCTCTGAAGATTGTCTTTCATCTTGCAAATAATGTCTGGCAAACATATAAAATAGATTTTCCTTTTCCTATGATGGATAAAAGTATATGAAGCAGTAACAGATAATATTAACTCTGGTTTAGTAGAGTTTTTCTGTTTCTTTTGAAAAGATTTTAATGTTTGCTATGCAAACCTAACATCCCCCAGGCCCTATAATAGTATCTAGGGAGAGCACTGAACCTTTAAAACCTATTGAATACATATGTTTTTTCATGGCATTTGCCATTGGTTAGAGTGGTGTGTTGGTGGTGTTGGGCCAGTTAAGCCTTCCTTATCTTCTTCCTTTTCTCTTTTTCTTTGCTGTCTTTGTCTATAAATATAAGAAAATTTAGAAGTTAAAATCTCTGATTGTGTTATGTTGAACATCGGTTACTTCCAAAGAAGTGATTTGTGAGGTCCATAATGTCTCAGTCTCACAGTCTGTTTATCTTGCATGTATCTCTTGCCATACATATTTAGGTAGACATGGAGGCAATCATCCTTGAGAATTTCTTAGAACATTCTGGTTTTAGGGTTGACCTATTTTTCATCATATGGAAAACAATGTTTAATTTGGCTTAAAATGTTCCCTCTGAACTGAACTGATCTCATTCTTTGGGTGATCACTGATTCTGCTGGGGAGATTTAGTTTATCATCCATGGTGGTCTGTTTAAAACCTTGTAGAAAACAACGTGTTGCTTTAGCTTGTCTGGCTGCTCTGGCTCTAGAAAGGCTAGAAACCACACAACAGCTTCAGTTCCAGATCAGATTGTTGCTTCAAATTTCTTTGTCATTGCAGGTCAGCATTCATGACTTCTTTTCACACCACAGAAGATTTCCTTGGTCTTCTTTTGCATTCAGTTATGCTTGTAAATAATTTTTCTGTTGTAATTCTTTCTAGAGACCTCAGTCATATTAAAGCTCAAGACTATCAATTAGCAAATTTCGTGGTTCCTCTGGATCTGGTTTCAATTCACTGGAGTAGCTAGAGAGTGATAAATTCCAGCTGCTATAAAGACAAGACAACTCCCATGATGAGAACAGAATCCTTGTTTTGGAATTCTTAGTCTGTATGAGAAATTTGTAATGCTTTTTTTTCCTAATTAGTATTGCATGGATTCAAAGGTTAATTTTATCAGCCTTTAATATGCAGCCAGATTCTATATTTGTAACGGGAATTTCTTGTAATGGCATTTAGTTAGAGAAATCAGCAAGCCTTTTACGTCACAATAAAACTTCACTATTTATCCTAAGTAATTATTCAAATGTTTACAATATTAAATAGCTTTCCTCATGCCTATCCCATGACAATTCAATGTTACTTTACAATAGTGCAAGAACATTAGTTTTAGTTTCTTGCATGAATTTAGCATTTAAATACAAAACATTCTTTATCCTGTGGTCAATTGTTTTTCCTAATTCTATATACTAATTAAGCAAAAAATAAGTGATGATTATTCTCTTTAAATAATCCTACACATTTTTTACTTCAGTAGATTTTTGTTTTTCGTTAGGGAAAAGTTTCTTACACATTGATGTAGCTTCGTAAAACTCATCTATTGTGTCTTTGAAAAACATCTTTTTATCTCACATCAGGCAAAATCTCAGAGCAGCCTCTGAGCTGTTGAAAAGCATGACTGTAAATCTACAAGAGCATAATTTGCAGAAATCTTTTTCTTTATCAAGAGAACAAAAGGAAAATAAATTAGGAAAATATATTCTCTGAAATTGCAAATGTTATGCATGGAAGTCTTCAATGTATTTTCCTTTTTGTCGATTAGTGATACTATTTACAACAGTAAGAAAAAAATAATCAGAAAGATTATTTGTGATTCTTTATTGGTATACTCATAGCTGATTACATGAAATGTCAGAATAAAGAGAACAATTTCACTCTTCTAAGGAGTTCTTATTGTTTTTTTAACAAGATTAATGACAGATATGCTATCAGCTAAGTAATTAAAGTTTCTTTCAGAAGGGTGTAGAAACAAATCAAAACTATGAGCATCTAAGAAAGATAATTCCGTATTTAATTTGGAAAGAAGTTGCATCAGTGAACAGCGTCCAATAACCAGAGAAAAAATACCTCAGCAGATCTAAGTTGTTGACATACTTATTCTGAAAGTAAGCTTGTACTGATTTTTTTTTAACTAAATTTGGCTAATTAAGCAGGAGAAAATGCACACTTAATTTATATGCGAGGCAATGCACAGTTTGTGTGTAATTTCTAATGAATATAAAGTATGACTGGTTGAGTTTTTAGGACAGTAGGATACACATTTCAACCATCAACACTGTATGATACATATTATGTAACACTATATTCTGAAAGAATTTTGTTGATAAAGTACTCAGTCTGTTTTTAGATACTTAGCCTAACTCATCTTTATAGTGGAGTTGCTGATTCCTCTTAAAACATTATTTTCAGTTATCTTAGAATGAAATAAAAAACTGCAGAAAATTGTGTTTTCATTTGCAGAAAGAGATTTATTTTTTATGCATATAAAACTTGGGGAGGGGCAGATTTGGAACAAAGAAGAATTTAGAAGCCTTTTTTTGTTGTCTTTGATATATGTAGTGCCATTTGATATATTTATATGAAAAAAAATTATATTTCAGCACTTCTCTGCATTTTCCATTGTTCTATCATGTAATGCACAGCCTCTAAGTCACCCATGCAACATTGAAAATTAATGAACAATTAAATGAACAAATTGATATTGTGGGTCATTCATTATTTTTCATAATTAGCTCCTGCTTAGGAAATCACAACAGAAAAAACTGATAGCTTGCTGATTATATTGGCATTCTCTGTAATTCACTCATTCTAGAATTGTTTCCACATATGACACTTTAATATCTCTACTATACTTGTTTTGGAATCTAGAAATATAAATGAATTTAAAAATTGTAGTTTTGCCATTCAATTTTTCTCAACTTTTAACCTTTTTTTTTCCAATAGTTAAACAGTTTCTCTGTATTACTTATTTGACTTTGTGTCAGTCAACTGTGCCAAAGAAAATATTATATTTATTTATATGTCTTATGCTAATCAACATATTTAGCAGGGAAGTCTTTACCTTGAAAATTCTGTACTGCTACACGTAGATAAGATGGTGTCTGTGGGTATTCAGCTTTTCCGTTCTGTTTTCCATCTTTGCTTAGACTAATGGTGAAAATATTTAGAAGTGAATGTCAGAAATAACATCAAAATCCATTTTCATTGGAAGATCAAATAAGGAGTTCATTAAATGTGCAGCCTTTCTTCCTGTAATCAAATTGCTGCTGCAGCAAGGCTTGATGCTCTCTGTGGTCTGAGAAAAGCAAGATGGTACTATTTGAGTGAATTTAAATATGAGATCAAAGCTGGGAAAGAAAGAATACATAAAAGTTTTTTTTACTTTCTTTGTATAAAAATAACAATAGGTGTTGCCTCACAGGTGGAGGTGTAGCAACCCAGTTCCTAGGACGGGACATGTCGGCTAACCCTTACAGGCCTGATGGGCTAAATCACTCACAGACACCCATGGGGTGGATGGTGAAGTGCATTTATTAGCTGGCAAACACCGGCTTAAGTAACTCTGGTACAGTTGTGATTGGCTAACATCACGGAGAGGGTGTGCCCTAACTCCTCGTACATCGTGATGTCTTCCGAACGATCTTTCTGACTCACCACATTTCCCCTGACTCCATGACCGGTTAAGCCTTCGTAACTGTACTAAACTGATGCTAGTAATAACTCGTGGAACATGTTAGTAACAACTCGCGAACCATTTTAAACGTCCAAATGCAATCGCAACTTGACTATAACTTATTCAGTTAACAAACCACATAAACGGTTGAAGTCACTTTGCTCTACAGCGTAATATCCACTTTGCTCGAACGAGCTTTCGCGAACCGGGCTAGTTTACTTATGAAACGGGGACTGAACATTAACACAGGTACAACAACTGCAACTGGTCTCACTAGGGTGAGCACATGGGTGGTAAACTAGGGTTGTTGGGTAAACAGGGGAACTGAACTGATTTCATTGCCGGAGCGTTTGGCCGTGACGTTGGAACTCGTCTTTGAGTTCTTTGCTTGGCCGATGAAGCGGGTTTGGCAACGACAGAACACCAAAGCACGAAGATGGAATGCGAGGCTGACGAGATGGATCATGGTGGCAAACCTGTCAAAAGAAACTCAGAGATTTCATTAGTTTCATCGGTTTTGTTAGACAGCATGGGCTTTATGGATTTTAATGGGCACCACTTGATGACATCATCCTTTTTTTACTGCCACGTACCCTTGCCCCGTGAGCACTAGTCTCCTACCTTGTTCCTTCCCACTCCCTTACTCTGTTCTTAACTATAACTTGTGGGCCTTTCTCTAGCACTCGGGTGGCCCAGTATTTCTGGGCAGGACTATTTATCTCATACCCCCTGGGGAATTGATTTAATGCTGGTAGTGCGGTTGCTAGCATACGCACTTGGTCACTTGGGGAATGGAATTGGTAAAACCCTCTGTCCCTGCCAGTACTTCCAGCCTAGTTCTCAGAGTCCGACCCGCTCTCTCAACAATGGTCTGCCCGGTGCTGTTGCACGCGATACCATGCACCAAGGTGATGCTCCGTTTTGAGATGAATGCTTGGACCGATTTTGAGATGAAATTTGGACCCTTGTCTGTTCTGATCTGTTTTGGAACTCCAAGCCATGCTATGGCTGTCAACCAATGTTGGATAGTTGCTTTGGAGTCAGTCTTGAGATGCTGTGTGGCCATGATCGTTCCGCTACACGCATCCACGACGACTGCAAGCCACGCCCGGGGTCCCAACAGGTGGCACAGTGCAAAGTCTGTCTGCCATATTTCTGAGGCCTTGAGGCCTCCGGGGTCGACGCCGCCCGACCACGGTGGTGATCCCTGGCAGCGGGGGCACGCGGCGATGACGTGCTTGGGCATCCGCGGAGCCTGGTCTACAGGACAGCACCACCAGGACCTGCCCGGAAAGGGGGAGCCATGCACCAGAGACAGCTTAAGAGGTATATATATATATCTAGGAGGGCATTGAGACAGCAGTTTGATCCTCACACATATCCGAGAGAGGCATACATGCTGTGCTGTGCAAGCTGCGATGGTGTGCATGGAGCAGGACTTGGATACACTGGGCCAGAAATGATGAAATAAACTATTACCACGTGGAAGAGTACTTCCTGGAGCAAATCTTTGAGCCAAGAAACTACCGTTTCTGTGACATGACCTGGTATTTGTCCTGGAATCCTGGGTGCGAGGAGACGAGGAGAGCGGGAGAATTTTCCAGGAGCCGGGAATCCATCAGGAGCTGGGCTCTGGAGCCAGCCAGGATGCCGGGATTCCCACCGAGATTTATGGGAGCTTCGTGGGAATGCTGAGGGTCGGCGAGAATGCTGAGAGCAGGAACTCAGACTCGGGCTCGGACTCAGACTCGGAGCAACTCGTTGTGATCTCGTACCTGCAGCTGAGCCTGTGCACCAGGGCGCTGGCAGAGGAATTCTCGGATGTGTGGATGCGTTCCCGCCTGGATTGCTGGATGGGGACCCGGTGTCCCTCCAGGAGGAGTGCCCGCAGTTCTGGTGCGAGAAGAAGCTGATGGAAGGACTGCTGCGTGGATGGGAGCTAGATGTTCTTCTTTTGTGACTGGCTGATTCGATGCCCTGATGCCTTAGGGCAAATCTCCTGTCTTCTCCCCCTCTTTTTTTTTTTTTTTTTTTTGAAACCACAACAGAGGAAAACATGTATTTTGAATTACCTTAGTTTGGTGAAGACCACAATTCCCAATATTTCTACAATCCCATCTTAGTATTTAATATTGTTCGCGAACCTTCCTTTCAAATGACAACCCAGGAGAATCCTCTCCGGACAGGATTCTCCACGTTCCCTTCAAAGGAAAAGGTTCTAGCCCTTGCAAGATCGAATCAACCCGTCCAAATTACTTGTTTTCGATTTTAATTCAGAAATATCTGAATTTATAATTTTTTCCCTTTGTCAGCCAATTCCAATCTGGCCACAATTGAAAGAGACTGAGAAGGTTTCGATGACAAACATTCTTTGCTTAGCTAATATTCCAACCTGGCCAGGGCTGAGATATTAGACTAGGCAAAATGTTTTTTCCTATTACATTTTAAAACCCAACCTTTACTAAATTTTGAAAAGCGGTAAGGGATAAGTATTATAGAAAATCACACAATTTTAATTCAACAATGAAATGCTTTTCACCAAACTAATTCACTCAATTTTTGGTTCCTCAAATTTATGATTTTAAAGGAAGTAACATCCCTAAGTTCTCTGAATGGCCAACAATATATGATGCCAGTACAATGTAAACAAACAACATTAGCAAACGTTGTGGTGTAAACTTCCTCATACGCTTAAAACTGCTAACATGTGCCTGCTGTATTGGTAAGGCACGTTTTCAGCAACTGCTGGGGAACGAGTTAGCAGGGCAAATATCGACCTGGCAAGGTCTGCAAAACACACATAGGTTCCGACAAGCTTGGTTCTGAGATGGGCAAAGCTGCTGCCGAACTTTCCCGAGGGCATGTCCCGGGGAGAAACCCTCCTGTCTCTGTGGACGCTAAGTGAGATGGAGCTGGAGCCACCCCTGGCCACGTAACATCGGCAGGATAGCCTGTGCTCCCTTCCTGAATGTTTTAAACGTCCCTCTGTGCTGCTGCCCTCTAAAATTGGACCCTTGACTTTTGACACGAAACTTCAGAGCTCTGGAATTTTCACTTCCTGGTTCCGGTGGGCCCCTTTTGTTTGCGCGCGGTGTAAACGAGTCAGTATGTTCGGTGGGAACGGCTGGTACATTATTTCTATCAGAATCGGATCCCGATTCTGTACTGGATGTGTATCGTTTTGTGTGTCTTTGCTTTCCCCACCACTCGTGCCGTGATGTCTGTCCGACCCACCCGAACTCGCTATCCGAGTCAGCGGAAGTGGAGTGATAAGTAGCTCCTGGCCACCGCTGACTTTTGTTCGAACTCCGCCTTCTTCTTCCCCCTACCCTTCTCTGCCCTTCTTTGGAGGAGTTCTCTTCCTCCCAGGGGAGTGTTTTGGGGTGAGCTTCCCGGTTGGATCTTGGGGTCTCCTCCCTCTTGCCGGCCGCGCCCTCCCCCTGGTGTTCGCAGTTGTGCATGCCTGTGGCGGGAATGGACTTCTCGCCCCGCCCCTCTCCCTCTTCCCCAGCACCATTTTGTGACGCATTGGGCAGCGGCTTTTTAAAAACTTCTTCAGGGCTCGCCTCTTTAAGAATGCCCTGAGGCTCACATACTTTCCCGCAGTCTGGCAACTGATTAGTAGCTGGATTAGGGTTTGAGATAAGGGACTGGGGCCACGAGCGGTTGTTAGTTTTCGACCCCGCGCGGTCGCCAGACGCAGTCTGGGTGGCGGCGGCCACCCCCACATTCGGTGTGATCTTTAAACAGCTTCGAGCTGCTTTCCAAGTCTCTTGTTCCCATAAAGCCCTTTCCAGAGCCTGCATAACTTTTCCCCGGCTCCTCAAACATTTGCCTGATCCTGTGATTATCACGTCTTCTGCGAGTGCTTTGAGGCATTCATCCCAACATCCCGAGTGCAGCACGTCCACAGGACGACCTATTGCACTCAATTCTATTAATTTTTCAACCGCGCACTCCAAATCTTTTCTTTTAACACTTATTCCCCACTGATTGTGTAATTCTCCTATTACTAGCCGAGCGCCTCCATCTTGACGGCACTGGGAGCGTCCTCCCCGTCAAAGTCGGTCCAGCCACTTCGACCGTCCCTCCTCAACTGGCGTGAATCCCGTCACCCCATCGCCCGCGCCCGTGTAGCAGGGGGCTATCCGCCCACGCTCGAACGTCAGGGGGTTATTCGCCTATGCCCGTGGGGCAGTACACGACGTTCCCTCACCCGAACGTCAAGAGGCGACCTTCCCTCACCCGTACATCGGGTGGCGATCCCGGGTTTCGGCACCACTTTGTTACCTCGCAGGTGGAGGCGTAGCGACCCAGTTCCTAGGACGGGACACGTCGGCTAACCCTTACAGGCCTGATGGGCTAAATCACTCACAGACACCCATGGGGTGGATGGTGAAGTGCATTTATTAGCCGGCAAATGCCAGCTTAAGTAACTCTGGTACAGTTGTGATTGGCTAACATCACGGAGAGGGTGTGCCCTAACTCCTCGTACATCGCGATGTCTTCCGAACGATCTTTCTGACTCACCACAAATAGGGTTATTTAATACATTAAAAAAGTAGGAGTCACAAACATGTGTTTCCATATTGTATTGAAAGGATATTTTGACTTACTGAACAGAGAGAAATGTTAATATCATTTAAGATGTTTCTCATGTGGCATTACAAGTCTGACAAGATTTAATATTGTAAAAATAAACTTGCAAGAAACAAAAATATTTCACCACATTTTAAAGGTTATTCTCTACACAAACCATATCGGACTGTTTGTTGTTTCACTACACAGAAAAGTAAATTGTATACAAATATTTTACTTCTAATTGATAAGGAACATTTAGAATCTAGAAGGAAACTACCTTTATTTAACAGGATTTATTTATGATTGGATTCCGAAATTATTAAATAAATTTGCAATACAGAATGTGTCAGTCAGTATTGCAAAAGATGTAGCATCAGTGTAGAAGTCCTATTTTATTCATATGAAATACAGTAAGATCAATAGAAGAAAGATTTTACCAGCTTCAGAAAATCATTACCATAATTTTTTTGTCATTGCAATTGATTTCATGTGACAGTGTCACAGACAACAGCATTTCCTGGAACTTTTTTTTCATTTCTGATTTCAATATCTGCCTTAATGTAGATTCTACCTTAGGAAACTCCACTGTACTGATGAAGAATTTCAAGTGATTTATCTTGAGTTCAGTAAGTTCTTTCAAGGATCCTTTGTATTTACTGTTACATTTGTCTCTTTAATCTGAACCTGTCTTGCTTTTGTACTTTTTTTTCACCTTTTGTGGGTTTCTTTGGCCCTGTCCCTGCCCCTTTCCATGTTTATATCTTTGTGTGACAAGGTGCAGTAACCTCTACTAACCCATCTAAGGAAGACACCAGAGTTCATAGCAGGTGATCATGTCATAATTTAACTCTTTCTTACATTAAGCCCTTTAAGTTTTGGCATAATATTTATTTTTCAGTCCTTCAACTATTCTCCAGCCCATTCCCTGATGCTGCTCCAAGCCGCTGACAGCATCTCTTGAATTCCAGAGTCCAGAATGATGGTATCTAGCTAGGGAGAATTCCCACGTCTAATGTGAATGCAACAGGACTTCTGTACCCCTGCTCCACCTTTGTCTGCCAGGCGTATCTGGGGTTTTCCAATGTAATTCTCAGGTTGGCCAATAGGTACAGCTATGGAGCACATTTTACGCTCTTTAAAATCTGCAAAGGGAGTCCAAGGCTTATGAACTCAGTAGTGAGACTCCATTGATCTGAAGTGTTGGCAGGTAAAACAAAAAACTGGGAAGGAATAATTCCTAAGTATCAACAGAGAGCAGTAAAAGTGTGAAGAAAATGTGAACGTTGATTCTTCTTTAATTTTAAAAGTAGTGTTGGAAGTTGATTTTATTTTTTTTTAAGGAACCTTCCTTTAATAGGAAACACATTGACTTTGAATAGAACTAAACTACTATCAAGGACAGAATTAGGGAATGAAGATGATAGTATCCTAAACACCTCAGATTCAAATTCTAGTCTCCACTTTTAAAATAACAAGCAAGAACATATTGTTAACCTTTTTGACAGATAAGATCTATTTCTAATTTTGCTGCTGAAAGAACCCTACAGTAAGTGGATGTGTGTTTTGTTCCACTGATGATTCTTTAACATCAACAGTTGTGAAGGAAATATAAAAATGTGAAGCTACCTTGGAATTTTTTCAGGGATGTGTGTGTGTATGTATGAAAATTATATAGCATACAAACTTGAGCCTGACATTGATGATAGTGAGGAGGAAAACCACTCTTATTTAATAACAGAGAATAACAAATAAGAAAATACTGATTTTTTTTCGGTGGGAGAGTCACATTGTGGCAAACATCACAAAAACATTGTGTTTCATGTCCAAAGAAGATAACTTTTCTGAATCTTTAAATGGTTTGGTTATCTCTTACTGATTGAAGATTATTGTCTTGGAAAGGTCTAAGGGCCAGTTTTGTTTCCTTCTGGTGTTTTCCTTTGCTTTATTAATAAAACAGAAAACTCACCTGTGTCAAATAGTAGGCTGAAGAAAGTCATCTGTATTAGAATCATGGAGAGGACGAGGGAGCTTGAGCTACCCAAAAACTTTATATTTTCTCTTTATAAGAGAAAATCAAACCAGCTCAAACCTCACTTTTGTAGGGCCTTTCTTTCCCTTCACCTACTAATTTTCTGTAAAACTAGAGCACTGAGGAGTTTTTAAAAACATGCAGAGTAATATTTGATCAAAAATGGTACAAATGTCTTTTGGCATCTTAATATCACAGTGACTCTTTCTAAATAATTTAGTAGCCTTCTGTATAGGTTTTTTTTCCAGTGCTGAATACAACATTTTAAAGATTGCTCTAGCTTTTCCTTACTACTTTGTTAGATGTAATAATGTATGGGATCATGTTCTTGGTGTGTCAGCCTTATCAAAAATTCCTGAGGCCTGTTGCTTTCAACAGAGAAAAGATTTGCTATGTGAAGGATAATGGGCTGGGATTTAGTTTGTCAGATGTTGGAAGCTGAAGCATCTTAATTTTTATATGAATTTGCAATATACATAATTCTCCTGTTTGTCTAGTCTTCTAATTTGAGGATGAAAACGAAAATTTGTTTACCTGACTCTGAAAGTTTAAAAATTATTTTAGTTGCATTTTTTTGTTTGTTGTTTTTAAGTGTTGCTGAAAGTGATTGTCATCCCATCCTTGGAAACTAGATATACACAAAACACTGTGAGAGTAATAAGGCATTATTGATATTTCCTAAATCTGCTGCATTTCACAGACTAAGAAACAAAAAGTATCCTTATTCTATGAAAGTGAAAAAAAAATTAGAGAGAGGGAAGAAAATACAATGACAGTTCCAGAAAGAACATTCAACTCTTTTGTGACAATTAAAGAAATATTTAAAAGAAAAAAATTAAAAAATGCCTAAAAAGGCCTTTGCTAAAGCATGAATGACATAATTTGCCTTAAAAATAGATACAGACATCAAATTATTGCTAAAAAAATAAACCTGGTATGTTTAAGAATAAACAGTTGAAGATCCTCCCTATTGAAGACATTTATTCCTCCAGCAATTTTTTTCTGGTGATATTTCCGGGAATGAATTTAGCCTTTGTTTGTAGTAGAGAGAATATGATGGTTTCATACTTTAGTGCAGTAACGTTTACTACCTTTCTGAAGTGCAGTTCTTAAATCACCATGCATGCAAACAATTGTGCTGTAATAAAAACTCTCACAGTGCCTTAAATAGTCTCAAATTTCATATTATGAATTATAAATCTTTAGCTATTATGAATTATAAATGTTTAACTGCCTGTAGTTACTATATAAATATAACAACTTTTTTTTTTTTTTATGCGGACAAAACAATTCTACCTGTCTGAAGAATTATTGTTTTAATTCTTGTAAGTGGATTTGGACTAGTTTGCATCAACTATTCTTACATTGATGTCTCTTTTCTTTACCTGCAGGCTTATCCCTTATGTACTTCCAGACATCTGTGTTCAGATAGCTATAATGGGTCAGCCATGCTCCTAAATAACAGAACAGGTAAATGGTTTCAGCCAGAAATATGCAGGAGACATCCTTCTTAAAACACACTGTTAAACCATGTTGCTTAAAAGGTGAAAGCAACTCAGCTGAGCATTGATTTAGATAAAAGATATGGAATGAAAAGAACCCAGAAGAAAGATTCAAGTTGGTTCTAAATGGATATAAAGTCATTGTCTGCATTTGTAGAATTTTAATTTGAAAATAGCCAATTGTTGTTTTAAAAAACTCTCTTTTAAAAGGGAATAAGTGGTGAAATAACAAGTAGCTTGTGAAATATTGTTTACTTTTTGACTAGAACAATGGCAAGGAATGTGAATAGAATTGATATGCTATGTCATGTTGGAAAAGGTGGGTTGCTTCTTCCAAGTTGTGATTTAGGAATGCTACTCCCCAATTTAGTGTTTCCACTGAAACTCCCCAAACTATGCTACCTCTTGCTTACTCCTTCCCCTCCTGCTGTGGCAGGCTGGAAAGGAGAACTGGAGGCACAGCAGGTGAAAATGATGGGTTGAGATTAGAACAATGTACTGGAAACAAAGAGAGCAAATGATTGCTCAGAACCAGCATTACCCCACTGCTCCCTTCCAGTATCTTAAGGGGGTTTACAGGGAAGCTGGAGAGGAACTCTTCATCAGGAACTGCAGTGACAGGACAAGGACTAAGGGTACAAATTGAAAACTGGGAAATTTAGGTTAGATACTAGGAAGAAATTCTTTACTGTGGGGTTGTGAAGAACTGGAACAGGTTGCTCAGGGGAGGCTGTGGATACCCCAACATTGGAAGAATTTAAGGCCAGGCTGGATGGGGCTCTGAGCAACCTGGCTTAGTGGAAGTGTCCCTGCCCATGGCAGAGGGATTTGGGGCTAGATGACCTTTAAGGTGTCCATTACAATCTCTAAGCATTCTATGATTCTGTGATTTGTCAGGAGAACTGGCAGGATTACCATAATGTAAAAAGAAAGCTCTGTGAGAATAATGTTTGGCCTAATGGACTGAGATAAAGTAAACAGGTTTTTCTGAAATGTTTGAGCAGTCCATCCACAACATTTTATGAAATAAATTTCCATTACACATGCCAAATTCCAGCTCTGGCAGACTGCTTTTCAGGAAAGGAAATAGTCAGGATTCTATTTTCATCTTCAACTATTGCCTGCGAATTCAAGGCACACAATGAAAGTCACACAGCTCTTGCTATGAGTACATTTGTCAGTGCTGTGTGCAATGCAGCGACTGCAGATGATCTTGAATTCTATGTAAAGTGATTCTATAATTTTAAAAGAATCTATTCTGTAATACCAGTTCTATGTGATAGTCACATAGAAAATCTATAATTTTTTTCCTTTCAGTTTGGAACTGAAGGTACCTGAACCGCAGGTAACTCAAATAAACATATTCAAGGACATCTTGTAATTTCAGAAGCATACAGGTTTTCTGAAGTACAATTTATATACATAAAATAGAATTCTTACTTTTCCTGGCACACTGTAAATCTTCTTTTTTTTTTTTTTTCTTTTTTTTTCTGCCAGCTGTTTAGTTTTATGAGGACTGCTAGTTTTTTGGGACCACTTAAAAAGGTGTGGTGTTTAATCTTCTTTCTATTAAGAAGTGTGTTTTTATAGATAGTAAAGGTCCCCAGAATGTCAATTATCCACTCATTATACACCAAAGTGAAATTTAAACTGTTAATTTTCTTCCACATAAACCAGAGTTATTTTTCACTATTTTTAATTTTCTTCTACTTTCATATAGCAGTCCCATTAAATTCATAGATGTGTGACTAGATATTTTTGCCCTAAGGTAAAGATCTAACTTTGGATCTTTTTTTTTTCACTCTGAAAAATATTACAGCGCTTGAAAATAAAATAAAATAAAATAAAATAAAATAAAATAAAATAAAATAAAATAAAATAAAATAATAAAATCAAACAAGAAAGAAGACCTGAAAAGTACTGTTGGCTTTGACAATAGTGTTTCTAATCTGGGGTCAGTTTGACCAAATACATTTCACGTTTTCTCAAATTGTCTGAGAGTCTTCAAATGCCGCATCTGACAAAAGCAGGATATGTCAGGAAGTTACTCAGATTATTTTGATAAAAAATTTGTAACAGAAGACTTGACAAACCTAATAATCAATCCAGCTCAATAATAGAACAGAAAATAAAGGTGATTGCACCTTTGCCATTCCAAGCATTTTTCACTTATTTCACAAAAATAACTTATATAATAGACTCATTCACATGTGCAAAAGGAGCATTCAAATGAGAGAACTACACTGAGAAAAGGCTGTGTCAAGTCTTCACCTATACTGAGAAAAAGCTTATTTTTGGTCTGGTAGTATTGCTTAGGAATAACTGACTAGACAGAAGCATAGCTTGCTGAAGTTTCTGTTTCCCTTAATCTCCAAGTCCAAACTGTACAAGTAGTTGTAGTCCTTTCCCACTTTTTTTGTGCTGTTCAGACTCTTCCAGTGGTTTCTAATCTGAATAAAAGGACAGATAGCTGTAGCAGTGGTTCCAACAAACCTCTTCAGTCTCTCTCAATTGTCCTGTTTCACTTCTTCCTTTCTCTTTCTTTATAGTCTTTAATTTTAACCTGTCCAGAGGATTCAAGTCTTGAATAAGAAATGGAATATGGTGTATTTTAAATCATAGACTGTTCTGTGGTTCTGATGTTCAAATGTAAGAGAAAGGACTTGTGTCCAGCAGTCATTCTCAAGTCTGAGAGAGGCAACAAATTTAAATGCAGAATACAATATATGGACCATTGCTTTGGATATAATTGACTGTGTATCAGATTATCCCAAAGGAAAGACAGCTGTCACCTGTCATGAAGATAATTTTGGCAAGAGGAAGAGACAGAAAGAAGGGTTATGAGTGTTATTTACTTGGGAAGAAGAAGACATTATAAATTAATGGAAGAGAATGAAAGTTCTGTCCTAACAGAAATTCTTCCATGTAGTCTTTGGTGTTTGGTATACAATAAAGCTATCAATTTTTCTTTCTATCTCAATTTTTGGAAAGTAATTGACCCACAAAGATATCTCCCCATATGTTACTGGAGGATTTTAAGGTTTTATGGATTAGTTGAATTTGTTTTGTGGAATTTGATTTTTGTCTGCTTAGCTATAGGTTAGCACAACATTAAGTCAACTACTTTTCAGCAAATGCAAAAGTAAAATGCCAGTTTTCCAAGTATTTATCACAAGATTTTGGAAACATAATAGCAGATCTATATTTCTAACTCAATCACAATTACAGTAATTTCACGACCATAAGGTGCACCGGACTATAAGGCGCACCCCCCGGGAGTCAGCAAAATTTGCATCTTTGTAGATCATATAAGGCGCTGGACTACTGGACTACAGGGCACACTTTTTTTTTGAGCGAGGATCCGCCCCCAGCTTTCCCCACATGGTTGCTGGCATGCCTGCCGCTGCTCCGTGCCGCCTCTCTGGGGCCGCCTGTGGCCTCCACCCCTCCTTGCCCCCTCTCCAGGGCCGGGCTATGCCTGCTGCCCCTCCTTGCCCCCTCTCTGGGGCCGGGCTGTGCCCACCACTCCTCCGTCCCGCCTCCACGGGGCCGGGGTGTGCCTCTGGAGGGGCCGTCCTGCCTGCACGGGGCCGGGGCGTGCCCGCTGCCGCTCTGCCCCGCCTCCACCTGGCAGCCATGGCCCTGCCGGCTCTCCCCACGGCTCGCAGCTCTCACTTCCGGGTAGGCAAATTTCTGAACTTTACCCATCAGATAAGGTGCACCGGACTATAAGGCACACTTCTGGGTTCAGGGAAAAATTTTAGTCAAAAGGGTGCGCCTTATAGTAATGAAATTTCTGTAATTTTATTTGGTGCTTTCCAGACATTGGGGAATTTGCATTTAATGATGAGTTTAGTTAACCTGGGTAGCATTTGAATGCTAGGAGGCATAATTCTGATATGATTTCCTTCTGCTAGTGTAAATCAAATTGATTAAAGATTTATTGTATAAATGTCTTGGT
The DNA here is from genome assembly GCF_009819885.2 of Catharus ustulatus. NCBI lineage: Eukaryota > Metazoa > Chordata > Aves > Passeriformes > Turdidae > Catharus > Catharus ustulatus. The sequence continues at coordinate 21,413,054 of NC_046225.1, read as the reverse complement.
AGGGTGGTATGTTATGATTGGTATTAAAGGGTTTCTGTTTGGGTGTTGTAATAAATAAAATTAATTAATTGCAATCGATAGTTTAGAAAAAATATTTCAGAGTAATAAAGTTTTTTGGATAAAGGGCTATTTAGGTGGGTCTCATGTGTTTTCCCGAAGAAAAGATGATGATATAAGAGCACCTAGCTGTGTGTTGCAGTTTATTTGAGACTGACTTTGGATGATTGCTTTGTCTGTTGTATGCCCACTATTTTTTGTGGAGGGGATTGGCATGATGGACAGTTCTGCTTAATTGATGATGGAATTATTATTTTTTTACAGACTAGTAGATGTAAAAAATCGGAATCATCAATGTATTGTTTAGATGCTGCTTAAAGCCTCATTTGTGGAGGCATGGTTCTTGTATAGTGGTAATTTAGATAAGCTGATAATGGAAAACTTAAATGGTACCTCTATCCATTTGTGGAACAGTGATAGTTTTGTTAGCGATGTTTCTCCTGACTCAGCCATCTTGGTGTTGAGATTGTTATTGTCATTGCCATTCATGTCTGGTGCTGAAGGGTTGATACTGCATAATTCTGATATTGGCTAAATTGAAGTGTTTCCACAAGTGTTGGGATTGCTTGCTCTCTCTGTATTTGTTGGAATTTATATTTCTTCTACTTGAAATCTTCTAGAATTAGTTGGGTTAAGGAGGTGTTTCTGAGTATTTTCTAATTTTTATTGATATTGGCATATTGATATGTATTGTTTTTAAATACCAATTTCTATTAGATGCTAAGAATTAAAACTGTAGTCTTGATACATATCAATGTTAATTTTAAGTGTTATCTCTTCTTTTAAGAAGTACTGAAATAGTTAGAAAGGCTTTATTTTTACTCTCTTCTTCACCATATATTCAAATCTTAAAATTAGTGAGGAGAAAGTAATTGGTATTGAGCAGCTTGTAGGTTCTAAGGAATTGACAGGTACGACATTAGTTTGAGGCATAAAGAGACCACAGTCCTTGAAAAATGCATCCTTTTAGTAATGTTATGGATGCAATTGTTGGCAGATTTCAACAGCAGCAAGTTAAATAGCTATGGCCTTTCTAATAGTGTCACAGTAGTCGAAAGGTTTTAAGGGAATATGAGACAATTTGATCAATGAAAAGGTCAAGGAAGAGGTGCATTGGGTGGAAAATTTTAGGCTTTTTTTAGTATCACCTGAATGAAAATTAACACATAATTTTAGAGATTGACTTGAGTGGTAAGAGTGCTATGAAGTTAAATATGCTGTAATTGCTTCTTACTGGTGTAATTTTGATTTATTATACCCATTAAGGAAATATTCTTGTTCTTCTGTTCTTTATATTCTTTTTGTACCACTGGTACGGGAATCAGAGGTTGAGATAGTTCAAAATTTGAGTGAAAGCGTTATTGGCAAATGCCCCATTTTGAACACGCTGCTATGAATTAATGAATTCTAAGACTTAAAAGTGTTTCTTATAGTGCTTCTTAAAATACAGTAACTACTGAGTTGCCTGTCCTTTGCTAGAACTAATCTGTAATTTGGGATAAGGTCATGTCTGGAATTATTAATTCAGGAAGGTCTAGAAGAATCTCAGTGACAACGTGTGCTAAATATTAAATTGTACTTAGGAAATGAAAGATTGAAATAGATAAAAATATATGCTTAAATAACATGATGAAATTGAACTGTCTGTGTAGCTTGCTTAAAAGACTCCCAGTCTTTACAGTTTCACAAGAAATAACATCGACATTCAGGTCTTCTAGTTTCCATCTGAGTAGTAATTTTCAATAATTTCACTTTTTGAGTATCATTCCCCATATCTGAGTGCGCTGTTGCTATGGAGCAAGTGAATATCTGTACATAAGCTGTAGAGCACAAAGTCGCTGTGGTGGGCATCCTTGGAAGGTGGATAAATCAGACCAGTTTCAAATTTCAGAGCATCCCTTGGCTCTGCTGATGCTCATTAGCCATACAATTTGTGCTAATGATTTGCTCATTATCAATCATTATCACTAAGTGATATTCCAGCAGATGGTCCTTAATAAGCATCTCGCATGAGCTGTGCAGGTACAGCCCCACCAGTGGATGCTGGGTCCTCTGTGTTGGTGGATGTGGTTTGCACTTGCTTCAGTTGATGGGGCTGAAAGTAGTAGAGGAGAGAGTTTTCTGCTTCTGCTGAATGAGGTTCACAAGTTACTCGAGAGAATTCCACAGAAGCAGGATTTATTTGAAATGGTATATTCAGAGAATGGGTTTTGGGCTGGTTGGCTGAAAACGTGGAATAATAAAAAAGGTATTTTGTCTTTCCAAAGATATCACAGTGCAGTGTCAAAATTTCCATGTTTATCTCCACTTAAGTATAGTTCCTAAGGACTCAAAATCTGGGAAGAAAAATAACTACGCAATCAGAGGAGTAAGCAGAGACGGTATTTAGAGTTTTGACATCTGGTCTTGCCTTTAGCTGTTCAAGGTTTTAAATGTAAGGGAAAGGGGTTGGCATTAAACGATTTCCTGCTTTTCTTTGTTATATTCAGTGAATGCTTAAGTTGAACTATCTCACACTTCTTTCAGAGAAACAGATTTTGGATTATTGACATCTTCTATATAGCAGGAAGGGTTTTGGTTTTTTTCTGTTTTGTTTGCTATTTTCTTTTTATTGTTTTTTGGTAACATAAAAATCAGGGACTGGATTAAAGTTGGGATTTTCATCCATGAAATCATGTTTTCTCAAGGGAGACCTTATTCTCTGAAAATTTATAATCTTAGAGTAAAAATGTACAGTTTTGATATTTTCCCATCTTCTGTTCATAATTAAAAAATAAAAGGAAATAATTTTGAATTGTCAGTAGTCAAATGAGCATAAAATTACTTCGTAGCATGAGAATACACTTAGTTATAAGGAAGCAATACATTTACAATTATCAAGTTGTTTCTACAGAAGGATATAAATTCTTTTTATGTAATAAATTGGCATGTGAAGTAACGTGTTATCAGTTCTCATCTAAGTTCAGAGTATGCCAATTCCCTCCTAGGCTTGAACAAATATTACATGAATGAGGGTTCTTGTAAAATGTTATGTTTTGAAATAGATTTCATTAAGGGTTTTCAGTGATAATTTATTTTTTTCCTTTATGCCTATGTCTTTCCTCAAACTAATAACAGATAGCTTATTTGCATATAAATAGATTTCACTATTTGCTGAGGAAGAGACCTAATATGCTTCCCTTTTTTTTTCTTTTTCATGGCCATTGTTAAATAAGGTAGAATATTGCAGTGATCAGCAGTCATGACTTGTAATAATTTTCTTGGTCAAAACTCCCTAGAGTGCTTCATTTCTGCAAAGACCTCAGAGTTTAGATATCACATTACCAAAACCATGGTACATCTGTTGCTTCTATAAAGGTCTTTTTCATGCTGTCCCAGAAATACTTACTGATAGATGTCAAAACTGGCCAGTACTAGGTACCTGTTCTTAATCAATACCTTGATGTGTTTTCTTGCCATTTCTAATCTAGTAGTATGTGGATATTTTTATAATAGAAACATCACACTGTAAATGAATATACTGTAGTTGTCTTTTTTTTCTGGATTGCACTGATCTCATGGTTTTAACCAGTTTTCTTTAAATTACAGAGTTGCATTGAACAGAAATGTTCAATGTACCATTCTGATATACCTTAAAATAAATAAATTTTAGTTATACTCCGTTAAAGATGTATGAAACCGGGGATAACTCAAAGATTAACTTTTATTTACTAAAAATAATGACCAAGTAAAACTTGATTAAATCAGTTCATAAATTCTAAAAACCCCTTTCAAAATTTACAACACCGCCTTCCAGAAATAGAGTGGAAGAAACGATTCTCTACTGTAGTATAACCCAAGACCCATATGTAAAATTCAGGTTTATGATTCATATGCCACTACTTGTTCAGTAACTGCTACTTCAAAATGCTGGTTCTAAATTAAATTCTGGCTGTACAGTTCTTTAAAAGACTCTAAGAGAAATAAAAACTGAGTGATTCAACAAAATTGGTCAATGCTCCTTGGACAATAACTTCCTGAGCATGCAAGTGTTTTAATTTTCAGTGTCATCTACCTCTCACCAAGAAAAATGAATGAATTCTGCCTGTGTGTGTATGTTCATGATGTAACCACGAAGGTGCTTTTAGTGGTTTTAACCTGGGTGCCTGGAAGTTATTTTGCCAGCAGAGGTCACTCAGGGCAAAGTGAACAATTGCTTCATCTTTTAAGAAAGACGGGAACTTCATTATGACCCGTGAGATGCATATTGAAAAGTACACATCTTTAAAAGCACCCAGGCAACCTACACTTGCTGTTCCTTTCCTTCAAACCTTTGTTGCTTCATATACTGAGAATCAAGCATATCAAAAACGTTTAGTCTTACAGTGATACATCTGGGAATGTAGTCAGTAAAATACTGGGTTGTATAATTGTAGTGATTTTTTACTAAGCTTTATAAACCAATAAAATGAATAAACAAACTTTATTTCACCTATTAATTTACCACAAAGAGCTTTCTGTGTGCTATTCTAGTTTTTTGAACAAGGTCTGATCAATCACTGTTAATTAACAGTCTCGTGAAAGGCCAGTAAGTAGCAATGATTACCTAGATTTTATATAATATGCTTTTCTTCCCCTCCTCTGCCTGATAACTCTGCAAATGCTGTTCTCTTAACAGATTTTTCTTGTTGTGTATATTTAATGATATCTAATGCTTTTAGTTACAAATGTATTTTAAAATATATTTCCTTCCTGTCACTTGCTTTAAGGCAGTTTTTGAGAAGGAGGATCCGTTCCCCATGCAATATGAATACAGTGAGTTGAGCAGTGAGACTGAGAATGCAATACAGCCTGCTGTGACGAAAGGGTACATGGAAGGATCTTTTTTAATTTGATAATGATGAGCAAGCAGAAAATGCCTATCATGCTGTCAGAGCTCAGGGACTCAGATATTTTTGAACTGAACCAAAGTAGTTGAAAGGTGATAAAAGTAGAAACTGATGTTACTGTTGCATTCATTTTCTAAACAGAATGTCCTTTAAAGACATCATAAAAATAAAAATAAAAATGAAGAATAGAGTTGTAATATACTGTAGTTGTCATGAATGTTTCAAATATGGCTTTTCTTTCTTGGACACCAATCAGAAAATGTGTCCAGTTGTCAGTCCACCAACAAAACCCCCATTTCCACCTATGTTTAAAAAATAAAGTGTAGTGTTTTTAATATAACATATGACTGGTTAGATGATTGTTTAAGCCATTCTGAAGGGGTTTATCTCAAACCATTTGACATCAGAATATTGTATGGTCTCTAGGTGAAATATAAGAAAAATTATTTCAGTGTTCTCTTTTCTTTAAATCCAAATGCTTTGAGACTAAAATCTATGTGATTCCTTTGGGACAGTCACAGGAGCCCACAGATTTTTGAGCTCATACGCAGCTGACTTGAAAAATTAAGGAAGGAAAGAATAAAATAAGCTTATATCTATGTGTCTTGTTTTTCTATAACTTGTATCTTTACCCAATGTAAACAACTTCTGAATTTTAAAAGAAGTATCTGGCATTAAGAGTTTCTTTCTATTTCATTTAAAAATTAAGGAACACCCATAAGAGGTCTGTGAAAGGGCTTGCTACAGGTGAGAGAACTTGTTTTCCCTTTTTTTTTCCTGTTGCCTTTTTTGTTTGGATGCCTTGGTTATAGTGTTCAAAATTTTCAAAGTTGCAGCCAATTGTAAAGGATGAAATGTTAAGAATCAAAACAGTAGATATTTGTACTCCTCTGTATGAGGTTCTCAAAGAAACAGAAGTGGTGTAATTTTCAAGTTGTTCAATGGGAAATACTGGATTTAATTCATATTTGGGACTAGATAAATGCAAATATATTCTTGTGTCAACAACAGTTTAGGCACTCCAGAGAAGAGTTTAAAGAAATGGATTAAAGAGTTGGGTGTTAGAATGCAAATGGGCTAGGATTTTATTAACAAATATAATAATGTGCTTACTGGTAAACCTGCCTCTTTAGCATTAATAAGTAGAGGACAGTAAAAATTTTTCCTTTTTTTTACTATAGAAACAACTTCTTCCTTTTCTATGTGATTCTGTATCCTTTCCTCTTGTATCCTTTTTGTTGTTGGTGAACATACAAATAATTTACATTAAACGCTCAAAATAGCAATGGTTTTGGTCAGACTAGGCCCATAAAATTATTTTGATTCCACACACTGAAAGAACTAACTCTATACAAAGCTTTTACATACTCCAGACCCTAAAATTAAAACAACAAAGTATTTGATTCCTATTACAGTAATTTTACGACCATAAGGCGCACCGGACTATAAGGCGCACCCCCCGGAGCTGGCACATTTTGCAACTTTGTAGATCAGATAAGGCACACGGGACTATAAGGTGCACCTTTTTTTTTGCAGCGAGGCTCCGCCCCCAGCTCCCCTCGCGCGCTTGCTGGCCGAGGCCCCGCCTCAACCCGGCAGCCATTGGCTCCCGGGCCTGGCTGTACCCGGCAGGGCCGGGCTATGCCCACCGCCGCTCCGTGCAGCATCCCCAGGGCCCCGCTGTTCCGGGAGTTCCCTGGCACTCTGGGTGACCCAATGCCGGCAGGCTTGCCCCGTGCCGCCGCTGCCCCGATTCCAGCAGCTTGCCCCCTCCCCGCGCGGCAACCGCTCCGATTCCGGCGGCCTTCTCCCCCCCCGCACGGCGGCCGCTGTGATTCCGGCGGCTTTCGCCCTTCCCACGCGGCAGCCGATCCGATTCCAGTGGCTTTCGCCCCCCCCACATGGGGGCCGTCTCGATGTCGGTGGGGACGCCCTGATGCTGGCGGGCCTGCCCCGCGCAGGGGAGGCCCTGATGCTGGCGGGGACGCCCTGATGCCGGCGGAACCCCCCCGCGCGGGGGACGCCCCGATGTCGGTGGGGCCGCCCCAATGCTGGCAGACCCGCCCCGCGCGGGGGACGCCCCAATGCCGGCGGGCTTGCACTTCCGGGATGGCAAATGTCGCAACTTCGTACATCAGATAAGGTGCACCGGACTATAAGGCGCAGTTCCGGTTTTAGGGGGAGATTTTAGTCAAAAGGGTGCGCCTTATAGTCGTGAAATTACTTTAAGTGTTTTCCCCAGGGATTCAAGAGCCTCTTGGATAAGTCTGTTTTTTATTTTTCTCCCCTTCTCTCCCCTTTCACACTCTGTATACAGAAGGAATGTTATGGCATCCCAACTGTTCCAGCGCTTTAAGTAGTCAATGAGCTTAACTGGTTTACAGAAAAAGCATTGTGGTTAAGTGGATATCACCTCTCAGCTTCTGGAATCTTTCTTCCACTGCTTGCAAAACCTTACTGTGAGGAAAAATGATTTTGCTACTATGTTTCTAGAAAAGAAGGTATAAACCCCCTTTCCTACTGTTGTTTAGAAGCATATACCATAAAAGTGTATGTTTATTTCTACCTTTCCCCAGTATCTTTGTCTGCATTTGTCTAGAATTTTAACATGTCTCTCCTGCGCATTTATAATTACAGTAATTTCACGAATACAAGCCGCACCATTTTGACTAAGATTTTGCTCCCAAGCCGAAAATGCGGCTTATACTCAGGAGCGGCTAATATGTGAATAATTTTCTGATATTTACAACCTCAGAAGTGCCAGCCAGAGTGCCGAGCCGAGCAGCTGCCAGTAAAAGCCGGCATTTTGCGATTGTTACAAATTGTTACTCTGTTGCGCCGTGGGTGGAGCCTGGATCCCTGCAGGCAGCACGGCAGGCGGGGAGAGAGGAGGGAGAGCTCTCTCCTTCCCTCCTCTGCCGCAGCATGGGGGAGAGACGGGGGGACCACGTGCCGCCGTTGCCGCGGCTCGGGGAGGCAACGGGGGCCCTGTGCCACCATTGCTGCTGCTCGGGGAGGCGGTGGGGTGCTCCGTCCCTGCCCGCCGCCACCGCCATGGGAGTGGGGGTGGTTCTGTCCCTGCCTGCCACCACGGGGCAGCACCGGGTCGGGGTGACCGAGCCCAGTGGCAGCGGCAGCCGGCCCCGAGAGGCCCCGCTGAGCGGCAGTGCCAGGCTGGGCCACCTGGCCCCGTCGGCAGCCCCGAGCGGGCCGAACCTGCACAGCCCGAGCCGAACCAGTAAACCCCGCCCTGCCGCAGTTCTGTTACTATTTGGCAACTTTGTTGCACGTGGGTCCTCGCTGCGAACGACAGAGTGGCTTATACTCGGGTGCGGCTTATTTATGGACAAAGAACAAAATATTTGCCAACACCCAGAGATGCGGCTTATACTCAGTGCGGCTTGTATTCGTGAATTTACTGTATGACATAATCGGAGTAACCAGAGACATATATGCATTTATTTCCTTTCATAGCCTAAGCAGAGAATGGTCAAATATGTGCTTTGCAGCATGTTTAGAGGATTAACAAGCCAAGACTGTAGTCAAAAACCGTCCTCCAGCATTTTGTACTTGTTGTATGCCTCAGATCTTCCTAGCCTAGGATATTATCTAGGATATAAGGTGGAGAAGGATCCCTTAGATGAGTGTATAAAGCTTTAACCTTGAGATGAAGAAGAATACTGGTATAGTCACAAATTACAGAATTATCCTTTGTAAAACAGAACAGCTCATTTGCAGCCTTCCACTTCTCATAAAAAATAGAAAACCTTAAAAACAAATTACAGTAATTTCACGATTATGAGCTGCACCATTTTGACTAAAATTTTGGTCCGACCCCAGACGTGCGGCTTGTAATCCGGAGCAGCCAATATATGGACAATGTTCTGAAAGTTGCCAACCCGTGAGAGAGAGCCCGCAACAACCCCAAACCAAGCTGGAGCCCGGCCGGCCCCAGAGAGGTGTTGGGGCCAGCAGAGGAGGGGAAGTCCGGCAGAGGCAGGCCGGGCCAGCAGATGCGGGCTGGCAGAGAGGCGGACCAGGTCAACAGAGAGGCAGGCCGGGTCGGCAGAGAGGTGGGCTGGACCGGCAGAGAGGCGGGCCAGGCCAGCAGAGGCGGGCCGGCCCTGCAGTATTGGAGGGGCTGACAGAGGCGGGGAAGCCCGACAGCACGGGGATCCCCTGCAGAACCGGGGCCAGCAGTGCTGGCCAAGGCAAGCAAACGTGGTGGCGGCGGTGCAGGCGTCAGCCGGGAGCGAGCGAGCCCGGCAGTGGTGGCAGCGGCGACTGGCCCCGAGCAGCCCCGCCGAGCGGCGGCGCTGAGCTGGGCCACCCGGCCCCGTTGGCAGCCCCAAGCAGGCCCAACCTGCCCGACCCCAAACCAAGCCGGTAAACCCTGGGATCCCATGATTCTGTTACTATTTCGCAACTCTGTTAAAGTTGCACGGGGATCCTCGCTGCAAATGAAAGTGCAGCTTACAATCCGGTGCAGCTTATTTATGGAGGAAGAATGAAACATTGCCGACACCCCAGAAGTGCGGCTTATACGCAGTGCGGCTTGTAATCGTGAAATTAGTGTAATCTTGACATGACAATCATGCAAATAATTGTTGTAGAACCCTTGCCCAGATGGGGAAAGAAAACTTGCATTCGTTTTCTGCATACTGTACCTACCCGTATTCATGGTAGATAAAAGTTCCCCAGCCTTCCCTGAGCATCTCATAATCCCACAGGTGTGGGGGGGAAGGGACTCTCTTTGCTGGTGTGTTGGACCCTACATGGAACCCTCTCAGAAGGGGAGACTTGAGTGGCAACATGCAGAACAGTGTCACTGTTAGAAACCAGAGGGGAGGGAATGCTGGAACAGAAAACAACTTTGCTATGTGCATCTTAATGAAGGGATTTATAACACTGGGTGCAGCAAGAACTTAAGCATTGGAAAAGATGCAGGTGTTGTGTACAGATGTAGGGACTAGGCCAGCCTCTGAAAAGAGAGGGTCTGCTCAAATTCCACAGTTTCGTATCATTATTGTCTAGTAACATTTTTGGAACAAATTATCTACCTTGTTGAAGGGATGTAGCCCCAACTACGTGCTAAAAAGATATTTCAGGTTGAAATATTTAAAATTATTTTTGTGCTTATTTGAGAAAAATTTTCTTTTTATTTTTTTTTTTTTTTCTTCTTTTTTTTTTTTTTTTTTTTTTTGGCAAAGGCTTTGGAGCCTTTTGACATTCATTTCACTTAAAATCTTCAGCATTTTTTCCTGAAATACTTTTTTATAGTCCTGAAAATATTATTGTAATTTTCTTATCATAAACAAAAATCAGATCATTCTAGTTCAGTAGGGTCTGGTACAGTCTCTTTCTGTATGTGTTCCTGTGCAATATTCTACTTTACTTCCTCATGTTTTATTAAATTATAGATTAGATAATAATAAGTCATTGTTATTTTAAATTTTGGTTTTATCCAATACATCACTGACAGAAGTATTAGAAGAATAAACTTCCTGCCTCTTAGATGTGAATGTATCATCTCCATTATACATTCATTTTCCCATTTCTTGGTCCTGCATCGGAGTTTGGAGGAAAGGAAGATGAGACTATGTCAGAAACACCACCTTTCAAAACTCTCTTACCAAATTGAACTTTATTGTATGTACTCTAATACACATTTTTATACCTCACGATTCATTCACAGCAGATTTGTTTTTATAAAATGTATTTGTCTAAAATATAAAAGTAGCTACCAGTAATGTAGTTGAACAAGTGAATAATATATGGATAACAAATTATTTTCTCATTACAAAGAAAAATCCATACTTCTGAGCTAGTTTGTATTTTAAATGTCTTGTTTGAAAAAATAATAATTCTCCAGACCTCTTCTAATGTATTAGAATGCTCCGAGTGTGAAACGAGAAACACAGATTTTCATTTGAAATTACCCATTCCTCATATTCTCTGGTTTTTCCTTTTGCCCCGTAGTGTTGGTTGACATTTCTTAGAGAATGAGCTACCATAGGGCTGGAAATAACATAATTACAAGGATCACCCACTTTTCTGATTTTTTCCATTACATACCAATTGTAATGCAGGCATATTTTTCATAGGTATTTAATTTCTAATGAGAAGTTTTTATTCTTCATTGACCTGTGATTAAAGTGTGGCATTTTAAAAAATAGATGGAAGATACTTTTGACATAATTCAGCTCAGAAGTTATACTTGATAAGCTATGCAAGTCTTTGACCTGTTATGGGAGTCACAACATTATGTAGAGTATGTTTTATGTTAATATGTGTGTAGTACAGGAAATGCTTTATGTTTTTAAACAGGTATAATACAGGAAAAGAAAAAAGATTACAGCAAGCAGCATGTCCAATTCTGTCTTTTTAAATTCAAACAGTAAGAGTGGTTTAAAAATAACAAAGTAGAAAATTAAAATATTTTTATAGTATTAAAATTTATAAGCAGACTTTGGAAGAGGTAGTTTGTTCTTGGGTTTTGTGGGTTTGTTTGCTTGTTTTAGGTTTCTACAGTAAGGTCATGACAAACTACAAGAGCAGAATACTCACAGGTATCAAACCATGGATAACTAATTTTCGAAACTAATTCACTAGAAACTGTGCTTATGTTCTGTGAAGCTAAGCAGATCTTGATCATAAGATGGTCTATATTTTCTTTTCTATTTAGATTAACTACGATCCTGAAACACAGTTCCTAAAATATGGGATTCCAATCATTTTCTAATAGACTTTGTTGTTTAGCAGAACTGTACATGCAGTCATTTCCTAGCACTGTCCAGGAAAAACAGTCACAATTTTTATCACAGCAGTACCTGGAAACCCTGATCAAGGCTCTGTTCAAGTTGATGTACAAATACACAAGGTAAAAGATTACTGAGAAGATAAGTGTTACATGCTTGGGCTTGGGTGTGGATCAGAGAATAAAATGGAAAATAAATTCACAGTGAAATTCCAGACTGATACTGAGAAATTGACAGTTATAAAAGGATGATTTCCTATCTAACCATCCTTGTGTAGTCATCTCCTACTTTTGTGGTTAAAATTAATCATGAATTTTCTTTTTTTCATTAACTACACACTGTAAGAAAAAATACCAATTCCACATTAAAGATAGAAACAACCACTTGGTAACGTAGCATGAAGTGGTTTGCAATCATGCTAAGCAACATAGTATTTGAATTAGAAAAGGATGGTATGACTCAAAATTTATCCAGGTGTTGTCATAAACATATTTAATATTTCTCAGAAACTAAAACGCAGCATAGCAGCTGCAATAAAATAAATCTGAAGAGATAAAGAGCCTGTGAAAAGGGCTGTTGTTTAGCTACCAGATAAGGAGAAATTACGATGCGTTTTTAACCTCACTGACATACTCTTTCTAGTTCAGGCATACTATAACTAGTCCTAGTGGGTTAAATAACAAGCAGATGATTTGTGATTCCAATGGACATTTTAGACTCTTTTTGTGTGGGTTCCCACATATTTTTTTTTGTATATGTTCACCAGTATTTGTGTTGAAAGTCACACTTACATCGGTAGCTTCCTTTTTCCCAGCTTGTACTTTCTTTCTTGTACTTTCTCTTTGCATCATCTTTTGCATCCACATACTCAGTTTCTTGCTGTTTTTACACAAGTGGTGTTAAGACTGACTGACAGTCATGACAGTCATTTTAACAGCTTCTTAACTGAGGACATTTAAGAGGGAAAACTTGTGTAAACTGCTGAGAGAAACAGAATATGTAATTTTATCAAAGGAAAAGAAATTTGTTTACATGGTGCAGCAATAAGCCTCTAAGGGATGAATTTTAGGGTGAATGACTGTTTCAGTGCTGAATATGGTGATCCATTTAATGTCTCTGATCATGCTGAATTCCGGGCAGGACAAGCATTCTGTGTGTTCCAGGTTTTCCTAGTATATAATGGATAAACGGTACTTTTCACATATTCAAAAGTTTTCTGCTGATAGAAAAGAACATAATCAGGAAAACACAAATTTTTGTTTCCTTTGAAGAATGCTGGACAAAATGTAATGAGTGGCTTTTGAACTCAAATCAATCCTGTAGTGCTGCTGACTTCAGCAAAGCTATCTTTTATTCAAACTAGATGCCTGATGTTTGTGTTTTACACTTCTTTAAAGATAATGGAAAACCAGATTTGCTTCTGATTTTAGTTTTTAATCTGACTGCTCCTCCCCTTGCCATGTAAAAATGAATGATTACAGAATGCACTTGTATTTCAACAATTTTTAATCTCAACTTGTAAACATTTTATCTTTCATTAGAAATAGCTTTCATAACTTTTTATGGCAATTTAAATGAAGTAGTTCCTTCATCCAAGTTACTGAACGATTTGCCTTAGTGTGTTCATGTTTTTTACCAGTCTAGTGCAGTTCATGAAGGTGTTCTGATTGATTCTTCTGCATTGATTGGTCAGCACCACTGACTTGCAGGAAATGTAATGGTGAGTTGTAGTGTAAACCAAAAGTAGTCATCTTTCATTCTCTGTTCATCATTTGTTTCAGATACTATAGAAAATCATTGAAGGGTAACTATAGTAACTGCAATACAGACGTAAAAGAATATAAAGAATAAAACAGTATTCAAGTTCCTCCTTGAAATTTGGTTAATAATCTCTTAATCTTTCCCCTTGTAATCTTTAAAGTCAATAATCTGAGACAAAGGACTGTATTAAGCTTTATTGGAAAAAGTGTATTTTCTCTCCAGAATACTTCAAAGGTGGCCTTGTCACATGATGATGATACTATTTTACAAACTAAGAAAATAATGTAGAAATATCTGTTTGTAAAATATGGAATAAGGGGCATTTCCTCTTGGATTTTTTTTTTTTTGTTACCTGAGGGAAGAATATATTTAGTCTGATTATGCTCCATAGAAACCATTAATGCTCTTTGTGCAAATCAGAGAACTCCTAAACTTTTACAGCAGCATTCATAACATTCAGGGAGCTAACCAGAAACAGTTATTCAATCGCTTTGCATTTCTTTGTATTTTGAGGACAAAGAGTGCTTTACTTTTATTGACTTGGGGGGGGGGGGAGGGGGGGAGAAGTGTGAGTTTTTCGCTCCTTTAAGGGAAAAGTACTGTAGTTAGAATTTCCCCTCGATTTGATAGTGTACACAAGATTCTTAACCTGTTCTAAGAAATGTATGTGTTTGTATAGTGTCCTTAATGAATAAGTTTGTGTTCATGCATCACTTCTGAAAGATAATATATTTATGGATGTTTAGATATTTCAGACTGTGTTTAAAGAGAGAAACCAGAAACCACCCAAACAAAATAGCAAAACTGCATTGTGTGCACTCTTTTCCCATTATTAACCATTTAACATAATATTTGTAAATAATAGAATAGAATTTGCTTGACAAACCTGAACTTAATTATCCTAGTGATGCTTACCATTGGGATAGCCTTTAGTACCAGCTCATAAGATTACTTCTGGAGAGCAATAATTTTCTTTCCAAATGCATGCAATCGGATTAAATAGTGAGGTACAGTAAATCTGATTCTAGTGTATTATTCATCTCACTGGAGCCATAAACTATGTGGTTTATATCTCAGTACAGTGCTATAGTTCTACTTCAGACTGAATCAGAAAAGGATAGAAAACTGATCTGAAATACATTTTTTTGCAGCACTTGGGTGAAAGGTTTCAGTTCAAATTTGAATTCCTGCATAATGGCATTGCAAAGTTATCTACAGCTATCAGGAAACATATTTTGAAAACTTTTGTTTCCACAAAAAATAAACTCCTTAAACTGATGGCATTTTTGATTTTGTATTGCTGCAAAATTAGATTTCTTCAGTGAAGAACTGTGAATTTTTTTCCTTTTTTATGGAAATTGTGTAATCATGTTACTATGGACCATTGATTTTGGCTTCAAATTAGTTTCAGTAAGGATTATTACAATATAACTGATGATATTGCTCTGTATCCAGACTTTAAATATGAGTACGTGGGGTGGTTGCTTAGAGTGAGGAAAATAATCCAACTGGCAGCTCACACAAACCACCTCAGAGCCTATGTGTTGTGCAAGTTACTGTTCTGTGCATGTGCTGGGAGGGTTGCAAGTCATGAGTGGTGCTGCTCGGCGTTAGTCATGAAACTGAAACTACAATGAGCTTTTGCTAATATGTGCACTTCCATATGCCCTCTAAGAATAGTGGTGCAGGGTTAGGCCAAAGGTTTGTAGCTCAGGGTCTCTTCTCCAGTAGTAATTAAAAGCAGGTAGTCTAAGGAAGCATGCAAAATTGGGACAAGGAAAGAGCAGTACTTGTATGAATCTCCCAATCTCTCTAATAATTTACATCTCAAGGAGATTTAACACGTATTTCTATGTATTTTTTCTCCTACCTTTACTCCTTGCTTTGGAACATGTTTGAGCTTCTTAAAGCTACAACATCTGGCAGAAGAGAATTCTGCAGCGTAATGACGTTATGTGAACAATTCCCTTCGCTAATAGCTTTCAAATTCCTTAACTCCAGTTGCTACTCCTCAGGCCCTTTATTGAAAAAGCAATGAACTTCTGCTCCTTACCAGTCTCTGCATGCCTATCATGATTTTATAGAACTGAACTATAGCACTGGCCCTTAGTTTTTCTTTTTCCCCTTCTTAATTTCTATCCTTCCTTATCCTTCTTTATTCAGAAGAGTTCTATAACATTTAGTGATGGTTGTTATATGCCTTTAGTCACTCTTGCTGCCTTTCTGTGAAATTCTTCCAGTTTTGTGTGTCAGCAGTGCTGAAAGTTAATGGGAAATAAAACAGTCCGGAATTTATCCTCCTGCAGAGTGTGGTCATAAATTTCATCTAGTGCTTTAGGCCATGTGGTATTTCTGTTGGCAAGTTGTGCTTGGAAAATTTTTCTGGATATCTGTCCCTACAGCAGTAACTGATTTCAGCACTAGCTGCAGATGATTGTGTGCAATTTTTAGGGTTGAGATTATCATAGCAAGACTTTCACAGGTCTGCTACTGCAAAAACAGGGGAAGGACTGCTTTGCAAATCTGTGCTCTTTCCAAGTGTTGGATTGGGACATGCAGCTGTTGCTGATTTTATAAGAAAACCTTTATATGAAATTCACTTGGTTTCTGGTCTATAACAATAAAAGATAGAAACAACGTCATCAGATTTCTGGAGAAATGTTTACAGAATACACTTGGGGGGGTTGTTTGAGTTTTTGGTTTTGGGATACTTAATTATTGCATTTTCAATCTCTCTTTTTGTGCAAAAAGCACTGCCTGTAAGCAGTAGTGGAGGATGACTCTGTTGAAATGATACTGCAACTTATAAATGGAACAAAATCAACTGCAGTAGTATTATACTCAAATCATCATTTTTTGTTTTCTGTAATTAAATTGGTTTCATAACTATAACTGGTTCTGCATCATCTCCTAAGAAAACGTAGAGTTATTAAAAAACAATAAAAACCTTTTCACTTTGTCCAATAATGTAACACATTAAAATATTAATGTTTTAAACTATCGTGGTAGGAAACCCCATTCTTCAGGTCTTTTTTTAAAAACAACCTTCAGTGACTAGTTATTTAGACAATAACCCTAATCTAAGTGAAAATCATTCCTTTGGAAAACAGGTGGCTCCTCCCTGGATTTGTAGTGGGGTGGTAATACAGTAAAATAATAAATATACTGTCTTTATCATTAATTAATAAATGTTGTTTTTTTCTCTTCTGTTGTACATCTTTGCATATACAGTTCTAAACGGAAATCATCAGTCTGCTGCATATTAAATTACCAGACACTATAATAACCAGACGCTATTTAATATAGGATAGTCTTTGATTTTCTGATGTTTTGTATTGCCAGAACTGCTGCAACGATCCAGTGGTTTATTTTGTCTGGTCTTGTGACTGCAAAGTACCAAACATGAGCATTAATATGAATCCTTGTATGAAAGTTTTGAGGGCCCTCAAAAATTAATAGACTATTGGTAATTCTGAACACTTTTTGGCAGTGTTAGTGGGTTATAGCCAATCCATTAATGCTAACACTTACCCCTGTGTACTGGTTTTCCTGATAATATTGTAAAAATATTAAAATCTCATTATATTTCCTAATAATCTTATTAAAAGCTTTTGAAAGATCTAGATAAATGGTGTCCACTGGTTCTTGTAAGTCCATGATTTGACATCCTCAAAATATTCTAGCAGTAAAACCAGCACACGATACCATTAGAGAACTTAGGTTACTTTGTCCCTCTTTTATCCTTTTTCTCTGTGAATTTTTAAAAGGTTTTGATTCTTGCTGACCCAAGATACGTAATGCTGAAGTAGCTAGCAGCATTTACAGTCTCCAATGCTCAGGTTACTTTTAGTGCCTCAGAAAACCCAAAACAAAACAAGAAAGCATGGAAGAAAGATCCATCTATTTCTCTGGTAGAGCTAGGGACTAGAAGCAAAACCTTTTAAATAATTTTTGCACTTCCACACTAATTAGACACATTGTTTTATGACAGCATGGCCTATGGATTAAAGTGAGGGCAGAAAGATAAGCAAATGGAAAAAACTTGAAAGAAAGCATTTAGCTGTCAGCAAATTTGTGCTTTAGTACTTTATTTAACTGAATGTATTGCACAAATTTTCCATGTTTTGTTTGTTCTTAAGGGGTATAAAAGCAGGCATATGAAGCTTGCAAGGGTATAAAAGCAGGCATATGGAAGGACATTAGGGAATATAGTAAGAGTGGAAGGGAGATATCTGACTCTTTCACAGGTCCATAAGAAAGTTCCTATGGATCTCAAAAGGAGTGATGTATTACTGTTTCCATACATCCATCATTCCTTCCAAAGGCAGTCAAACCTTGTCACATCCAACCTGACTTCCCTATTTGACTTCAAAGACTTTTTATAAAGTCAGCAGAGATTTAGAAGCATCTAAAAGGCTAATCCATCCTATATGTGCATTTATTTCAGCTGGCATGAGACATCGTTGGCAGTGACGCAACTGTCTCTACCGACTGCAGACCAGTGCAGTGACTGGTTTGGACCAGACATCTGATTTGTTAATGCACAGGTAAGGTTAGATTGGATAGTCACATTCCATGTTCCTGAGAAATTTCAGTGGAATATTATTTTTAATGTAAAAGTTGTAAGCTACTCCTATCTCTATAGGCTGCAGGACATCCAATATTATTAAAATTAAATAATATATACATACATTTATTGTACTTGTGTATACATATATGTACACACACTCAACTAAATGTTGGGATTGGCAAAAATGAATGGCTGAAGAGATGGTTTATAGTTTTGTATGGAATGTGTGGAGTGCCTGAATGTAAATATAGCTCAGGACACTTCAACAGAGATTTCCCTGTGAACAAATGCAATATCTAAACCTAAGTTCTTTACATCTGTAATCACTGTCATTTTTAAAATGTGGAAGTTGAACAATCAGTTACCTCCTTATGGAGTTAACTTCTGGCTGAAAGAAGCAGCAGTTTTTAAAATGCTGTCATTGATGGAAGTGCAAAGTAAAGATTCATTGTAAGCTTGAGTGAGCAGGTTGGACATGAGAAATGTCACATCAGTTTTGAGGGTGCCCTCAATGTGCTTTTTATCTATACATTGACCTAGGCAGTTTAAAGATCAGGAATTTCTTTCAAAAGCTAAAACTCTTATTTTTAAGGTAACTGCCTTGCTTTCATGTAGTTCAACCTGCTGGATTTGATCTATATCGTTAGAATACTGCCTATCCTGTTAGGATTACAGGTGAAGTTTGCAAGGATTATGAGAAATATTATCACAGTATTTTTTAGGTAAAGAGCTTCCAAGGATTTAGAAAAGAAAAGGATCTGCTTAAAATTACATTTTTAAAAATACAGCTCTATGTAATAATTTCCCTGTTAAAATGGAAATAGCATAAAAACATACTACTTGCTCAGATTTTACGTTGGCTATTTGACTCTTGGCAGATTAAAACATCTTCTGGGGTAGGAACAATGAACCTCTGTTCTTCCAGAAATGTTTTTTTTAAATTGGCTTGCAGATCCACATCCTGATGCAAAATTAACTGCTTCAAGCCCAGGCTGCTTCCCACATGATGTAGTGTTTACATAGCCTGTATTGAAAATTGGAAATTTAAATGATCCCTGAAGGGACTAAAATATATGCCAGTGCAACTACAAGACTTAATTAAAATATGCCTTCAACCACTCATAAACACTATTAGATTAGATTTAGACAGATGGGATAGATTATTATTATCATTATGGGGAAAATACACTATCATGACAATGAACATTCTCCCTCATCTCATCTCCATTTGTAAATCTCATACCAATAGAAATCCCCAGCTAAACTTTGTTGAAATAAATAATTTGTCAGTAAAATTTTATGGGATTGCAAAAGCACAACAAAAGATATATTTAAAAAAAATCACAAAGACAGGAGGAGTAAAATTTTTTGAATATTTCCAAAATTTATCACATGACCCACGTTCCAATAATTTCTGCAGAGACATGTCAAAATTACAGGAACACTTAGCAATAGCCTTTTAATAAAAAGAATACAGGTGGAGGTATTGCCTCCTTTCTTATCAAAGAGAAAAGGATTAAGACCCAGATTTTTCAACTGATTGTGACTCTTCAGAGTTTTCAGCCTAAGTAGATCTGGTTGTTGCTTTACTTCAGTATTTTTGGACTGTGATGTCATATGAGAATGGAAAGCTTTCCCGATTCTCCTTCATTTTAGATACAGACATGTGAAATGACACAGTCCTGAAAATCTGTTTATAGTCTTTGTCAGAAAAAAGGTACAAATAGCTTTTAACTGTAGTAGTCCCATGAATACCATGAAACTTAAAAGGATGTGGGGAACCTCCTTTTTGCCACAGTAATTTTTGACCATATTAATTATGAGGGTCATTACCAACAAGAACTGTCCTGCTACTATGAATTACAACAAGAGGTTAAGATTGCAAATATTTACAAAACAATTGTGGAAGTGCAAACATATTTTATACACACTTACATATATATACATATATATCTACATAGCTGCAAAAATGAGTTTTAAGATGCTTTATCTTTTTCTTAGAGCCATTCAGTAGTTGCCTGTGAATTTAGCATCCTAACAAAGAAACCTGTTTGTGGCTGTAGGCCAGAGGTAGTTGCTTGCTCTCCTTTAGTTATTAGTTGTAGTCAAGGTGCCTTTCAGGAAGAAGGAATGACAGATTGGTAATGTCCCCACTATCAGATCCACTGTCATGGGATGCACTTGTCAGGGGACAGCAGGAGACAGAGTGCAGGGGTATACAGGTGGAGCTTTTCCAGCACTGCAACAAGATGAATGCACCTATTGTCATGGCTCCCCTGCTTTTCTGTAGCCATTAGTATGACAGAGCTGTAAATGATTACCTGACATAAGACCTGTTTTGAAATTTTTCTCTTTCTTGAACTTGTCCTTTGAGCTTTTCAACAGAATATAGTTGTCTACTGCCTCAATACATTGGTCTTTCTAGTTCAAGCTCTGCTATCCTTGTACTGGCAGAAAATTTGATGTACTTGTAAGAGAAGAAGGTAATATGTAGGTTAGATAGCTGTGTTAATAGCTGTGCATGGCAATGGTCTGTTACATAATAGTGGTGCCAGTCAGGAAGATGTTTATCAGGGTGAGGAGACTTGTCAATATAATTTAACACATCAATTTACTGTAGCAACACACTTTGCATGCTGAAGCTCTTTATTTGGCTTATATGTTTCCCTCTGGATGCACTACACAAAATGAAAAAGAGTTCACTAGTTCTGCTTGGGATGATGCTACATATCATAGATCATCACCATGCATTACACAAATTAAGTGCATTGCAATCGAGAACAATCCATAACAGAAAGGCCAGATTATGAAAAACTCATTGTGCTTCAATTCTAATAACTGTTTGAAAAATATCGAGTCCTTCAGAAACTATTGGAAAATACTTTGGAATTTAATTATGTTTTTAGGCTTTATTTTATAGCACCTCATCATCTCATCAATACAGCACATTTGGGAATACTCCAAGAGAAATATTGTAAATTGTTTGATAGTGTCCACAGAATGTTGCCATATTTCCAACAAAAACTGTTCTCTTCACTCAACAAATATTCTTCTATGCAGGTGTTATTGGCAGCTACGAGTATTTATGAAAATGTATTTGGCTTTTGATTTGAGATTTATTATATTTACTACTTTTTTTAATGGTGCTTACTTTCTTAGATCAAACTGGAAAAGAAGTGCTCTTTTAGCTTATTAACTTATTGGCAGCCCTGTCATTTTCAGGGAAAGTCACCATTTAAACCATGCTGAGACTTGTTCACAGGCTTATACTCAGCAAACCAGTTCTAAATGTATAAGGAATTTTCTATATTCCTATTCCTGGGACATATTCTAGCAAATTTACAAATGAGATGATGTCGATTTAGCTCAAAGAGCTTTGTTTCTAGTTTAAACCAGACTAAGAAAAGAAAATCCTACACCAATGCAGAATGCAGATGTTTTAATGAGTGTGGACAGAAGAATCTGTGGACTTCCAACTTTTGAATGTGTATTTCTGATCTTACAAAAATGCTCATATGCTAAACTTACTCAAGGTTTTTCAACCATTTTTTGCTATCCCTAAAAGAATATGGAGAGAAAAATATCTTTAAGAAAGAGAGAACTGCTATAATGAAAAAACCTGTATTAGTTGATGTGAGAAACCTGATGTTGTAATGTGTAAATGAAATTTTTCCATAAAGCTAATAACGCTATTATAATTTCCTATGTTCAGAAATAACTACAATCAAAGCAATATTAGGTTATTTTTGGGTTTTTGGGTTTCTTTTTGCTTTTAATTTCACAAGCATAATAGTTGATTAAATTTTCAGAGCTGGACAAAGTTTATAATTGTGTACTTAATGAAATTCCTAATATTGCTAATGATGCTTTCTCTTTATGTTTTTCCAAAGAGCCGCATGAACTCAGGTCATGGATAGCTTTGATTTATGACAACAGTCATATTTATAGTGCTTGTTAGTCATTTGGAATTGTTTGCTTGGGCAAATTGTTAATGTCAGACTAATATAATTTTATTGATGTAATTATTTCTTTCATTATAGCAGTGCCTGCAAGCATATCTATAGTTAGTTATATTAGCATTCTGTTCTAACCCCTGTATTTCAAGGATTTATAAATTAGCATTAGAAACTTGCTCCAAGCTAAGTTTTCATATATAAAGAAGAAGCGATGTATACAGTTAGGAGAAGTTTTTGAAGACTTAATCTAGCTGCCTTTTTTTTTTCTTTTTTTTGCCTCTTTTCTTCCCCCATTATTTCTGAAAACCTGGAAGAAAAATGTACTTGGATATATGGAGTTGAGAAAAAAAATTCTGCTTTAAAAGGAGGAAATATTATATTAATGTATGTCCTTAAGTTATACATTTCATTATGATCATTCAGAAAGGATCATGGCATGCTCAGGGTTGTGGAATTTGAGCTTCTTTCATGTACTGCCATCTGATAATCTAAATCTGAAGACCTGAAGGTATATTGGCATTAAAAAGTTCAGTGGCTGGGCAGAAATTGTTAAAGAAAAGTGTGGGAAGGAATGTGTGTAAATGAAGAGCAGCACAAAACCTGTAATGTACAATGCCACACTTGAAAGAAATAATCCATACTGAGTTTTGTATTATAAAGAAAAGAGTAAATATCCAATTCTGTCAATTGCTGAAGCTTTTTAAAAGTTAAATCCTGGAACAGAAACATGTTGCATACCTTAGAGGATATTAATTCAGGAAACACTGAATGAATTCACTTATTTCGCATATACGTGTAATTTTGTGAAATCATATATGCAAATTTGAAATCAGATTCACACTTCCTAGCATCTTTTGCATCAATTAACCATTATGAATAATGAACATTTCAGTATGAGGAAGTCAGTATGTTGAGGATCATTTTGCAAAATGACGAACTCTGCATAGTTTCTACATGCGAGATGCTCTTCATGGATGTGCCACCCATCAGAGACACCCTTTTTTGTGTCTATGTTATTTTGTTCCAAATATCTGTTGGTTAGTCACATTTTTAAAAATTTAAAGTGATTTTCAGTAGTGTTGTGAGGACTTATATTGGTCATTTCTCAGCCATTTCCAGACTGAATATGCTAAGCTTAATTTAAGAGCAGGTGATGAAAGTTCTGCAGGTAGATTTCACCTTGATTTTCTCTCCTCCTGTTCTGTGAGTGAACAATCTCATTATTGCTTGCAGTCTGACACTGTGTCCTTAACATCTCCCAAAAAGGTGAAGTAACATGGAGCTTTGCATCAACTCTGGTGGGAAACACGGTCAGTAAAGTCCAGTGTCATTCCTGATTCTGCTTCTAGTTTGATCCAACCCGTGCAATACCTCTGTGGAAGCTCGTACATTTTACTGTGAGCAGTTTTTTTTGTTTTTTTTCTAGATCAGGTAACAGTTCCTGTGACTGCCTTGTGTTATTTCCTTGTCTCTTTCAGCTCTGGTGCAGTGTTTAAGAGTTTTGAAATGTAATGTTTTGGCTACTCTGGGTAAAACTATGAAAACTGGGTAACAATTCTCCTTATTTTGACACTGAAAGTGGTTAACTGCTGATTTTACTGAAAAGGATGATCTGTGCGAGTAACTCAGAGTAACTGTGTCCTGTGCTGTCCTCCTCTGCAAGACTGAATTTATTTACATTTACATACTAATGCTTTCTGGGGACATCACTGTAACTGCCTAGTTTAGGCTCTGGAAACCACGAAGACCCTACCGAGCATGTGGTTGGGAAGAAAAGTATCTTAAAGCTGTTTTCCACTTTCACACAAAGACCTGCTTCTGCCCTCTTCTGTCAGAGCTGTGGGTGGACCAGAAACCCTGGTATCCCCTCCGGAGCTTGAGTCAATGGCTCTAATGTGTGTAGTGGTTTGGTTAAATGATTCTTTGTTTGCTCCATCAAAAGGCAATAGCAGCTCCTGAGAACAAAGTTACACACCATGTTGAGAAAGTTTCTTTTCTCTTTTGTTATTGTCTATTCTGCCTGCTGTTTGGAATGTGTAAAATGATTCTGACAAGCTTGATATGTGCCAAAACCCAGCATGCCCACTGGTGGGAAGATTATCATCACCCAGATATAATAAAAAGCTTCTAGAAAGTGCCTCTAATGATGGGCTGCTTTTCTGGCACTCACAGAGTTTTCTATTTGTTTTAGCAACACCCACTAGCACAACTGTAGCTAAAAGCCTGTTAGCATTTTCATTGGAAATTCATTCCAGGACTTTATAACTCAGCTGGAAAATTTGCTTTGAACTCAAGAGCCACACAGAAGACTTTTATAGAGTCTCCTTTTTATTTTCTTGTATTTTTGCATTGGAAAGAATTAAGCTATTTAACCAATAATAAATAAATGGGGAAACCCCAAACATGTTAGCTACTAAGAACTTCCCTTAGGAAAATATGTAGTATTTGTTTGATATCATCATCTGAAAACTAAAACTGTGTGTAATTACTTGTTGAATCTGAGCTGAGTGCCACGGTGTTTAACCCAATGGAATACTATTCTTAAAAGTAGTAAAAATGTGTTGCAAGGCACTTGCTTACTTTCCCTCCTCAAAAGCACAGATGTGAGTTTTGCAGTTATAATTCTGATTTTGGATGTTATAATCATTGTTCAGAAGTAATAACCACATTTTATTTCCAATCCTGACTGACTCCTTTGTTCTCAGCAGTCAAACATGCTAGCTAAAGTGACTTGACTTTATTTTTTATATTCAATGGGAAGTAAACAGACAATTCCTTTTAAAAACCTTAATATCACATCTTAATATCACAACCTTACTATTATACTTATCTAAAATTTCAAAATAGTATTCAGATACCTATCATTACTAAAACCAATTTAATTAGATACCATTTTCTTGACACTGTGGTAGAAGAATATTATAAATGAATATGGATTTTTTGCTATGTACCTTAGATCTATTTGGTTGTGGAAAGTAAACTCAAATGATAAACACAAAACTAATTGTGTAATTAATGAATTAGTGAAAAAATAATTTGTGTTTAACATAAGGATGAAGTTAGCAAAAAAAAAAAAAATCCCAATGAAGGCATTTCTGTTAATAAATAGGACACTGGGATTTCATCGTACTATGTATCTGTGATCTTTTGTGTTTTTTGATTATTACAGTCTCAGATTAATATTTTAAATTTATTTAAAATACAAATATTTTTATTAACCTTTCCAACAAAACTGCTTACCAATGTGTAGAATTTGGCTGAGAGTGTTATTGATAAAAATCTGTGGCATGCTTGCAGTATTTATATGATGCCTAGAGTGTAAACAACCATATCAAAATCTGTTTAGAATGGGCTAAGACCAAACATATTTGTTGGGTATACTGATGGCATTGATAAAAACAATTCTCATGTCTCTGTTTAAAAGCTGTAATCTTTTTGTATACATAACCACAAACATGTCAGATGAGATCATCTTGGTATTCCAGGGGAGATAGCGATTTCTTCCTTCAGAGGTGTCACCAGGGGGAAGCTGCAGCCAGCTCAGTGTGGGGCATTAGCCCCTGTCTGCCAAGACGGCAAACAGCATCCCGGGGTGCAAGAGTCACAGCATCAGCATCTGGTCAAAACTGGTCATCATCCTGCTGTATTCAGTGTTGATGAGTGCTGTGTGCAATTTAAGAGGGGTATGAAAGTTCTTGAATGCCTCTAGAGGAGAGCAAGTGAACTGGGGAGGGGGCTGGAAGCCTGTCCTGTGAGGAGCAGCTGAGCACCCTGGGTTTGCCTTAGTTTGAAGAGAAGGAGTCTGAGAGGTGACCTCGTGGTTTTCCCCAGCTTCCCGAGGAGGGGACCTGGAGAGGGAGGTGCTGTACTCTCCTCCCTGGTACCCAGTGGCAGGATGCATGGGAGTGACTCAAAACTTCACCAGCAGAGGTTTAGGCTGGATGCTAGGAAACATTTCTTTACAGAGAAGGATGGTTGAGCATGGCAACAGGCTTCCTAGGGGTGGTCAATTCCCAGCAATTCTGTCTGTGTTTTAACAGCATTTGGATAGTGCCCATAATAACCTGCTTTCACTTTTGGTCACCCCTGAAGCGGTTGGGCATGGACCTAGGACTAGTCTACTGCAGGTCCCTTCCAACTGGAATAGTTCTAGTCTGTTCTATCCCTCAGTGTTTCACTAAGTAACAGCACAGTGTTATATTCAACAGTGTTATATTCATGCTCATAGATGGGTTTCTTTTGACTTCAGCCAAACCTGCATCTGCAAGCATTTGGCATTCTCACCCTGTACAAGAGCAAGTTCAAACACTGTGTATGCTGATGTGGGACCCTCTTCTGGGACGGTAAGAGAATGTTCTTGTGTGCATTTGCAGAGTGATAGATTACAAATAAAATCAATATTGCTCATTAAAACCCCTGCAGCAACTTTTCAAGGTGGTATTGCTGATGCATTACCAAAACCATTCAGTTGATGGAAAAGACAGTTACATAAAGAGGATTTTAGTAAATACTTTTCTATACACACTTACTGCATTAAGTGAGATTTATTTCGTATACACTGCTGAAATTTGCAATAACATAAATAACTCAAAAATCTAATATTAAACTCGAGCTTCTCTACAGCTTCTTGAAATGTTATCCACTAAAACCTTTTACCTGATGGAAAAAATATTGCCATCATGTTGCCATTGTGCAATCACAGCAAAAATAATTTAAAGATAAAGGCCATGCACAGAAACAAAATAAGTTATAAACAATTTAAGAGAATTTGAGTTTTGAAAATGTTTAAAAATTTTAATGCTAAGCAGACATGTCTCTTAAGTTAGAAAGAGACAAGTTAATTAAAAGTTGTTGTTATTGTCAAGAGGAGATTTTTCTCCAAATTTTTTAGCAGTGTTGTTCAGCCTGCACTGAAACGGTCACAAATCAATGGGTCCCACAATGCCAGAAGCTTTCTTGGTTGGTGCATCTTTTAAAATTTATTTGTATGTCCAGTGCATTTCTGTTTTTTTCAAGTAGATCTTGGAAAATGGCTGCCACTTTTGACATTGTGGGGGTTTTTTTGTTTTTTTGTTCTTATTTTTTCCTTTTGGGAGTTCTTGTGCTTTCTTGTATTAGGAAGTAATGATTGTATAAGGAAGTAATGATTGTATTTTTGTAAGAAAGTATTTATATGGACATGCTGTGGGGGTTAAAAATTGCCATGTGGATCTGAAGCTTTCTCCTTTTGAACTCTTTTCTTCCCCACACACTGATCTGGAAGGAGAGTTACAATTTTCACGCTTTCTGAAGAATGAGGATGCTTGATGTGTTTCAGTAGCACAGCCATCAAGGCATGTTCCTGGAAGGCATATTCTTTTGCTTTAATTAAAATGTAGAGATATTTTTTTCAGTAGAAACCAATATAATGATGCACATTGACCTCTTCTACAACCCAGGCCAGAGAGCTTTGCAATAATTCTCACATCCTACTCTTAACTTCTTGCCAGGGAAAATGAGCCTCTCAATTTGAAGTCTGTGACGATGAACAGTTCAAGTATCTTTTGATAAACTGTTATCATTGTTCGTTATCATCACTGTTAATTTATTTTCAGTCTAATTTGTTTAGTTTATTTCTGGCCTTTGCACCTTATCATGTCTTCACCTACTCGAATCAGAAATCTCATCCCTACTAAAGTACCTTCTCATGCTGACCAAATCATCTCTAGGTCTCTTCTTCCACAGTTGAAATGGAAATTCCTATATGCCTTTGAGGGATAAATATTACCTATGGATTTCAGGTTTTTTTTTTAGAGTGTGGTTTGATAAAACTTAACTGAGATTCTTTGGATAACTAAAGTATTTTTGTCTGGCATGTGAGAAATCAAAAATCTTAGTGTTTTACATATTTAAAATAAAATTTGTTTTCCTGACTGTTGATTATATTTTTTCTGGAAGCTCATGTGTGTGAGGAAGATACTGATTCTTTCATCTCCTTTCACTCCAACCAGTTCAATGTGGAAATTGAAACCTACAAAAGCTGTTCAATTACAGTACACTTACCAAAAATATACTTGCCAGTCCTCCTGGATTTCTTTACTATTTTAAACCTTCGGTAAATCCACCTCTTAGTGACTTGCAACATTTGATATATCCTAGCCTATATCCTATATATGAAAGCCCTGGTAAGGCACTGACTGCTCTAGTTTCTAATATTGAGCCTAAAAATTTCATCTGTCTCAGGAAAAATGGATGTGTCTCTTCACGAGTTCAGTACATAAAAATTTCACTTGAAATCACTCTCTGAAACAGGAATGTTTAAGAGCACACAGGTCAAATATGGCTAAATAAAATATGCCTAATTTTACCAAAACAACCAGATTTTTTTCTTGCTAAGGTCCATTAATTTTATTAGAGAAAAAAGACAGAGGAATTTCTCATAGATTTTGAGATAATAATGGGTTATTTTTACAGATACTTCCTAATGCTTAAAATAATTCAAATTTTGAAAATACATACGGCTGTATAGCTGTTACATCTTTTGTCAGTTTTCATGCCCCTGAAATAGCTGTGCAGGTGCAGGTTTGGTTTGAATTTATGCATCAAAATTCTATTCTGACTGTTTTGTATTTAATGGAGTAGGTAATATTCTGTACATGTTTATGAGTAACACTTTTATTTAACATGTGAGTAAAAAAGCCTCTGCTATTCCCTGTCATGACCTCTTTGATCTGTCTGCAAAGCGCAGTTCATTCAAATAATGTCTGGGAAAATTTCATTTACAAAGACAAAAGCTATTTCTTAATACATAAGTTTTAATGTAATGCCTTTCATTTATGTATCAGCCATATATGCTAGAATCTACTGAACCAAAGAAGTGTGATTTCAGCCTCAGAAGTCTCAGCTTCAAACATTAATATGTTAAGAAATGCAAATAAGTGATGCATGAAAAGGAGAAAATAGAAGGTGAGAAACAGCCTACTCATAATTCTGTTGAATAACTCACTAGGCTGTATCATACCTAGGTATTTTTACGAGAAAATAGCAGATTATTTTCTTGTGAAGACCATATCCTTCTCCTCTAATAATGAGGCAGTTGCTGTTCCATTGAGGAAAACTTACCTAAGAAAACATTTCTGTTCCAATGTTGCCACCATATTAAATACCAGAGTAAACTGAATCCGGAGAAACTTGCTACTGCTACTGAGTTAACCTATGTGTTTATTCTTTGAAACATGCAAAGTAAGATTTGCAAGATTTTCATTCCTGATTGCAACATATGCATGTTTGTGGACGCACAAGATGAAGTACACTGCAATTTGCCTAGTCTTGATTTTGATACTATGTTGGTCTAGCACTTATTAAAAAGTGAGAGCAACTTATTTTTGTCAATAGAGAATCAGCTAGACTCATAACATAGGTTAAATTGAAAAAGAACTTGAAGATCATTCAGTCTAATCATTAACCTAACACTGCCAAATCCACTGCTAAACCATGTCCATGAACACCACCGCTACACATCTTTTATACACTTCCAGGGTTGCTCCAGCTTGATAACTTATTGTTTTAGAATTTTCATTTTTTTTAGCACAATGAAAATCACAGTATTTATACCTGCTATGATATTTGAAAAAGAAAGCACGGTAATTTCCCGACCATAAGGCGCACCGGACTATACGGTGCACTTTTTTTTCCAGCGAGGTTCCGCCCCCAGCTCCCCCAGCGCGGTTGCTGGCCGAGGCCCCGCCTCAACCCTGCAGCCATGGGTCCCTGGGCCCACCTCCACCCAGTGGGTCTGGGGCATGTCCGCCACCGCTCTGTGCCGCCTCACTGGGGCTGGGCTATGCCTGCCGCCGCTCTGTGCTGCCTCCCTGGGGCCGGGGCATGTGCCTTGCCGCTCCATGCCACCTTCCCGGGGCCGGGCTATGCCTGCCGCCACTCAGCGCCGCCTCCACCCGGCAGCCGCAGCCGTGCCGCCTACCTCCGTGGCTCGCTTGAAATAATGTGTTCACATCGTCTTCATCTCTATACTAGTCTGCTTTTACCACTGCTAGAATTGTTTTCTTTTAAGGCTACTGTTTGTGTTCTACCAAGTTAATATTTTGCAGTAAAAATATTGCATTAAAGGGTCTTTAATAAAAAACACTTTCTCACTTTCTGGGATCCTTTCTTCACTGAATTCTTGAACTGCTTGTTTTCTTTAAGCCTCATAGTTCATTACCTGCATAAGTAAATAACTTTTATCAAGTTCTTCATTTAAGCAAAAATTGTCTTTTAATTATATGAGCTTGTATTTATCAATATGCAGCAGTTGTTTCAATGCCTTTTTGTCACAAACATAGATAGTGTCCAGTGAACTCTCTAGCTCAACTTATACCTTGGCTAATGTGGTCATCATCAGAATCTTCTGCCAGTTTAAAAACCAGAAATCTCTCTTGCCACTGTGCATCCCTGTCACACTCTAATTCAATTTCTTCACTGAAACTGGCCACAAATTTTGCAGAGTTTGGAGGCTTCAGAACTCAGGCATGTCAGACTTATTTTCCTTGAACTTTTCTTGACCTCTTGCTGTACTTCATTTAACTGTAGCAGTTATTTCTCTAATTGACCAGGTGTCTGTGTCTAATTTGTTTATTAAAAAAAAAAAAATTGCACAGTATGGCAATAGTTTCTTATAGATATCTGTAACAAGAAAAAAATTTATGTGAAACAAGATATTTGTTATCTAACATGTAGTGTAGAGAAATACAGTCCTGGAATGGTAGCAGATGTCTGGGGAAGGATGAACTCTAGAGGTGTCCAGAGTGCACTGTGGAGGAGCTCTGCTGTGGGATGATTAGAGATGGGGCACAGGCAGGCGCTGCAGACCCCTCAGAGATTAATTACTAATGGTCAGCTAAAGAAGTGAAGACCTGGAACTGGATGAAACTGAGTTTAGGGTTAACAAAGAGAGTGAATAAAATGTATCTCAACTACATAAAACCCATCTCCTATGTAAGTTCGGTGTCCTGTATTGCTGCAGGCCAATGAAGAGAATCCAAGGTGTAAAAGCAAACGTACCAAATGTATAGAAATGACCTCAAGTAAGTTTTAGATCAACAAAGCCATCGACAGATGATGATAAGTAACTGTACCATCCTCCACTGCCAGCACCAGAATGACACCACTTGCCTTTTGACCCATAGGAAGTGTGAACTTAATATCAGGAAAATAAACTAAGAATTCTGTTTGTAATAATTTTAACTGTATTACTGTTAAAACTTTCTTGAATTAAAGAACTTTTCTCTTTTCCTGGTAGTAATTATATATGTACCCATAATGAATCTTGGATTAGGTTCAAGATTTCAATAATAATGACAAATTGGGTTATTATACTAATGTTAAATTCTTGGCTTTTTTCCTCTCCCTATAAACAAGATTTTGAGCATAATGATCTGCAGTACTCAACATCCATTTGTATCTCAGACCTTGACTGATTCCAGAAATCTTCATCTTCTAAGTATAGAAAGACAAAGCTGTATATCTGGCTTACCAAAGAGATTTGATCAGAGTGAATAAATTACTCAGATGAGAATTTAAGGAGGAAAAGTTCATCTGCTCTACTTCATTGTTTATTCTTGGGCTTTAGTCATTAATCTACTGATGTTATTTTTGAATTCACCCATTAAGTCATGGCTTTAAAACTCCCTAAAGGGAACTGAAGATTTAATAGTCCAGTCTATTCACATATTTAAATATGAATTTTACAAGCATCTATTCTGAGGGTATTTGTTTTCTCATCAGTAGCCAACCTTTTCTGTGAAGACGAGTAGTCCTGTTCTGATATTTAGACAATGGCATGATGACTTGACAAGCAACATTTTAACTTAGCTTTGTTTGTCCTGAAACAATACTGGGAAGCTATTGGGTCAGCTTGTATCTGTAGCTAAAAATTGTTCATGGAGCTTCAGCAGGTGTCAGATCATACCTCACTTTGGATTGGATGTACTCCCAAAAGATGAAAAGTATTTTTATCCAAATAAGTAGATCACAGCTATGGCCAGTGCTGTTACTTTATGAAAGGATTATCACTGAGTTTGCGCAACAGAAGCATGCTTCTCAAAGTGTGACTTTCACAGGGAAATGTTCCCAGCCGTCATTTAGACTGTCTTTAGACTTGTCAATATGAAAGACCGCAGCAAAAGTTTTCGAAAATGAAATATAAAGTAAGCTGAGGTGATATGTTATGCTAGATAAGTGGTCTGATTTTCTCCATCTGTTTTTACTTGAAAGTTCATATTAACTAGGACAAGAGGTTCTTGAATGTTAAAGTTACAGCTTAGGTGATATGCAGACTTTCCATCTGCAGACACTGAATCAATTTGGTGAAGGAAATTGCTTATTTTTTAACTTTGCTTCTTTTTTATAGTTGGTGGGGGCTTCTGTGACTGCTGTTATCTGTGGGATCTTCTTGAATGGAATTACTAGGAATTGAAATAAATCACTGTGCAAGTGACCAGGACAATACACAATAATTTCCTCTTAATACCTGTGTTTGTGCTAAAAGATTTTAGTGAAAACAGTTTGCCCTAGGGGAAAAAAAAATACTTTTCTGGTATATAGGGTGTGGATTACAGAGAATTTGAAGTGGATGAAGAGCTTCTACCACAGATTCAGAAAGGTTAAAAAATCTAAGAGATATCTCTCTTGAGCAAAACTCGACACTTTCTGTAGCACTAAGGTGTCAATTTACTTAACATTTGTGATGCTCTAGAGATGGGGATGATGCAGAACTGTATTACTCAGGACCTCTGTGGAGGATTCAGATTCCTCTAGTGTCTTTAGAGGGTGGAATAAATGCCACAGGACTGACTCAAGTGTTTGGATTTATGTGCCCTTGGCCTTGTGCT
Organism: Catharus ustulatus; assembly: GCF_009819885.2. Lineage (NCBI taxonomy): Eukaryota > Metazoa > Chordata > Aves > Passeriformes > Turdidae > Catharus > Catharus ustulatus. The sequence goes on along the minus strand of NC_046225.1, from coordinate 21,380,216 downwards.
GCTGTGCACAGAGAGAAATGTATTGCATCAACCCCATGTCCTCAAGCAAGCAGAATTTAAACACTTGATATATGAAAGTACCAGGTTTATAGCAGACAGTGTGTCCTTGTTTTTTTAGAGTGCTTCGCTAAGTAAAGTGTAACATAGTGCTTCAGATTATTTGCATCAATTATTTTTTTCCTCATAAGAGACAGTTGCATTATTTTTTTTTTTAAATAACAAATCAAACCTGCTAAAATTAGAAATAATAATTTGTTGTTTTTGTCATTTTTGAATTAATGCTAATGCCTGTTGTGGCGGCTCTGTGACTCGGACTTGGCTCTTACTCAGAGGTCCTTTCTACATTCATGCTTATAAAATCAAGTTGTTGGCATGGTAAGGACGGAAAACTTGTTTTTCGTCAGGGAGGCTCATCTGAACAGAAATCTCTTTCCTGAGGCTTACAGTAGTTTCACGAATACAAGCCGCACGGATTATAAGCCGCACTTCTGGTGCCTCGACAATGTTGCTGTCTTTGTCAATAGATAAGCCGCACCCCGAATATCAGCCACACTTTCGTTCGTCGCGAGAATCCGTGCGCAGCTTTCACAAATTGGCCAATTAGTAACAGGATCGCGGCATAGCGGGCTTTACTGGCTCGGGGCAGGGCCAGGAAGGCTCGGCCCGCTCATGGTTGCCGACGGGGTCGGGTAGCCCAGCTCAGCGCCACGGCTCGGCGGGGCTGGCCGGGTGGTGCTGCCGCTGCCGCCGGGCTCGCTGTCCCCCCTCTCCCGTCAGCACCGCCCCGCTGCCGCGTTCCCTAGCCCTGCCGGCGGGCTGCCGCCGCCCGGCTCGGCGGCCGCGCCGCGCCGCGTTCCCTAGCCCTGCCGGCGGCCTGCCGCCGCCGCCGCCCGGCTCGCTGGCCGCGCCGCGTTCCCTAACCCTGCCGGCAGCCTGCCGCCGCCGCCGCCCGGCTCGCTGGCCGCGCCGCGTTCCCTAGCCCTGCCGGCGGGCTGCCGCCGCCCGGCTCGGCGGCCGCACCGCGCCACGTTCCCTAGCCCTGCCGGCGGCCTGCTGCCGCCGCCGCCCGGCTCGCTGGCCGCGCCGCGTTCCCTAGCCCTGCCGGCGGCCTGCCGCCGCCGCCGCCCGGCTCGCTGGCCGCGCCGCGTTCCCTAGCCCTGCCGGCGGGCTGCCGCCGCCCGGCTTGGCGGCCGCGCCGCGTTCCCTAGCCCTGCCGGCGGCCTGCCACCGCCGCCGCCCAGCTCGCTGGCCGCTCCGCGTTCCCTAGCCCTGCCGGCGGGCTGCCGCCGCCCGGCTCGGCGGCCGCGCCGCATTCCCTAGCCCTGCCGGCGGCCTGCCGCCGCCGCGGCCCGGCTCGCTGGCCGCGCCGCGTTCCCTAGCCCTGCCGGCGGCCTGCCGCCGCCGCCGCCCGGCTCGCTGGCCGCGCCGCGTTCCCTAGCCCTGCCGGCGGCCTGCCGCCGCCGCCGCCCGGCTCGCCGGCCACGCCGCGGCGCGTTCCCTAGCCCTGCCGGCGGGCCAGCCACTACCGCCGCTGGCAGGCATGCCGGCCACGTCGCCGCTGCGTTCACGTACTCGCCCTGCCGGCGGGCCAACCGCTGCCACCGCTGCCAGGCTCGCCGGCCGCCCCCTCCCATCTGCACCGCCGCCGCGTTTCCTTGCCCTGGCCGGCACTGCAGGCCCCCGCACCGCCGGGCTCCCCCACGCTGCTGGCCCCGATTCTGCTGGGCTTCCCCCGCTGCCAGGCAGCCCCACCCGTCGGCCTTCCTGCTTCTACCATGCTCCCCTGCACTGCTAGCCCCAGTTCTCCCGGGCTCCCCCGCCCTGCTGGCCCGGGCTCTGCCGCCCCCCCTGCCCCGCCCTGCTGGCTCAGGCTCTGCTGCCTGCCCCCCACACTGCTGGCCCCGTCTCTGCCAGGCTTTCCCACCTCAGCCGGGGCCGGCCGGGCTCCAGCTTGGCTTGGGGCTGCCGCGGGCTCTCACTTCCGTGTTGGCAGCTTTTAGAATTTTGTTAATGTATTAGCCGCCCCGGAATATTAGCCGCACTTCCGGGTTTCCACCAAAATTTTGGTCAAATTGGTGCGGCTTGTATTCGTGAAATTACTGTAACTTTAAACAACATCTTTCCATCAAAATCCAGTAATAGATTCAAGAGGATTTTGTATATGGGGGTAAACATGTTGCCTGACTTTTCTTTAATGGCTGAATAATTGTAGTCTTTGCTGATGAAGTGAAAGATCTGGTCAGGTTCTCTCTGAGCTATCGCCAAATTAGTGGTGACTTCAAGCTTCCTTATGTATTCTGCTAAGGTTGAGAAGAAAAAGTTCAAGAACTGTACCAGAAAAATAACAGGAACAAGATTCTGTGATCACAGCACTTACCTAGAAAAAAAAGAGTCCTGCAATTAATTTCCTGGGCTCAGGATTGTTAATGAGTATTGCCCTATGACTGCTTAATGTGAAGAGCAGCAGCTAAGCTGTGCTGTCAGCAGTAAGTGACAGAGCTCGGTTTGAATTAGCTGTGATGTTCCATTAATTGAGTTGTGGGTATGTTTCATTTGTAAAATACAACTTATTAAAGCCCTGTCTATACTCACCAATAAAATGGTGAAGAGTTGCTGGAGCTGGTAGGAGTTTTCCTTCCCAGGATACCAATAATGGTGTACCCACTGTTGTGGGATAATCTTTGTTTAGGTGGAGTGTCATGCTAATATTTCTGCATCACTTGCTACAGCATTGCTGTATTTTATGCAGATAATGGTTTTATTGGGCTCTCAGTGCTGTACCACTTGGGGTGCACCCTCACAAGGAGTTAGACCTTTTTAGAGCAAAGACTCTCATTCTTTATTAACTCCAGCATAAATTGAGTGTGGGTGTAATGTGCACAGGGGTCAGATGAGAATAATTGAAACAACCTGTTCCTGATTTTTCTCAATTAGAATGTTTCATGAAACATTTTCAGGTATTCTGGAAGGTTTTCTACTGCTGAACTCTTGTTTATAACAAATAAAAGGCCAAAGGAGGACACAATATTTTCATATATAGGTAAAATATAGTCTCCTTGTCTCCTTAACTAGAAAATAGCTGAAAGCAGGTTAATGGATAAGAAAATAGATTTTTCCCTACAACAATTAAAAAAACTTTTAAAATCCATTTTTTAAATAAAAAACCAAGTCTTAAAATGGAGAAAAAAAAAAGGTTTTCTTTCAGTATGAGTTTCTGTTGCTTTGTAAGGGAGGATAAAGCCAAGTCACTTTTGTAATTTATTATTTTAATTTTTGAGGATGGAAGAAGCAGATGTATTTCATTGTTTGGACCTGAATCAAGTGAGGAGAAAATAAATGAGGGAAGGAGTAGTGTATTATCTGCTGAATTTAATAATTTCTTTTAAAGAAAGGGAGTCTGCAGCTTCTCAGTACCATGCCAGCTTTTTTTTTTATGAAAATGAACCATGAAACAAAAGGATAAAGAAGAGTTGCATTCAGTATTTGTAACTTGTTCCTTGAAAAATATTTTTCCAACCCTATTAAAGTGTAGAGGGGAATGTAGACGAAAAAAGGCAATTGCTTTCAGACTGAAAGACTTCAGAGATTTTTACCTCTTTGACACAACATAGCATTATGTACAAAGCACTCAGGAAAATATGTTTTGCTTTTGTGCCTCATTTTAAGATGCCTTGTTGAAGGATATTTAATCTTTTGAAAGATGACTTTCATTTGTTTGCAATATTAATCTGCTGACTTTTCCCATGATCAGTTACATCTCAAAACACAAAAGGTCATGTAGTCAAAGAGATAATGAAGTGGAAAGAGATAAGAATGCTTTAAACTTTTTCCTTAGAAGGAAGATGTAAAGCACTTGGGTGAAACTCATGTCTGTAAGGAGGAAAACAGTGTGATAGCATTGATGTAGTACTTTCCTTTTATATTTGTTGTTTGTATGAGTGAATTATGAAGTAATAAAATTCAGATAGAACATGAATATCTCTGTCAGTTTGTAGAAAAATGGCACTGTATGGAGTGATTTAAAATACAATGGGTTACTAGCTACTTCTAGTTCCACCTCATGGAAACAAAAGTGTTTTCAAAATATACATAAGGTGTAGATGCTCTTTCACTTTAGTCTGTGTTGATGCACTTTATAAACTTTTTCCTTTTTTTTTTTTTAATTGCAAAGCATATTTGCATGAAAGTATTTAGTAGCCTCTTCAACGCAAAGCTGTCTGAAGATCTTTTGTTGTGGGATACCATTTTATCATTGTAAAATGATACTATTTAAATTTCCATAGCAATAATTTGTAACATTGAAAGAAAGGGCATTGGATTAATTTGAGGGTTACTCAGGACAGATGTGTTCATAAGAAGGTGCAGTTAAATTTCTCCTTCACACTTCTCTTCCCAAAAATACCTTTCAGGTTCTTATATCCTCCATTTTCCACTAGACATCCATTGATATGAAGGTAAAATAATTTTAAATCACAAATTGACTCAAAAAAGGGGACTCTTCTAGATCTCAAGCTTCCAGTGCAAAGTTTTTATTTGTTGCCTTGCTTTCTGTTTTCATAAAACCTGTAGATCATTTTAAGTCATAAGTTTGTCCTGCTTCTTCTATATAACCCATGTGTTTTGTTTCTCCTTGGAGCCATGATTCTGCAAGTGACTGCCCATGAAGCCTTTGGCAGAATTTATTACTTTGTGAGTGATAATATACTAGTGCCCTAAATTGTGTTTCTGAAGCAAGAAGACTATTGTGGATTTTCTTTCAGACAGTTTGTGACTTTTTTGCAGATTAAAGGGATGTAAGAATCTTTTGTGGCCAGTAAATCCAAGAACATTTCTTGGAAAAAAATAAGGTCCATTTTCATAGAGACAAAAGCAAAAATAAGTGTTGTATAATGCCATAAACAAGCACATTAAATGCATTCTTTAGAGAAACACTGAGGACAGAAATAGATGCTACCTGCTGGATTCCTCAATGCAAAAAACCTCTTTTGTGTTAGTATCTGATAGTTGTTTGTGGAAAAGTCAATTACATTGTATTTTGCAAAAATATGTCGGGGACATTTTTAATCATGTCTTGTAAATTCTCCTTACAATTAGCATGGATTAATTTACATGTAAGTACTATTTTTAATTCTAGGATTTAAAACATATTGCAGTAGAGACTCACTTCCAATTTTGGATAATTTTCAAGGCAGTTAAATTTTCTAGGCAGGCTCAGGTAGACAAGCTTATGGATAAGGCTATATTAGTGTTTTTCTCTTTGTCAGGATTAGTCTTGAAGAAATCAAGCTCATCTTTTGTATTGTCAGATTCTTATGTGGGAAAAGGAACCATTGTTTTTCAGGATTTAAATGAGACAAAGTTATTGTATTAATACATAGATAATAGGTGATTCCTAAAATGCAATACCGTGGACTTTTACATTACACAAAAAGGGAACAATGTTGAATGTTTTGTCTACAAGAAAGAATGCCTAGGCACTCTTGTGGTACCTCTTCCTGAGTAATTTGTTTTTCCACTATACCATACAGAGATAGGAAAGATATTCTTGTTCAAAGACTGGATTAAGGTTCAGAATTTTTTTTCTAATTTTTTTCCCCTAATAGTATTCCCTATTATTTCTAAAGTGCTTTTGTTTTTTACCCCTCCAAGAATATTATGGTAACGTAGACAATTAAGGATAGTTAGTAAGGCCTGCATTAGCCTTAAAATGCCAGTGAGTCCCAGAGTAATCTGAGAGTGTTTCAGAAGATGTTATAGTTGAGATAACAAAAAAATTGTATAAG